>NC_091707.1:8191818-8494848 GCF_041296265.1 Equus caballus | reverse complement strand
CATAGCTGGCAGGTGATTTTGGCGTGACCGGCAGGTGGTTCCAGCCAGCCTGGCAGGTGATTCCGAAGAGTTCACCAAAGGGTTCTGGCGTAGTCGGCAGGTGATTCTGGCGTGTCCAGCAGGTGGTTCTGGGGAGTGGATCAGGTGGTTCCGGCATACTCGGCAGGTGGTACGGGCGTGTCCTGAACATGGTTCTGGCAAGTCTGAGAGGTGGTTCCGGCATGCACGACAGGTGATTCCGGACTGTTCGCCATGTGGTTCTGGCGTAGTCGGCAGGTTATTTTGCATGTCCGGCGGTGGTTCCGCCGAGTAGAGCCGGTGGTTCCGGCGTGTCCAGCAGGTCTTTCCGGTCTGTCCGGCAGGTGGTTCTGGCGTGACCGGCACGAGGTTCTGGCACCTCTGAGAGTTGGTTCCGGCATGCCCGGCAGGTGGTTCCGGAGTGTCTGCCGAGTGGTTCTGGAGCCAGCCCGGCAGGTGATTCCGAAGAGTTCACCAAATGGTAGTGGCGTAGCCGGCAGGTGATTTTGGCGTGTCAGGAAGGTGGTTCCGGCTAGTTGAGCAGGTGGATCAGGCGTGCTCGGCAGGTGGTTCAGGCGGGTCTGGCTTGTTGTTTCGGTCTCTTCGGGGTGTGGTTCCGGCATCTCAGGCACATGGTTCTGGCACGTCTGAGAGGTGGTTCCGGCCGGCCCGACAGGTGTTTCCATGGTGTCCGCCAAGTGGTTCTGGCATAGCTGGCAGGTGATGTTGGCGTGACCGGCAGGTGGTTCCAGAAAGCCCGGCAGGAGATTCCGAAGAGTTCACCAAATGGTTGTGGCGTAGCCGGCAGGTGATTTTGGCGTGTCCGGCAGGTGGTTTTGGCGAGTCGAGCAGGTGGTTCTGGCGTGCTCGGCAGGTGCTTCCGGAGTCATTGGCATGTGGTTCCGGCATGTCTGAGAGGCAGGTCATTTTGCATGCCCGGCAGGTGATTCCGGAGTGTTCGCCAAGTGGTTCTGGCGTAGCCGGCAGGTGATTTTGCATGTCCGGCAATGGTTCCGGCGAGTCGAGCCGGTGGTTCCGGCATGTCCGGCAGTTGATTCCTGCATGTCCAGCAGGTGGTACCGGCATGCCAGGCAGGTGATTCCGGAGTGTCCGGCATGTGGTTCTGGCACCTCTGAGAGGTGGTTCCAGCATGCCCGGCAGGTGATACCGGAGTCTCCGGCATTTGGTTCTGGCACCTGTGAGAGGTGGTTCCGGAATGCCTGGCATGTGATTCCGGAGTGTCTGCCGTGTGGTTCTGGTGTAGCTGGCAGGTGATTTTGGCGTGTACAGCAGGTGGTTCCGGCGAGCTCGGCAGGTGGTACCAGCGTGTCCGGAACATGGTTCTGGCACCTCTGAGAGATGGTTCCTGCATGCCAGGCAGGTGATTCCGGAGTGTCCGGGATGTGGTTCTGGCACCTCTGTGATCTGGGTCTGGCATGCCCGGCAGGTGGTTCCGGAGTGTCTGCCGAGTGGTTCTGGCGTAGTCGGCAGGTGATTCTGGTGTGTCCAGCAGGTGGTTCTGGGGAGAGGATCAGGTGGTTCCAGCATACTCGGCAGGTGGTTCTGGCGTGACCGGCACGAGGTTCTGGCACGTCTGAGAGTTGGTTCCGGCATGCCCGACAGGTGATTCTGGAGTGTCCGCCACATGGTTCTGGCGTACCCGGCAGGTGATTTTGGCGTGTCTGGCAGGTGTTTCTTGCAAGTCGAGCATTTGGCTCTGGCATGCTCAGCAGGTGCTTCCGGCGTGTCTGGCACGTGGTTCTGGTGTGTCTGAGAGCTGGTTCTGGCATGTCCGGCAGATGATTCCGGAGTGTCCACCAAGTGGTTGTGGCATACCCGGCAGGTGATTTTAGCGTGTCAGGTAGGTGGTTCCGGCGAGTCGTGTAGGTGGTTCCAGCGTGCTCGGCAGGTGGTTCAGGCAGGTCTGGCATGTGGTTTCGGTCTGTTCGGGGTGTGGTTCCGGCATCTCAGGCACATGGTTCTGGCACGTCTGACAGATCGTTCCGGCATGCCCGGCAGGTGATTCGGGAGTGTCCGGCATGCGGTTCTGGCACCTCTGAGAGGTGGTTCCAGCATGCCCGGCTGTTGGTTACTGAGTGTCTGCCAAGTGGTTCTGGAGTAGCCGGCAGGTGATTCTGGCGTATCCAGCAGGTGGTTCTGGGGAGTGGAAAAGCTGGTTCCGGCATACTCGGCAGGTGGTACCGGCGTGTCCAGAACATGGTTCTGGCAAGTCTGAGAGGTGGTTCCGGCATGCCCGACAGGTGATTCCGGAGTGTCCGCCCAGTGTTTCTGGCGTTCCCAGCAGGTGATTTTGGCATGTCCGACAGGTGTATCTTGCGAGTCGAGCAGGTGGCTCAGGCATGCTCAGCTGATGCTTCCGGCGTCTCTGGCACGTGGTTCTGGTGTGTCTGAGAGCTGGTTCTGGCATGTCCGGCAGATGATTCCGGAGTGTCCACCAAGTGGTTCTGGTATACCTGGCAGGTGATTTTGGAGTGTCAGGAAGTTGGTTCCGGCTAGGTGAGCAGGTGGATCAGGCGTGCTTGCCAGGGGCTTCAGGCGGGTTTGGCAGGTGGTTTCGGTCTGTTCGGGGAGTGGTTCGGCCATCTCAGGCTCAGGGTTCTGGAACGTCTGAGAGGTGGTTCCGGCCGGCCCGACAGGTGTTTCCATTGTGTCCGCCAAGTGGTTCTGGCACAGCTGGCAGGTGATATTGGCGTGACCGGCAGGTGGTTCCAGCCAGCCCGGCAGGTGATTCCGGAGTGTCTGCCGTGTGGTTCTGGCGTAGCTGGCAGGTGATTTTGGCGTGTCCAGCAGGTGGTTCCGGCGAGCTCGGCAGGTGGTACCAGCATGTCCGGAACATGGTTCTGGCACGTCTGAGAGATGGTTCCAGCATGCCCGGCAGGTGATTCGGGAGTGTCCGGCATGTGGTTCTGGCACCTCTGAGAGGTGGTTCCGGCATGCCAGGCAGGTGATTCTGGAGTGTTCGTCAAGTGGTTCCGGAACCTCTGAGAGGTGGTTCCGTCATGCCCGGCAGGTGTTTCCGGAGTGTCTGCCGAGTGGTTCTGGCGTAGTCGGCAGGTGATTCTGGCGTGTCCAGCAGGTGGTTTTGGCGAGTCGAGCAGGTGGTTCTGGCGTGCTCGGCAGGTGCTTCCGGTGTCATTGGCATGTCGTTCCGGCATGTCTGAGAGGTGGTTCCGGCATGCCCGGCAGGTGGTTCCGGAGTGTCTGCCGAGTGGTTCTGGAGCCAGCCCGGCATGTGATTCCGAAGAGTTCACCAAATGGTTGTGGCGTAGCCGGCAGGTGATTTTGGAATGTCAGGAAGTTGGTTCCCCCTAGTTGAGCAGGTGGATCAGTTGTGCTCGCCAGGGGGTTCAGGCGGGTCTGGCAGGTGGATTCGGTCTGTTCGGGGAGTGGTTCCGGCATCTCAGGCACATGGTTCTGGCACGTCTGAAAGGTGGTTCCGGCCGGCCCGACAGGTGTTTCCGGAGTGTCCGCCAAGTGGTTCTGGCGTAGCTGAAAGGTGATGTTGGCGTGACCGGCAGGTGGTTTCAGCCAGCCCGGCAGATGATTCCGGAGTGTCTGCCGTGTGGTTCTGGCGTAGCTGGCAGGTGATTTTGGCGTGTACAGCAGGTGGTTCCGGCGAGCTCGGCAGGTGGTACCAGCATGTCCGGAACAAGGTTCTTGCACGTCTGAGAGATGGTTCCGGCATGCCCGGCAGGTGATTCGGGAGTGTCCGGCATTTGGTTCTGGCACCTCTGAGAGGTGGTTCCCGGCATGCCCGGCAGGTGATTCCGCAGTGTTCGGCATGGGGTTCTGGCACCTCTGAGAGGTGGTTCCGGCATGCCCGGCAGGTGGTTCCGGAGTGTCTGCCGAGTGGTTCTGGCGTAGTCGGCAGGTGATTCTGGCGTGTCCAGCAGGTGGTTCTGGGGAGTGGATCAGGTGGTTCCGGCATACTCGGCAGGTTGTACCGGCGTGTCCGGAACATGGTTCTGGCAAGTCTGAGAGGCGGTACCGGCATGCCCGACAGGTGATTCCGGAGTGTCCGCCACGTGGTTCTGGCGTACCCGGCAGGTGATTTTGGCGTGTCTGGAAGGTGTTTCTTGCAAGTCGAGCATTTGGCTCAGGCATGCTCAGCAGGTGCTTCCGGCGTGTCTGGCACGTGGTTCTGGTTTGTCTGAGAGCTGGTTCCGGCATGTCCGGCAGATGATTCCGGAGTGTCCACCAAGTGGTTGTGGCATACCCGGCAGGTTATTTTAGCGTGTCCGGTAGGTGGTTCCAGCGAGTCGAGTCGGTGGTTCCGGCGTGCTCGGAAGGTGGTTCAGGCGGGTATGGCAGGTGGTTTCGTCTGTTCGGGGTGTGGTTCCGGCATCTCAGGCACATGGTTCTGGCACGTCTGAGAGGTGGTTCCGGCCGGCCCGAAAGGTGTTTCCATGGTGTCCGCCAAGTGGTTCTGGCATAGCTGGCAGGTGATGTTGGCGTGACCGGCAGGTGGTTCCAGAAAGCCCGGCAGGAGATTCCGAAGAGTTCACCAAATGGTTGTGGCGTAGCCGGCAGGTGATTTTGGCGTGTCCAGCAGGTGGTTTTGGCGAGTCGAGCAGGTGGTTCTGGCGTGCTCGGGAGGTGCTTCCGGAGTCATTGGCATGTGGTTCCGGCATGTCTGAGAGGCAGGTCATTTTGCATGCCCGGCAGGTGATTCCGGAGTGTTCGCCAAGTGGTTCTGGCGTAGCCGGCAGGTGATTTTGCATGTCCGGCAATGGTTCCGGCGAGTCGAGCCGGTGGTTCCGGCATGTCCGGCCGTTGATTCCTGCATGTCCAGCAGGTGGTACCGGCATGCCCGGCAGGTGATTCCGGAGTGTCCGGCATGTGGTTCTGGCACCTCTGAGAGGTGGTTCCAGCATGCCCGGCAGGTGATACCGGAGTCTCCGGCATTTGGTTCTGGCATCTGTGAGAGGTGGTTCCGGAATGCCTGGCATGTGATTCCGGAGTGTCTGCCGTGTGGTTCTGTAGTAGCTGGCAGGTGATTTTGGCGTGTACAGCAGGTGGTTCAGGCGAGCTCGGCAGGTGGTACCAGCGTGTCCGGAACATGGTTCTGGCACCTCTGAGAGATGGTTCCTGCATGCCAGGCAGGTGATTCCGGAGTGTCCGGGATGTGGTTCTGGCACCTCTGTGATGTGGGTCCGGCATGCCCGGCAGGTGGTTCCGGAGTGTCTGCCGAGTGGTTCTGGCGTAGTCGGCAGGTGATTCTGGCGTGTCCAGCAGGTGGTTCTGGGGAGAGGATCAGGTGGTTCCAGCATACTCGGCAGGTGGTTCTGGCGTGACCGGCACGAGGTTCTGGCACGTCTGAGAGTTGGTTCCGGCATGCCCGACAGGTGATTCTGGAGTGTCCGCCACGTGGTTCTGGCGTACCCGGCAGGTGATTTTGGCGTGTCTGGCAGGTGTTTCTTGCAAGTCGAGCATTTGGCTCAGGCATGCTCAGCAGGTGCTTCCGGCGTGTCTGTCACGTGGTTCTGGTGTGTCTGAGAGCTGGTTCTGGCATGTCTGGCAGATGATTCCAGAGTGTCCACCAAGTGGTTGTGGCATACCCGGCAGGTGATTTTAGCGTGTCAGGTAGGTGGTTCCGGCGAGTCGTGTAGGTGGTTCCAGCGTGCTCGGCAGGTGGTTCAGGCAGGTCTGGCAGGTGGTTTCGGTCTGTTCGGGGTGTGGTTTCGGCATCTCAGGCACATGGTTCTGGCACGTCTGACAGATCGTTCCGGCATGCCCGGCAGGTGATTCGGGAGTGTCCGGCATGTGGTTCTGGCACCTCTGAGAGGTGGTTCCGGCATGCCAGGCAGGTGATTCTGGAGTGTTCTGCAAGTGGTTCTGGAACCTCTGAGAGGTGGTTCCGGCATGCCCGGCAGGTGGTTCCGGAGTGTCTGCCGAGTGGTTCTGGCGTAGTCAGCAGGTGATTCTGGCGTGTCCAGCAGGTGGTTCTGGGGAGTGGATCAGTTGGTTCCGGCATACTCAGCAGGTGGTACCGGCCTGTAAGGAACATGGTTCTGGCAGGTCTGAGAGGCGGTTCCGGCATGCCTGACAGGTGATTCCGGAGTGTTCGCCAAGTGGTTCTGGTGTAGCCGGCAGGTCATTTTGCATGTCCGGCGGTGGTTCCGGCGAGTTGAGCCGGTGGTTCCGGCGTGCTCAGCAGGTGGTTCAGGCGGGTCTGGCAGGTGGTTTCGGTCTGTTCGGGGAGTGGTTCCGGCATCTCAGGCACATCGTTCTGGCATGTCTGATAGGTGGTTCCGGCCGGCCCGACAGGTGTTTCCGGAGTGTCCGCCAAGTGGTTCTGGCGTAGCTGAAAGGTGATGTTGGAGTGACCGGCAGGTGGTTCCACCCAGCAAGGCAGGTGATTCCGGAGTGTCTGCTGAGTGGTTCTGGCGTAGCCGGCAGGTGATTTTGGTGTGTCCAGAGGGTGGTTTTGGCGAGTCGAGCAGGTGGTTCAGGCGTGCTCGGCAGGTGCTTCCGGTGTCATTGGCATGTGGTTCCGGCATGTCTGAGAGGTGGTTCCGCCATGCCCGGCAGGTGATTCCGGAGTGTTCGCCAAGTGGTTCTGGCGTAGCCGGCAGGTGATTTTAGATGTCCGGCAATGGTTCCGGCGAGTCGAGCCGGTGGTTCCGGCATGTCCAGCAGGTGGTTCCGGCATGCCCGGCAGGTGATTCCGCAGTATCAGGCATGTTGTTTGGCACCTCTGAGAGGTGGTTCCGGCATGCCCGGCAGGTGATACCGGAGTGTCCGGCATTTGGTTCTGGCACCTCTGAGAGGTGCTTCCGGACTGCCTGGCATGTGATTCCAGAGTGTCTGCCGAGTGGTTCTGGCGTTGCCGGCAGTTGATTTTGGCGTGTCCACTAGGTGGTTTTGGGGAGTGGATCAGCTGGTTCCGGCATACTCGACAGGTTGTACCGGCGTGTCCAGAACATGGTTCTGGCAAGTCTGAGTGGTGGTTCCGGCACGCCCGACAGGTGATTCAGGAGCGTCCGCCAAGTGCTTCTGGCGTACCCGGCAGGTGATTTTGGCATGTCCGACGGGTGTTTCTTGCGAGTCGAGCAGGTGGCTCAGGCATGCTTAGCTGGTGCATCCGGCGTCTCTGGCACGTGCTTCTGGTGTGTCTGAGAGCTGGTTCTGGCATGTCCGGCAGATGATTCCGGAGTGTCCACCAAGTGGTTCTTGTATACCTGGCAGGTGATTTTGGCGTGTCAGGAAGGTGGTTCCGGCTAGTTGAGCAGGTGGATCAGGCGTGCTTGCCAGGGGCTTCAGGCGGGTCTGGCACGTGGCTTCGGTCTGTTCGGGGAGTGGTTCCAGCATCTCAGGCACATGGATCTGGCACGTCTGAGAGGTGGTTGCGGCCGGCCCGACAGGTGTTTCCGCAGTGTCCGCCAAGTGGTTCTGGCGTAGGTGAAAGGTGATGTTGGGGTGACCGGCAGGTGGTTCCAGCCAGCCCGGCAGGTGATTCCGGAGTGTCTCCCGAGTGGTTCTGGTGTAGCCGGCAGGTGATTTTGGCGTGTCCAGCGGGTGGTTTTGGCGAGTCGAGCAGTTGGTTCTGGCATGCTCGGCAGGTGCTTCCGGTGTCATTGGCATGTGGTTCCGGCATGTCTGAGAGGTGGTTCCGCCATGCCCGGCAGGTGATTCCGTAGTGTTCGCCAAGTGGTTCTGGCGTAGCCGGCAGGTGATTTTGCATGTCCGGCAATGGTTACGGCTAGTCGAGCCGGTGGTTCCGGCATGTCCAGCAGGTGGTTCCGGCATGCCCGGCAGGTGATTCCGGAGTGTCCGGCATGTGGTTCTGGCACCTCTGAGAGGTGGTTCCGGCATGCCCGGCAGGTGATACCGGAGTGTCCAGCATTTGGTTCTGGCACCTGTGAGAGGTGGTTCCGGAATGCCCTGCATGTGAATCCGGAGTGTCTGCCGAGTGGTTCTGGCATAGCCGGCAGGTGATTTTGGCGTGTCCAGCAGGTGGTTCCGGCGAGCTCGGCAGGTGGTTCCGGCTTGTCCGGGACATGGTTCTGGCACGTCTGACAGATGGTTCCGGCATGCCCGGCAGGTGATTCCGGAGTGTCCGTCATGTGGTTCTGGCACCTCTGAGAGGTGGTTCCGGCATGCCCGGCAGTTGGTTATGGAGTGTCTGCCGAGTGGTTCTGGCGTAGCCGGCAGGTGATTTTGGCGTGTCTGGCAGGTGTTTCTTGCAAGTCGAGCATTTGGCTGAGGCATGCTCAGCAGGTGCTTCCGGCGTGTCTGTCACGTGGTTCTGGTGTGTCTGAGAGCTGGTTCTGGCATGTCCGGCAGGTTTTTCCGGAGTGTCCACAAAGTGGTTGTGGCATACCCGGCAGGTGATTTTAGCGTGTCAGGTAGGTGGTTCCAGCGAGTCGAGTAGGTGGTTCCAGCGTGCTCGGCAGGTGGTTCAGGCGGGTCTGGCAGGTTGTTTCGGTCTCTTCGGGGTGTGGTTCTGGCATCTCAGGCACATGGTTCTGGCACGTCTGAGAGGTGGTTCCGGCCGGCCCGAAAGGTGTTTCCATGGTGTCCGCCAAGTGGTTCTGGCATAGCTGGCAGGTGATGTTGGTGTGACCGGCAGGTGGTTCCAGCAAGCCCGGCAGGTGATTCCAAAGAGTTCACCAAATGGTTGTGGCGTAGCCGGCAGGTGATTTTGGCGTGTCCAGCAGGTGGTTATGGCGAGTCGAGCAGGTGGTTCTGGCGTGCTCGGCAGGTGCTTCTGGAGTCATTGGCATGTGGTTCCGGCATGTCTGAGAGGCAGGTCATTTTGCATGCCCGGCAGGTGATTCCGGAGTGTCTGCCGAGTGGTTCTGGCGTAGCCGGCAGGTGATTCTGGCGTGTGCAGCAGGTGGTTCTGGGGAGAGGATCAGGTGGTTCCAGCATACTCGGCAGGTGGTTCTGGCGTGACCGGCACGAGGTTCTGGCACGTCTGAGAGTTGGTTCCGGCATGCCCGACAGTGGATTCCGGAGTGTCCGCCACGTGGTTCTGTCGTACCCTGCAGGTGATTTTGGCGTTTCTGGCAGGTGCTTCTTGCAAGTCGAGCATTTGGCTCAGGCATGCTCAGCAGGTGCTTCCGGCATGTCTGGCACGTGGTTCTGGTGTGTCTGAGAGCTGGTTCTGGCATGTCAGGCAGATGATTCCGGAGTGTCCACCAAGTGGTTGTGGCATACCCGGCAGGTGATTTTAGCGTGTCAGGTAGGTGGTTCCAGCGAGTCGAGTAGATGGTTCCGGCGTGCTCGGCAGGTGGTTCAGGCGGGTCTGGCAGGTGGTTTCGTCTGTTCGGGGTGTGGTTCCGGCATCTCAGGCACATGGTTTTGGCACGTCTGACAGATGGTTCCGGCATGCCCGGCAGGTGATTCGGGAGTGTCCGGCATGTCGTTCTGGCACCTCTGAGAGTTGGTTCCGGCATTCCCGGCAGGTGATTCCGGAGTGTCCGGCATGTTGTTCTGGCACCTCTGAGACGTGGTTCCGGCATGCCCAGCAGGTGATACCGGAGTCTCCGGCATTTGGTTCTGGCACCTCTGAGAGGTGGTTCCGGAATGCCTGGCATGTGATTCCGGAGTGTCTGCCGAGTGGTTCTGGCGTTGCCGGCAGTTGATTTTGGCGTGTCCACTAGGTGGTTTTGAGGAGTGGATCAGCTGGCTCCGGCATACTCGGCAGGTTGTACCGGCGTGTCCAGAACATGGTTCTGGCAAGTCTGAGAGGTGGTTCCGGCACGCCCGACAGGTGATTCCGGAGCGTCCGCCAAGTGTTTCTGGCGTACCCGGCAGGTGATTTTGGCATGTCCGACAGGTGTTTCTTGCGAGTCGAGCAGGTGGCTCAGGCATGCTCAGCTGGTGCTTCCGGCGTTTCTGGCACGTGCTTCTGGTTTGTCTGAGAGCTGGTTCTGGCATGTCCGGCAGATGATTCCGGAGTGTCCACCAAGTGGTTCTTGTATACCTGGCAGGTGATTTTGGCGTGTCAGGAAGGTGGTTCCGGAGAGTTGAGCAGGTGGATCAGGCGTGCTCGCCATGGGGTTCAGGCAGGTATGGCACGTGGTTTCGGTCTGTTCGGGGAGTGGTTCCGGCATCTCAGGCACATGGTTCTGGCACGTCTGAGAGGTGGTTGCGGCCGGCCCGACAGGTGTTTCCGGAGTGTCCGCCAAGTGGTTCTGGCGTAGGTGAAAGGTGATGTTGGCGTGACCGGCAGGTGGTTCCAGCCAGCCCGGCAGGTGATTCCGGAGTGTCTGCCGAGTGGTTCTGGTGTAGCCGGCAGGTGATTTTGGCGTGTCCAGCAGGTGGTTCCGGCGAGCTCGGCAGGTGGTACCGGCGTGTCCGGAACATGGTTCCGGCACATCTGAGAGATGGTTCGGGCATGCCAGGCAGGTGATTCTGGAGTGTCCGGCATGTGGTTCTGGCACCTCTGAGAGGTGGTTCCGACATGCCCAGCAGGTGGTTCCGGAGTGTCTGCCGATTGGTTCTGGCGTAGTCGGCAGGTGATTCTGGGGTGTCCAGCAGGTGGTTCTGGGTAGTGGATCAGGTGGTTCCGGCATACTCGTCACGCAGTACTGGCGTGTCCGGAACATGGTTCTGGCAAGTCTGAGAGGTGGTTCCAGCATGCCCGACAGGTGTTTCCGGAGTGTCCGCCAAGTGGTTCCGGCGTAGCTGAAAGGTGATGTTGGCGTGACCGGCAGGTGGTTCCAGACAGCCCGGCAGGTGATTCCGGAGTGTCTGCCGAGTGGTTCTGGTGTAGCCGCCAGGTGATTTTTGCGTGTCCAGCGGGTGGTTTTGGTGAGTCGAGCAGTTGGTTCTGGCGTGCTCGGCTGGTGCTTCCGGTGTCATTGGCATATGGTTCCGGCATGTCTGAGAGGTTGTCCCGCCATTCCCGGCAGGTGAATCCGGAGTGTTCGCCAAGTGGTTCTGGCGTAGCCGGCTTGTGATTTTGCATGTCCGGCAATGGTTACGGCTAGTAGAGCCGGTGGTTCCGGCATGTCCAGCAGGTGGTTCCGGCATTCCCGGCAGGCGATACCGGAGTGTCCAGCATTTGGTTCTGGCACCTGTGAGAGGTGGTTCCGGAATGCCCGGCATGTGATTCCGGAGTGTCTGCCGAGTGGTTCTGGCATAGCCGGCAGGTGATTTTGGCGTGTCCAGCAGGTGGTTCCGGCGAGCTCGGCAGGTGGTTCCGGCATGTCCGGGACATGGTTCTGGCACGTCTGAGAATTGGTTCCGGCATGCCCGACGGGTGATTCCGGAGTGTTCGCCACGTGGTTCTGGCGTACCCGGCAGGTGATTTTGGCGTGTATGGCAGGTGTTTATTGCAAGTCGAGCATTTGGCTCAGGCATGCTCAGCAGGTGCTTCCGGCGTGTCTGTCACGTGGTTCTGGTGTGTCTGAGAGCTGGTTCTGGCATGTCCGGCAGATGATTCCGGAGTGTCCACAAAGTGTTTGTGGCATACCCGGCAGGTGATTTTAGCGTGTCAGGTAGGTGGTTCCAGCGAGTCGAGTAGGTGGTTTCAGCGTGCTCGGCAGGTGGTTCAGGTGGGTCTGGCAGGTTGTTTCAGTCTCTTCGGGGTGTGGTTCCGGCACCTCAGGCACATGGTTCTGGCACGTCTGAGAGGTGGTTCCGGCCGGCCCGAAAGGTGTTTCCATGGTGTCCGCCAAGTGGTTCTGGCATAGCTGGCAGGTGATGTTGGCGTGACCGGCAGGTGGTTCCAGAAAGCCCGGCAGGAGATTCCGAAGAGTTCACCAAATGGTTGTGGCGTAGCCGGCAGGTGATTTTGGCGTGTCCAGCAGGTGGTTTTGGCGAGTCGAGCAGGTGGTTCTGGCGTGCTCGGCAGGTGCTTCCGGAGTCATTGGCATGTGGTTCCGACATGTCTGAGAGGCAGGTCATTTTGCATGCCCGGCAGGTGATTCCGGAGTGTTCGCCAAGTGGTTCTGGCGTAGCCGGCAGGTGATTTTGCATGTCCGGCAATGGTTCCGGTGAGTCGAGCCGGTGGTTCCGGCATGTCCGGCAGTTGATTCCTGCATGTCCAGCAGGTGGTACCGGCATGCCCGGCAGGTGATTCCGGAGTGTCCGGCATGTGGTTCTGGCTCCTCTGAGAGGTGGTTCCAGCATGCCCGGCAGGTGATACCGGAGTCTCCGGCATTTGGTTCTGGCATCTGTGAGAGGTGGTTCCGGAATGCCTGGCATGTGATTCCGGAGTGTCTGCCGTGTGGTTCTGGTGTAGCTGGCAGGTGATTTTGGCGTGTACAGCAGGTGGTTCCGGCGAGCTCGGCAGGTGGTACCAGCGTGTCCGGAACATGGTTCTGGCACCTCTGAGAGATGGTTCCTGCATGCCAGGCAGGTGATTCCGGAGTGTCCGGGATGTGGTTCTGGCACCTCTGTGATGTGGGTCCGGCATGCCCGGCAGGTGGTTCCGGAGTGTCTGCCGAGTGGTTCTGGCGTAGTCGGCAGGTGATTCTGGCGTGTCCAGCAGGTGGTTCTGGGGAGAGGATCAGGTGGTTCCAGCATACTCGGCAGGTGGTTCTGGCGTGACCGGCACGAGGTTCTGGCATGTCTGAGAGTTGGTTCCGGCATGCCCGACAGGTGATTCCGGAGTGTCCGCCACGTGGTTCTGGCGTAGCCGGCAGGTGATTTTGCATGTCTGGCAATGGTTCCGGCGAGTCGAGCTGGTGGTTCCGGCATGTCCGGCAGGTGATTCCGGAGTGTCCACCAAGTGGTTGTGGCATACCCGGCAGGTGATTTTAGCATGTCAGGTAGGAGATTCCAGCGAGTCGAGTCGGTGGTTCCGGCGTGCTCGGTAGGTGGTTCAGGCGGGTCTGGCAGGTGGGTTCATCTGTTCGGGGTGTGGTTCCGGCATCTCAGGCACATTGTTCTGGCACGTCTGACAGATGGTTCCGGCATGCCCGGCAGGTGGTTCCGAAGTGTCTGCCGAGTGGTTCTGGAGCCAGCCCGGCAGGTGATTCCGAAGAGTTCACCAAATGGTTGTGGCGTAGCCGGCAGGTGATTTTGGAATGTCAGGAAGTTGGTTCCGGCTAGTTGAGCAGGTGGATCAGGCGTGCTTGCCAGGGGCTTCAGGCGGGTCTGGCAGGTGGTTTCGGTCTGTTTGGGGAGTGGTTCCGCCATCTCAGGCTCATGGTTCTGGCACGTCTGAGAGGTGGTTCCGGCCGGCCTGACAGGTGTTTCCATGGTGTCCGCCAAGTGGTTGTGGCACAGCTGGCAGGTGATATTGGCGTGACCGGCAGGTGGTTCCAGCCATCCCGGCAGGTGATTCCGAAGCGTTCACCAAATGGTTGTGAGTAGCCGGCAGGTGATTTTGGCGTGTTCAGCAGGTGGTTTTGGCGAGTCGAGCAGGTGGTTCTGGCTTGCTCGGCAGGTGCTTCCGGTGTCATTGGCATGTGGTTCCGGCATGTCTGAGAGGTGGTTCTGCCATGCCCGGCAGGTGATTCCGTAGTGTTCGCCAAGTGGTTCTGGCGTAGCCGGCAGGTGATTCTGCATGTCCGGCAATGGTTCCGGCGAGTCGATCCGGTGGTTCCGGCATGTCCGGCAGGTGGTTCCGGCATGCCCGGCAGGTGATTCCGGAGTGTCCGGCATGTGGTTCTGGCACCTCTGAGAGGTGGTTCCGGCATGCCCGGCAGGTGATACCGGAGTGTTCGCCAAGTGGTTCTGGCGTAGCCGCCATGTGATTTTGCATGTCCGGCAATGGTTCCGGCGAGTCGAGCCGGTGGTTCCGGAATGTCCGGCAGGTGGTTCCGGCATGTCCGGCAGCTGGTTCCGGCATGTCCAGCACGTGGTTCCAGCATGCCCTGCAGGTGATTCCGGAGTGTCCGGCATGTGGTTCTGGCACCTCTGAGAGGTGGTTCCAGCATGCCCGGCAGGTGATACCGGAGTCTCCGGCATTTGGTTCTGGCACCTCTGAGAGATGGTTCCGGAATGCCTGGCCTGTGATTCCGGAGTGTCTGCCGAGTGGTTCTGGCGTAGCCGGCAGTTGATTTTGGCGTGTCCACTAGGTGGTTCTGGGGAATGGATCAGCTGGTTCCGGCATACTCGGCAGGTGGTACCGGCGTGTCCAGAACATGGTTCTGGCAAGTCTGAGAGGTGGCTCCGGCACGCCCGACAGGTGATTCCGGAGCGTCCGCCAAGTGTTTCTGGCGTACCCGGCAGGTGATTTTGGCATGTCCGACAGGTGTATCTTGCGAGTCGAGCAGGTGGCTCAGGCATGCTCTGCTGGTGCTTCCGGCGTCTCTGGCATGTGGTTCTGGTGTGTCTGAGAGCTGCTTCTGGCATGTCCGGCAGATGATTCCGGAGTGTCCACCAAGTGTTTCTTGTATACCTGGCAGGTGATTTTGGCGTGTCAGGAAGTTGGTTCCAGCTAGTTGAGCAGGTGGCTCAGGCGTGCTTGCCAGGGGCTTCAGGCGGGTCTGGCAGGTGGTTTCGGTCTGTTCGGGGAGTGGTTCCGGCATCTCAGGCTCATGGTTCTGGCACGTCTGAGAGGTGGTTCCGGCCGGCCCGACAGGTGTTTCCATGGTGTCCGCCAAGTGGTTCTGGCTAGCTGGCCGGTGATGTTGGCGTGACCGGCAGGTGGTTCCAGCAAGCCCGGCAGGTGATTCCAAAGAGTTCACCAAATGGTTGTGGCGTAGCCGGCAGGTGATTTTGGCGTGTCCAGCAGGTGGTTTTGGCGAGTCGAGCAGGTGGTTCTGGCGTGCTGGGCAGGTGCTTCCGGTGTCATTGGCATGTGGTTCCGGCATGTCTGAGAGGTGGTTCCGGCATGCCCGGCAGGTGGTTCCGGAGTGTCTGCCGAGTGGTTCTGGAGCCAGCCCGGCAGGTGATTCCGAAGAGTTCACCAAATGGTTGTGGCGTAGCCGGCAGGTGATTTTGGAATGTCAGGAAGTTGGATCCGGCTAGTTGAGCAGGTGGATCAGGCGTGCTCGCCAGGGGGTTCAGGCGGGTCTGGCAGGTGGTTTCGGTCTGTTCGGGGAGTGGTTCCGGCATCTCAGGCACATGGTTCTGGCACGTCTGAGAGGTGGTTCCGGCCGGCCGAAGAGGTGTTTCCGGAGTGTCCGCCAATTGGTTCTGGCGTAGCTGAAAGGTGATGTTGGCGTGACCGGCAGGTGGTTCCAGCCAGCCCGGCAGGTGATTCCGGAGTGTCTGCCGTGTGGTTCTGGCGTAGCTGGCAGGTGATTTTGGCGTGTACATCAGGTGGTTCCGGCGAGCTCGGCAGGTGGTACCAGCGTGTCCGGAACATGGTTCTGGCACGTCTGAGAGATGGCTCCGTCATGCCAGGCAGGTGATTCCGGAGTGTCCGGCATTTGTTTTGGCACCTCTGGGAGGTGGTTCCGGCTGCCCGGCAGGTGGTTCCGGAGTGTCTGCCGAGTGGTTCTTGCGTAGTCGGCAGGTGATTCTGGCGTGTCCACTAGGTGGTTCTGGGGAGTGGATCAGGTGGTTCCGGCATACTCGGCAGGTGGTACCGGCGTGTCCGGAACATGGTTCTGGCACATCTGAGAGATGGTTCCGGCATGCCCGGCATGTGATCACGGAGTGTCCGGCATGTGGTTCTGGCACCTCTGATAGGTGGTTCTGGCATGCCCGGCAGGTGGTTCCGGAGTGTGTGCCGAGTGGTTCTGGCGTAGCCGGCAGGTGATTCTGGTGTGTCCAGCAGGTGGTTCTGTGGAGAGGATCAGGTGGTTCCGGCATGCCCGGCAGGTGATTCCGGAGTGTCCGCCATGCGGTTCTGGCACCTCAGAGAGGTGGTTCCGGCATGCCCGGCAGTTGGTTACAGAGTGTCTGCCAAGTGGTTCTGGAGTAGCCGGCAGGTGATTCTGGCGTATCCAGCAGGTGGTTCTGGGGAGTGGATCAGGTGGTTACGGCATGCCCGGCAGGTGATTCCAGAGTGTCCGGCATTTGGTTCTGGCACCTGTGAGAGGTGGTTCCGGAATGCCCGGCATGTGATTCCGGAGTGTCTGCCGAGTGGTTCTGGCATAGCCGGCAGGTGATTTTGGCTTGTCCAGCAGGTGGTTCCGGCGAGCTCGGCAGGCGGTTCCGGCATGTCCGGGACATGGTTCTGGGACGTCTGAGAGATGGTTCCGGCATGCCCGGCAGGTGATTCCGGAGTGTCCGGCATGCGGTTCTGGCACCTCTGAGAGGTGGTTCCGGCATGCCCGGCAGTTGGTTACGGAGTGTCTGCCAAGTGGTTCTGGAGTAGCCGGCAGGTGATTCTGGCGTATCCAGAAGGTGTTTCTGGGGAGTGGATCATGTGGTTCCGGCATACTCGGCAGGTGGTACCGGCGTGTCCGGAACATGGTTTTTGCAAGTCTGAGAGGTGGTTCGGGCAGGCCCGACAGGTGATTCCGGAGTGTTCGCCAAGTGGTTCTGGCATAGCTGGCAGGTGATGTTGGCGTGACCGGCAGGTGGTTCCAGCCAGCCCGGCAGGTGATTCCGAATCGTTCACCAAATGGTTGTGGCGTAGCCGGCAGGTGATTTTGGCGTGTCCAGCAGCTGGATTTGGCGAGTCGAGCAGGTGGTTCTGGCGTGCTCGGCAGGTGCTTCCGGTGTCATTGGCATGTGGTTCCGGCATGTCTGAGAGGTGGTTCCGCCATGCCCGGCAGGTGATTCCGGAGTGTTCGCCAAGTGGTTCTGGCGTAGCCGGCAGGCGATTTTGCATGTCCGGCAATGGTTCCGGCGAGTCGAGCCGGAGATTCCGGAATGTCCCGAATATGGTTCCGGCATTTCCGGCAGGTGGTTCCGGCATGTCCAGCACGTGGTTCCAGCATGCCAGGCAGGTGATTCCGGAGTGGCCGGCATGTGGTTATGGCACCTCTGAGAGGTGGTTCCGGAATGCCTGGCCTGTGATTCCGGAGTTTCTGACGAGTGGTTCTGGCGTAGCCGGCAGCTGATTTTGGCGTGTCCACTAGGTGGTTCTGGGGAGTGGATCAGCTGGTTCCGGCATACTCGGCAGGTGGTACCGGCGTGTCCGGAACATGGTTCTGGCAAGTCTGAGAGGAGGTTCCGGCACGCCCGACAGGTGATTCCGGAGCGTCCGCCAAGTATTTCTGGCATACCCGGCAGGTGACTTTGGCATTCGAAAGGTGTATCTTGCGAGTCGAGCATGTGGCTCAGGCATGCTCAACTGTTGCTTCCGACGTCTCTGGCACGTGGTTCTGGTGTGTCTGAGAGCTGGTTCTGGCATGTCCGGCAGATGATTCCGGAGTGTCCACAAGTGGTTCTTGTATACCTGGCAGGTGATTTTGGCGTGTCAGGGAGTTGGTTCCGGCTAGTTGAGCAGGTGGATCAGGCGTGCTCGCCAGGGGGTTCAGGCGGGTCTGGCAGGTGGTTTCGGTCTGTTCGGGGAGTGGTTCCGGCATCTCAGGCACATGGTTCTGGCACGTCTGAGAGGTGGTTCCGGCCGGCCGGAGAGGTGTTTCCGGAGTGTCCGCCAAGTGGTTCTGGCGTAGCTAAAAGTTGATGTTGGCGTGACAGGCAGGTGGTTCCAGCCAGCCCGGCAGGTGATTCCGGAGTGTCTGCCGTGTGGTTCTGGCGTAGCTGGCAGGTGATATTGGCGTGTCCAGCAGGTGGTTCCGGCGAGCTCGGCAGGTGGTAGCGGCGTGTCCGGAACATGGTTCTGGCACGTTTGAGAGATGGTTCCGGCATGCCTGGCAGGTGATTCCGGAGTGCCCGGCATGTGGTTCTGGCACCTCTGAGAGGTGGTTCCGGCGTGTCCGGCAGGTGGTTCTGGCGTGTCCGGCACGAGGTTCTGGCACGTCTGAGAGTTGGTTCCGGCATGCCCGACAGGTGATTCCGGAGTGTCCGCCACGTGGTTCTGGCGTACCCGGCAGGTGATTTTGGCGTGTCTGGCAGGTGTTTCTTGCAAGTCGAGCATTTGGCTCAGGCATGCTCAGCAGGTGCTTCCGGCGTGTCTGGCACGTGGTTGTGGTGTGTCTGAGATCTGGTTCAGGCATGTCCGGCAGATGATTCCGGAGTGTCCACCAAGTGGTTGTGGCATACCCGGCAGGTGATTTTAGCGTGTCAGGTAGGTGGTTCCGGCGAGTCGAGTAGGCGGTTCCGGCGTGCTCGGCAGGTGGTTCAGGCGGGTCTGGCAGGTGGTTTCGGTCTGTTTGGGGTGTGGTTCCAGCATCTCAGGCACATCGTTCTGGCACCTCTGATAGGCGGTTCCGGCCGGCCCGACAGGTGTTTCCATGGTGTCCGCCAAGTGGTTCTGGCATAGCTGGCAGGTGATGTTGGCGTGACCGGCAGGTGGTTCCAGCAAGCCAGGCGGTGATTCCGAAGAGTTCACCAAATGGTTGTGGCACAGCCGGCAGGTGATTTTGGCGTGTCCAGCAGGTGGTTTTGGCGAGTCGAGCAGGTGGTTCTGGCGTGCTCGGCAGGTGCTTCCGGTGTCATTGGCATGTGGTTACGGCATGTCTGAGAGCTGGTTCCGCCATGCCCGGCAGGTTATTCCGGAGTGTTCGCCAAGTGGTTCTGGCGTAGCCAGCAGGTGATTTTGCATGTCCGGCAATGGTTACGGCTTGTCGAGCCGGTGGTTCCGGCATGTCCAGCAGGTGGTTCCGGCATGCTCGGCAGGTGATTCCGGAGTGTCCAGCATTTGGTTCTGGCACCTGTGAGAGGTGGTTCCGGGATGCCCGGCATGTGATTCCGGAGTGTCTGCCGAGTGGTTCTGGCGTAGCCGGCAGGTGATTTTGGCGTGTCCAGAAGGTGGTTCCGGCGAGCTCGGCAGGTGGTTCCGGCATGTCCGGGACATGGTTCTGGCACGTCTGAGAGATGGTTCCGGCATGCCCGGCAGGTGACTCCGGAGTGTCCGTCATGCGGTTCTGGCACCTCTGAGAGGTGGTTCCGGCATGCCCGGCAGTTGGTTATGGAGTGTCTGCCGAGTGGTTCTGGCATAGCCGGCAGGTGATTCTGGCGTATCCAGCAGGTGGTTTTGGGGAGTGGATCAGGTGGTTCCGGCATACTCGGCAGGTGGTACCGGCGTGTCCGGAACTTGGTTCTGGCAAGTCTGAGAGTTGGTTCCGGCATGCCCGACAGGTGATTCCGGAGTGTTCGCCAAGTGGTTCTGGCGTAGCCGGCAGGTCATTTTGCATGTCCGGCGGTGGTTCCGGCGAGTCGAGCCGGTGGTTCCGGCGTGTCCAGCAAGCGTTTCCGGTCTTTCCGGCAGGTGGTTCTGGCGTGACCGGCACGAGGTTCTGGCACGTCTGAGAGTTGGTTCCGGCATGCCCGACAGGTGATTCCGGAGTGTCCGCCATGTGGTTCTGGCGTACCCGGCAGGTGATTTTGGCGTGTCTGGCAGGTGTTTCTTGCAAGTCGAGCATTTGGCTCAGGCATGCTCAGCAGGTGCTTCCGGCGTGTCTGGCACGTGGTTGTGGTGTGTCTGAGATCTGGTTCTGGCATGTCCGGCAGATGATTCCGGAGTGTCCACCAAGTGGTTGTGGCATACCCGGCAGGTGATTTTAGCGTGTCAGGTAGGTGGTTCCGGCGAGTCGAGTAGGCGGTTCCGGCGTGCTCGGCAGGTGGTTCAGGCGGGTCTGGCAGGTGGTTTCGGTCTGTTTGGGGTGTGGTTCCAGCATCTCAGGCACATCGTTCTGGCACCTCTGATAGGCGGTTCCGGCCGGCCCGACAGGTGTTTCCATGGTGTCCGCCAAGTGGTTCTGGCACAGCTGGCAGGTGATATTGGCGTGACCGGCAGGTGGTTCCAGCAAGCCAGGCGGTGATTCCGAAGAGTTCACCAAATGGTTGTGGCACAGCCGGCAGGTGATTTTGGCGTGTCCAGCAGGTGGTTTTGGCGAGTCGAGCAGGTGGTTCTGGCGTGCTCGGCAGGTGCTTCCGGTGTCATTGGCATGTGGTTCCGGCATGTCTGAGAGGTGGTTCCGCCATGCCCGGCAGGTGATTCCGGAGTGTTCGCCAAGTGGTTCTGGCGTAGCCGGCAGGTGATTTTGCATGTCCTGGAATGGTTCCGGCGAGTCGAGCTGGTGGTTCCAGCATGCCCTGCAGGTGATTCCGGAGTGTCCGGCATGGGGTTCTGGCACCTCTGAGAGGTGGTTCCGGCATGCCCGGCAGGTGTACCGGAGTCTCCGGCATTTGGTTCTGGCACCTCTGAGAGGTGGTTCCGGAATGCCTGGCATGTGATTCCGGAGTGTCTGCCGAGTGGTTCTGGCGTAGTCGGCTGGTGATTCTGGCGTGTCCTGCTGGTGGTTGTGGGGAGTGGATCAGGTGGTTCCGGCATACTCGGCAGGTGGTACCGGCGTGTCCAGAACATGGTTCTGGAAAGTCTGAGAGGTGGTTCCGGCATACCCGACAGGTGATTCCGGAGCGTCCGCCCAGTGTTTCTGGCGTACCCGGCAGGTGATTTTGGCATGTCCGACAGGTGTATCTTGCGAGTCGAGCAGGTGGCTCAGGCATGCTCAGCTGGTGCTTCCGGCGTCTCTGGCACGTGGTTCTGGTGTGTCAGAGAGCTGGTTCTGGCATGTCCGGCAGATGATTCCGGAGTGTCCACCAAGTGGTTCTGGTATACCTGGCAGGTGATTTTGGCGTGTCAGGAAGTTGGTTCCGGCTAGTTGAGCAGGTGGATCAGGCGTGCTTGCCAGGGGCTTCAGGCGGGTCTGGCAGGTGGTTTCGGTCTGTTCGGGGAGTGGTTCCGCCATCTCAGGCTCATGGTTCTGGCACGTCTGAGAGGTGGTTCCGGCCGGCCCGACAGGTGTTTCCATGGTGTCCGCCAAGTGGTTCTGGCACAGCTGGCAGGTGATATTGGCGTGACCGGCAGGTGGTTCCAGCCAGCCCGGCAGGTGATTCCGGAGTGTCTGCCGTGTGGTTCTGGCGTAGCTGGCAGGTGATTTTGGCGTGTCCAGCAGGTGGTTCCGGCGAGCTCGGCAGGTGGTACCAGCGTGTCCGGAACATGGTTCTGGCACGTCTGAGAGATGGTTCGGGCATGCCAGGCAGGTGATTCGGGAGTGTCCGGCATGTGGTTCTGGCACCTCTGAGAGGTGGTTCCGGCATGCCCATCAGGTGATTCTGGAGTGTTCGGCAAGTGGTTCTGGAACCTCTGAGAGGTGGTTCTGGCATGCCCGGCAGGTCGTTCCTGAGTGTCTGCCGAGTGGTTCTGGCGTAGTCGGCAGGTGATTCTGGCGTGTCCAGCAGGTGGTTCTGGGGAGTGGATCAGTTGGTTCCGGCATACTCGGCAGGTGGTACCGGCGTGTAAGGAACATGGTTCTGGCAAGTCTGAGAGGCGGTTCCGGCATGCCCTACAGGTGATTCCATGGTGTCCGCCAAGTGGTTCTGGCATAGCTGGCAGGTGATATTGGCGTGACCGGCAGGTGGTTCCAGCAAGCCCGGCAGGTGATTCCGAAGAGTTCACCAAATGGTTGTGGCGTAGCCGGCAGGTGATTTTGGCGTGTCCAGCAGGTGGTTTTGGCGAGTCGAGCAGGTGGTTCTGGCGTGCTTGGCAGGTGCTTCCGGTGTCATTGGCATGTGGTTACGGCATGTCTGAGAGCTGGTTCCGCCATGCCCGGCAGGTGATTCCGGAGTGTTCGCCAAGTGGTTCTGGCGTAGCCGGCAGATGATTTTGCATGTCCGGCAATGGTTACGGCTAGTCGAGCCGGTGGTTCCGGCATGTCCAGCAGGTGGTTCCGGCATGCTCGGCAGGTGATTCCGGAGTGTCCAGCATTTGGTTCTGGCACCTGTGAGAGGTGGTTCCGGGATGCCCGGCATGTGATTCCGGAGTGTCTGCCGAGTGGTTCTGGCGTAGCCGGCAGGTGATTTTGGCGTGTCCAGAAGGTGGTTCCGGCGAGCTCGGCAGGTGGTTCCGGCATGTCCGGGACATGGTTCTGGCACGTCTGAGAGATGGTTCCGGCATGCCCGGCAGGTGACTCCGGAGTGTCCGTCATGTGGTTCTGGCACCTCTGAGAGGTGGTTCCGGCATGCCCGGCAGTTGGTTATGGAGTGTCTGCCGAGTGGTTCTGGCGTAGCTGGCAGGTGATTCTGGCGTATCCAGCAGGTGGTTTTGGGGAGTGGATCAGGTGGTTCCGGCATACTCGGCAGGTGGTACCGGCGTGTCCGGAACTTGGTTCTGGCAAGTCTGAGAGTTGGTTCCGGCATGCCCGACAGGTGATTCCGGAGTGTTCGCCAAGTGGTTCTGGCGTAGCCGGCAGGTCATTTTGCATGTCCGGCGGTGGTTCCGGCGAGTCGAGCCGGTGGTTCCGGCGTGTCCAGCAAGCGTTTCCGGTCTGTCCGGCAGGTGGTTCTGGCGTGACCGGCACGAGGTTCTGGCACGTCTGAGAGTTGGTTCCGGCATGCCCGACAGGTGATTCCGGAGTGTCCGCCATGTGGTTTTGGCGTACCCGGCAGGTGATTTTGGCGTGTCTGGCAGGTGTTTCTTGCAAGTCGAGCATTTGGCTCAGGCATGCTCAGCAGGTGCTTCCGGCGTGTCTGGCACGTGGTTGTGGTGTGTCTGAGATCTGGTTCTGGCATGTCCGGCAGATGATTCCGGAGTGTCCACCAAGTGGTTGTGGCATACCCGGCAGGTGATTTTAGCGTGTCAGGTAGGTGGTTCCGGCGAGTCGAGTAGGCGGTTCCGGCGTGCTCGGCAGGTGGTTCAGGCGGGTCTGGCAGGTGGTTTCGGTCTGTTTGGGGTGTGGTTCCAGCATCTCAGGCACATCGTTCTGGCACCTCTGATAGGCGGTTCCGGCCGGCCCGACAGGTGTTTCCATGGTGTCCGCCAAGTGGTTCTGGCACAGCTGGCAGGTGATATTGGCGTGACCGGCAGGTGGTTCCAGCAAGCCAGGCGGTGATTCCGAAGAGTTCACCAAATGGTTGTGGCACAGCCAGCAGGTGATTTTGGCGTGTCCAGCAGGTGGTTTTGGCGAGTCGAGCAGGTGGTTCTGGCGTGCTCGGCAGGTGCTTCCGGTGTCATTGGCATGTGGTTCCGGCATGTCTGAGAGGTGGTTCCGCCATGCCCGGCAGGTGATTCCGGAGTGTTCGCCAAGTGGTTCTGGCGTATCCGGCAGGTGATTCTGCATGTCCGGGAATGGTTCCGGCGAGTCGAGCTGGTGGTTCCGGCATGCCCTGCAGGTGATTCCGGAGTGTCCGGCATGGGGTTCTGGCACCTCTGAGAGGTGGTTCCGGCATGCCCGGCAGGTGTACCGGAGTCTCCGGCATTTGGTTCTGGCACCTCTGAGAGGTGGTTCCGGAATGCCTGGCATGTGATTCCGGAGTGTCTGCCGAGTGGTTCTTGCGTAGCCGGCAGTTGATTTTGGCGTGTCGACTAGGTGGTTCTGGGGAGTGGATCAGCTGGTTCCGGCATACTCGGCAGGTGGTACCGGCGTGTCCAGAACATGGTTCTGGAAAGTCTGAGAGGTGGTTCCGGCACGCCCGACAGGTGATTCCGGAGCTTCCGCCCAGTGTTTCTGGCGTACCCGGCAGGTGATATTGGCATGTCCGACAGGTGTATCTTGCGAGTCGAGCAGGTGGCTCAGGCATGCTCAGCTGGTGCTTCCGGCGTCTCTGGCACGTGGTTCTGGTGTGTCTGAGAGCTGGTTCTGGCATGTCCGGCAGATGATTCCGGAGTGTCCACCAAGTGGTTCTGGTATACCTGGCAGGTGATTTTGGCGTGTCAGGAAGTTGGTTCCGGCTAGTTGAGCAGGTGGATCAGGCGTGCTTGCCAGGGGCTTCAGGCGGGTCTGGCAGGTGGTTTCGGTCTGTTCGGGGAGTGGTTCCGCCATCTCAGGCTCATGGTTCTGGCACGTCTGAGAGGTGGTTCCGGCCGGCCCGACAGGTGTTTCCATGGTGTCCGCCAAGTGGTTCTGGCACAGCTGGCAGGTGATATTGGCGTGACCGGCAGGTGGTTCCAGCCAGCCCGGCAGGTGATTCCGGAGTGTCTGCCGTGTGGTTCTGGCGTAGCTGGCAGGTGATTTTGGCGTGTCCAGCAGGTGGTTCCGGCGAGCTCGGCAGGTGGTTCCGGCATGTCCGGGACATGGTTCTGGCACGTCTGAGAGATGGTTCCGGCATGCCCGGCAGGTGACTCCGGAGTGTCCGTCATGTGGTTCTGGCACCTCTGAGAGGTGGTTCCGGCATGCCCGGCAGTTGGTTATGGAGTGTCTGCCGAGTGGTTCTGGCGTAGCCGGCAGGTGATTCTGGCGTATCCAGCAGGTGGTTTTGGGGAGTGGATCAGGTGGTTCCGGCATACTCGGCAGGTGGTACCGGCGTGTCCGGAACTTGGTTCTGGCAAGTCTGAGAGGTGGTTCCGGCATGCCCGACAGGTGATTCCGGAGTGTTCGCCAAGTGGTTCTGGCGTAGCCGGCAGGTCATTTTGCATGTCCGGCGGTGGTTCCGGCGAGTCGAGCCGGTGGTTCCGGCGTGTCCAGCAAGCGTTTCCGGTCTGTCCGGCAGGTGGTTCTGGCGTGACCGGCACGAGGTTCTGGCAAGTCTGAGAGTTGGTTCCGGCATGCCCGACAGGTGATTCCGGAGTGTCCGCCACGTGGTTCTGTCGTACCCGGCAGGTGATTTTGGCGTGTCTGGCAGGTGTTTCTTGCAAGTCGAGCATTTGGCTCAGGCATGCTCAGCAGGTGCTTCCGGCGTGTCTGTCACGTGGTTCTGGTGTGTCTGAGAGCTGGTTCTGGCATGTCCGGCAGATTTTTCCGGAGTGTCCAAGAAGTGGTTGTGGCATACCCGGCAGGTGATTTTAGCGTGTCAGGTAGGTGGTTCCAGCGAGTCGAGTAGGTGGTTCCGGAGTGCTCGGCAGGTGGTTGAGGCAGGTCTGGCAGGTGGTTTCTTCTGTTCGGGGTGTGGTTCCGGCATCTCAGGCACATGGTTCTGGCACGTCTGAGAGGTGGTTCCGGCCGGCCCGATAGGTGTTTCCATGGTGTCCGCCAAGTGGTTCTGGCATAGCTGGCAGGTGATGTTGGCGTGACCGGCAGGTGGTTCCAGACAGCCCGGCAGGAGATTCCGAAGAGTTCACCAAATGGTTGTGGCGTAGCCGGCAGGTGATTTTGGCGTGTTCAGCAGGTGGTTTTGGCGAGTCGAGCAGGTGGTTCTGGCGTGCTCGGCAGGTGCTTCCGGAGTCATTGGCATGTGGTTCCGGCATGTCTGAGAGGCAGGTCATTTTGCATGCCCGGCAGGTGATTCCGGAGTGTTCGCCAAGTGGTTCTGGCGTAGCCGGCAGGTGATTTTGCATGTCCGGCAATGGTTCCGGCGAGTCGAGCCGGTGGTTCCGGCATGTCCGGCAGGTGATTCCTGCATGTCCAGCAGGTGGTTCCGGCATGCCCGGCAGGTGATTCCGGAGTGTCCGGCATGTGGTTCTGGCACCTCTGAGAGGTGGTTCCAGCATGCCCGGCAGGTGATACCGGAGTCTCCGGCATTTGGTTCTGGCACCTGTGAGAGGTGGTTCCGGAATGCCTGGCATGTGATTCCGGAGTGTCTGCCGTGTGGTTCTGGCGTAGCTGGCAGGTGATTTTGGCGTGTCCAGCAGGTGGTTCCAGCGAGCTCGGCAGGTGGTACCAGCGTGTCCGGATCATGGTTCTGGCACGTCTGAGAGATGGTTCCGGCATGCCCGGCAGGTGATTCGGGAGTGTCCGGCATGTGGTTCTGGCACCCCTGAGAGGTGGTTCCGGAATGCCCGGCAGGTGATTCAGGAGTGTTCGGCATGTGGTTCTGGCACCTCTGAGAGGTGGTTTGGGCATGCCCGGCAGGTGGTTCCGGAGTGTCTGCCGAGTGGTTCTGGCGTAGTCGGCAGGTGATTCTGGCGTGTCCAGCAGGTGGTTCTGGGGAGTGGATCAGGTGGTTCTGGCATACTCGGCAGGTGGTACCAGCGTGTCCGGAACATGGTTCTGGCAAGTCTGAGAGGCGGTTCCGGCATGCCCGACATGTGATTCCGGAGTGTTCGCCAAGTGGTTCTGGCGTAGCCGGCAGGTCATTTTGCATGTCCGGCGGTGGTTCCGGCGAGTCGAGCTGCTGGTTCTGGCGTGACCGGCACGAGGTTCTGTCACGTCTGAGATTTGGTTCCGGCATGCCCGACAGGTGATTCCGGAGTGTCCGCAACGTGGTTCTGGCGTACCCGGCAGGTGATTTTGGCGTGT
The DNA here is from genome assembly GCF_041296265.1 of Equus caballus. Taxonomy (NCBI): domain Eukaryota; kingdom Metazoa; phylum Chordata; class Mammalia; order Perissodactyla; family Equidae; genus Equus; species Equus caballus. The sequence goes on along the minus strand of NC_091707.1, from coordinate 8,468,764 downwards.
CTGGCAGGTGTTTCTTGCAAGTCGAGCATTTGGCTCAGGCATGCTCAGCAGGTGCTTCCGGCGTGTCTGGCACGTGGTTCTGGTGAGTCTGAGAGCTGGTTCTGGCATGTCCGGCAGATGATGCCGGAGTGTCCAACAAGTGGTTGTGGCATACCCGGCAGGTGATTTTAGCGTGTCAGGTAGGTGGTTCCAGCGAGTCGAGTAGGTGGTTCCGGAGTGCTTGGCAGGTGGTTCAGGCGGGTCTGGCAGGTGGTTTCTTCTGTTCGGGGTGTGGTTCCGGCATCTCAGGCACATGGTTCTGGCACGTCTGATAGGTGGTTCCGGCCGGCCCGACAGGTGTTTCCATGGTGTCCGCCAAGTGGTTCTGGCATAGCTGGCAGGTGATGTTGGCGTGACCAGCAGGTGGTTCCAGCCAGCCCGGCAGGTGATTCCGAAGTGTTCACCAAATGGTTGTGGCGTAGCCGGAAGGTGATTTTGGCATGTCCAGCAGGTGGTTTTGGTGAGTCGATCAGGTGGTTCTGGCGTGCTCGGCAGGTGCTTCCGGTGTCATTGGCATGTGGTTCCGGCATGTCTGAGAGGTGGTTCCGCCATGCCCGGCAGGTGATTCCGGAGTGTTCCCCAAATGTTTCTGGCATAGCCGGCAGGTGATTTTGCATGTCCGGCAATGGTTCCGGCGAGTCGAGCCGGTGGTTCCGGCATGTCCGGCAGGTGGTTCCGGCATGCCCGACAGGTGATTCCGGAGTGTCCGGCATGTGGTTCCAGCATGCCCGGCAGGTGATTCCGGAGTGTCCGGCATGTGGTTCTGGCACCTCTGAGAGGTGGTTCCGGCATGCCCGGCAGGTGATACCGGAGTCTCCGGCATTTGGCTCTGGCACCTCTGAGAGGTGGTTCCGGAATGCCTGGCATGTGATTCCGGAGTGTCTGCCGAGTGGTTCTGGCGTAGCCGGCAGTTGATTTTGGCGTGTCCACTAGGTGGTTGTGGGGAGTGGATCAGCTGGTTCCGGCATACTCGGCAGTTTGTACCGGCGTGTCCAGAACATGGTTCTGGCAAGTCTGAGAGGTGGTTCCGGAACGCCCGACAGGTGATTCCGGAGCGTCCGCCCAGTGTTTCTGGCGTACCCGGCAGGTGATTTTGGCATGTCCGACAGGTGTTTCTTGCAAGTCGAGCAGGTGGCTCAGGCATGCTCAGCTGGTGCTTCCGGCGTCTCTGGCACGTGGTTGTGCTGTGTCTGAGAGCTGGTTCTGGCATGTCTGGCAGATGATTCCGGAGTGTCCACCAAGTGGTTCTGGTATACCTGTCTGGCGATTTTGGCGTGTCAGGAAGTTGGTTCCGGCTAGTTGAGCAGGTGGATCAGGCGTGCTCGCCAGGGGGTTCAGGCGGGTCTGGCAGGTGGTTTCGGTCTGTTCGGGGAGTGGTTCCGGCATCTCTGGCACATGGTTCTGGCACGTCTGAGATGAGGTTGTGGCCGGCCCGACAGGTGATTCTGGAGTGTCCGCCAAGTGGTTCTGGCGTAGCTGAAAGGTGATGTTGGCGTGACCGGCAGGTGGTTCCAGCCAGCCCGGCAGGTGATTCCGGAGTGTCTGCCGAGTGGTTCTGGTGTAGCCGGCAGGTGATTTTGGCGTGTCCAGCAGGTGGTTCCGGCGAGCTCGGCAGGTGGTACCGGCGTGTCCGGAACATGGTTCCGGCACATCTGAGAGATGGTTCGGGCATGCCAGGCAGGTGATTCTGGAGTGTCCGGCATGTGGTTCTGGCACCTCTGAGAGGTGGTTCCGACATGCCCAGCAGGTGGTTCCGGAGTGTCTGCCGATTGGTTCTGGCGTAGTCGGCAGGTGATTCTGGGGTGTCCAGCAGGTGGTTCTGGGTAGTGGATCAGGTGGTTCCGGCATACTCGTCACGCAGTACTGGCGTGTCCGGAACATGGTTCTGGCAAGTCTGAGAGGTGGTTCCAGCATGCCCGACAGGTGTTTCCGGAGTGTCCGCCAAGTGGTTCCGGCGTAGCTGAAAGGTGATGTTGGCGTGACCGGCAGGTGGTTCCAGACAGCCCGGCAGGTGATTCCGGAGTGTCTGCCGAGTGGTTCTGGTGTAGCCGCCAGGTGATTTTGGCGTGTCCAGCGGGTGGTTTTGGTGAGTCGAGCAGTTGGTTCTGGCGTGCTCGGCTGGTGCTTCCGGTGTCATTGGCATATGGTTCCGGCATGTCTGAGAGGTTGTCCCGCCATTCCCGGCAGGTGAATCCGGAGTGTTCGCCAAGTGGTTCTGGCGTAGCCGGCATGTGATTTTGCATGTCCGGCAATGGTTACGGCTAGTAGAGCCGGTGGTTCCGGCATGTCCAGCAGGTGGTTCCGGCATTCCCCGCAGGCGATACCTGAGTGTCCAGCATTTGGTTCTGGCACCTGTGAGAGGTGGTTCCGGAATGCCCGGCATGTGATTCCGGAGTGTCTGCCGAGTGGTTCTGGCATAGCCGGCAGGTGATTTTGGCGTGTCCAGCAGGTGGTTCCGGCGAGCTCGGCAGGTGGTTCCGGCATGTCCGGGACATGGTTCTGGCACGTCTGAGAATTGGTTCCGGCATGCCCGACGGGTGATTCCGGAGTGTCCGCCACGTGGTTCTGGCGTACCCGGCAGGTGATTTTGGCGTGTATGGCAGGTGTTTCTTGCAAGTCGAGCATTTGGCTCAGGCATGCTCAGCAGGTGCTTCCGGCGTGTCTGTCACGTGGTTCTGGTGTGTCTGAGAGCTGGTTCTGGCATGTCCGGCAGATGATTCCGGAGTGTCCACAAAGTGTTTGTGGCATACCCGGCAGGTGATTTTAGCGTGTCAGGTAGGTGGTTCCAGCGAGTCGAGTAGGTGGTTCCAGCGTGCTCGGCAGGTGGTTCAGGCGGGTCTGGCAGGTTGTTTCAGTCTCTTCGGGGTGTGGTTCCGGCACCTCAGGCACATGGTTCTGGCACGTCTGAGAGGTGGTTCCGGCCGGCCCGAAAGGTGTTTCCATGGTGTCCGCCAAGTGGTTCTGGCATAGCTGTCAGGTGATGTTGGCGTGACCGGCAGGTGGTTCCAGAAAGCCCGGCAGGAGATTCCGAAGAGTTCACCAAATGGTTGTGGCGTAGCCGGCAGGTGATTTTGGCGTGTCCAGCAGGTGGTTTTGGCGAGTCGAGCAGGTGGTTCTGGCGTGCTCGGCAGGTGCTTCCGGAGTCATTGGCATGTGGTTCCGACATGTCTGAGAGGCAGGTCATTTTGCATGCCCGGCAGGTGATTCCGGAGTGTTCGCCAAGTGGTTCTGGCGTAGCCGGCAGGTGATTTTGCATGTCCGGCAATGGTTCCGGTGAGTCGAGCCGGTGGTTCCGGCATGTCCGGCAGTTGATTCCTGCATGTCCAGCAGGTGGTACCGGCATGCCCGGCAGGTGATTCCGGAGTGTCCGGCATGTGGTTCTGGCTCCTCTGAGAGGTGGTTCCAGCATGCCCGGCAGGTGATACCGGAGTCTCCGGCATTTGGTTCTGGCATCTGTGAGAGGTGGTTCCGGAATGCCTGGCATGTGATTCCGGAGTGTCTGCCGTGTGGTTCTGGTGTAGCTGGCAGGTGATTTTGGCGTGTACAGCAGGTGGTTCCGGCGAGCTCGGCAGGTGGTACCAGCGTGTCCGGAACATGGTTCTGGCACCTCTGAGAGATGGTTCCTGCATGCCAGGCAGGTGATTCCGGAGTGTCCGGGATGTGGTTCTGGCACCTCTGTGATGTGGGTCCGGCATGCCCGGCAGGTGGTTCCGGAGTGTCTGCCGAGTGGTTCTGGCGTAGTCGGCAGGTGATTTTGGCGTGTCCAGCAGGTGGTTTTGGCGAGTCGAGCAGGTGGTTCTGGCGTGCTCGGCAGGTGCTTCCGGAGTCATTGGCATGTGGTTCCGGCATGTCTGAGAGGCAGGTCATTTTGCATGCCCGGCAGGTGATTCCGGAGTGTTCGCCAGGTGGTTCTGGCGTAGCCGGCAGGTGATTTTGCATGTCCGGCAATGGTTCCGGCGAGTCGAGCCGGTGGTTCCGGCATGTCCGGCAGTTGATTCCTGCATGTCCAGCAGGTGGTACCGGCATGCCCGGCAGGTGATTCCGGAGTGTCCGGCATGTGGTTCTGGCTCCTCTGAGAGGTGGTTCCAGCATGCCCGGCAGGTGATACCGGAGTCTCCAGCATTTGGTTCTGGCATCTGTGAGAGGTGGTTCCGGAATGCCTGGCATGTGATTCCGGAGTGTCTGCCGTGTGGTTCTGGTGTAGCTGGCAGGTGATTTTGGCGTGTACAGCAGGTGGTTCCGGCGAGCTCGGCAGGTGGTACCAGCGTGTCCGGAACATGGTTCTGGCACCTCTGAGAGATGGTTCCTGCATGCCAGGCAGGTGATTCCGGAGTGTCCGGGATGTGGTTCTCCACCTCTGTGATGTGGGTCCGGCATGCCCGGCAGGTGGTTCCGGAGTGTCTGCCGAGTGGTTCTGGCGTAGTCGGCAGGTGATTCTGGCGTGTCCAGCAGGTGGTTCTGGGGAGAGGATCAGGTGGTTCCAGCATACTCGGCAGGTGGTTCTGGCGTGACCGGCACGAGGTTCTGGCACGTCTGAGAGTTGGTTCCGGCATGCCCGACAGGTGATTCCGGAGTGTCCGCCACGTGGTTCTGGCGTAGCCGGCAGGTGATTTTGCATGTCTGGCAATGGTTCCGGCGAGTCGAGCTGGTGGTTCCGGCATGTCCGGCAGGTGATTCCGGAGTGTCCACCAAGTGGTTGTGGCATACCCGGCAGGTGATTTTAGCATGTCAGGTAGGAGATTCCAGCGAGTCGAGTCGGTGGTTCCGGCGTGCTCGGTAGGTGGTTCAGGCGGGTCTGGCAGGTGGGTTCGTCTGTTCGGGGTGTGGTTCCGGCATCTCAGGCACATTGTTCTGGCACGTCTGACAGATGGTTCCGGCATGCCCGGCAGGTGGTTCCGAAGTGTCTGCCGAGTGGTTCTGGAGCCAGCCCGGCAGGTGATTCCGAAGAGTTCACCAAATGGTTGTGGCGTAGCCGGCAGGTGATTTTGGAATGTCAGGAAGTTGGTTCCGGCTAGTTGAGCAGGTGGATCAGGCGTGCTTGCCAGGGGCTTCAGGCGGGTCTGGCAGGTGGTTTCGGTCTGTTTGGGGAGTGGTTCCGCCATCTCAGGCTCATGGTTCTGGCACATCTGAGAGGTGGTTCCGGCCGGCCCGACAGGTGTTTCCATGGTGTCCGCCAAGTGGTTGTGGCACAGCTGGCAGGTGATATTGGCGTGACCGGCAGGTGGTTCCAGCCAGCCCGGCAGGTGATTCCGAAGCGTTCACCAAATGGTTGTGAGTAGCCGGCAGGTGATTTTGGCGTGTCCAGCAGGTGGTTTTGGCGAGTCGAGCAGGTGGTTCTGGCTTGCTCGGCAGGTGCTTCCGGTGTCATTGGCATGTGGTTCCGGCATGTCTGAGAGGTGGTTCTGCCATGCCCGGCAGGTGATTCCGTAGTGTTCGCCAAGTGGTTCTGGCGTAGCCGGCAGGTGATTCTGCATGTCCGGCAATGGTTCCGGCGAGTCGATCCGGTGGTTCCGGCATGTCCGGCAGGTGGTTCCGGCATGCCCGGCAGGTGATTCCGGAGTGTCCGGCATGTGGTTCTGGCACCTCTGAGAGGTGGTTCCGGCATGCCCGGCAGGTGATACCGGAGTGTTCGCCAAGTGGTTCTGGCGTAGCCGCCATGTGATTTTGCATGTCCGGCAATGGTTCCGGCGAGTCGAGCCGGTGGTTCCGGAATGTCCGGCAGGTGGTTCCGGCATGTCCGGCAGCTGGTTCCGGCATGTCCAGCACGTGGTTCCAGCATGCCCTGCAGGTGATTCCGGAGTGTCCGGCATGTGGTTCTGGCACCTCTGAGAGGTGGTTCCAGCATGCCCGGCAGGTGATACCGGAGTCTCCGGCATTTGGTTCTGGCACCTCTGAGAGATGGTTCCGGAATGCCTGGCCTGTGATTCCGGAGTGTCTGCCGAGTGGTTCTGGCGTAGCCGGCAGTTGATTTTGGCGTGTCCACTAGGTGGTTCTGGGGAATGGATCAGCTGGTTCCGGCATACTCGGCAGGTGGTACCGGCGTGTCCAGAACATGGTTCTGGCAAGTCTGAGAGGTGGCTCCGGCACGCCCGACAGGTGATTCCGGAGCGTCCGCCAAGTGTTTCTGGCGTACCCGGCAGGTGATTTTGGCATGTCCGACAGGTGTATCTTGCGAGTCGAGCAGGTGGCTCAGGCATGCTCTGCTGGTGCTTCCGGCGTCTCTGGCATGTGGTTCTGGTGTGTCTGAGAGCTGCTTCTGGCATGTCCGGCAGATGATTCCGGAGTGTCCACCAAGTGTTTCTTGTATACCTGGCAGGTGATTTTGGCGTGTCAGGAAGTTGGTTCCAGCTAGTTGAGCAGGTGGCTCAGGCGTGCTTGCCAGGGGCTTCAGGCGGGTCTGGCAGGTGGTTTCGGTCTGTTCGGGGAGTGGTTCCGGCATCTCAGGCTCATGGTTCTGGCACGTCTGAGAGGTGGTTCCGGCCGGCCCGACAGGTGTTTCCATGGTGTCCGCCAAGTGGTTCTGGCTAGCTGGCCGGTGATGTTGGCGTGACCGGCAGGTGGTTCCAGCAAGCCCGGCAGGTGATTCCAAAGAGTTCACCAAATGGTTGTGGCGTAGCCGGCAGGTGATTTTGGCGTGTCCAGCAGGTGGTTTTGGCGAGTCGAGCAGGTGGTTCTGGCGTGCTGGGCAGGTGCTTCCGGTGTCATTGGCATGTGGTTCCGGCATGTCTGAGAGGTGGTTCCGGCATGCCCGGCAGGTGGTTCCGGAGTGTCTGCCGAGTGGTTCTGGAGCCAGCCCGGCAGGTGATTCCGAAGAGTTCACCAAATGGTTGTGGCGTAGCCGGCAGGTGATTTTGGAATGTCAGGAAGTTGGATCCGGCTAGTTGAGCAGGTGGATCAGGCGTGCTCGCCAGGGGGTTCAGGCGGGTCTGGCAGGTGGTTTCGGTCTGTTCGGGGAGTGGTTCCGGCATCTCAGGCACATGGTTCTGGCACGTCTGAGAGGTGGTTCCGGCCGGCCGAAGAGGTGTTTCCGGAGTGTCCGCCAATTGGTTCTGGCGTAGCTGAAAGGTGATGTTGGCGTGACCGGCAGGTGGTTCCAGCCAGCCCGGCAGGTGATTCCGGAGTGTCTGCCGTGTGGTTCTGGCGTAGCTGGCAGGTGATTTTGGCGTGTACATCAGGTGGTTCCGGCGAGCTCGGCAGGTGGTACCAGCGTGTCCGGAACATGGTTCTGGCACGTCTGAGAGATGGCTCCGTCATGCCAGGCAGGTGATTCCGGAGTGTCCGGCATTTGTTTTGGCACCTCTGGGAGGTGGTTCCGGCTGCCCGGCAGGTGGTTCCGGAGTGTCTGCCGAGTGGTTCTTGCGTAGTCGGCAGGTGATTCTGGCGTGTCCACTAGGTGGTTCTGGGGAGTGGATCAGGTGGTTCCGGCATACTCGGCAGGTGGTACCGGCGTGTCCGGAACATGGTTCTGGCACATCTGAGAGATGGTTCCGGCATGCCCGGCATGTGATCACGGAGTGTCCGGCATGTGGTTCTGGCACCTCTGATAGGTGGTTCTGGCATGCCCGGCAGGTGGTTCCGGAGTGTGTGCCGAGTGGTTCTGGCGTAGCCGGCAGGTGATTCTGGTGTGTCCAGCAGGTGGTTCTGTGGAGAGGATCAGGTGGTTCCGGCATGCCCGGCAGGTGATTCCGGAGTGTCCGCCACGTGGTTCTGTCGTACCCGGCAGGTGATTTTGGCGTGTCTGGCAGGTGTTTCTTGCAAGTCGAGCATTTGGCTCAGGCATGCTCAGCAGGTGCTTCCGGCGTGTCTGGCACGTGGTTGTGGTGTGTCTGAGATCTGGTTCTGGCATGTCCGGCAGATGATTCCGGAGTGTCCACCAAGTGGTTGTGGCATACCCGGCAGGTGATTTTAGCGTGTCAGGTAGGTGGTTCCGGCGAGTCGAGTAGGCGGTTCCGGCGTGCTCGGCAGGTGGTTCAGGCGGGTCTGGCAGGTGGTTTCGGTCTGTTTGGGGTGTGGTTCCAGCATCTCAGGCACATCGTTCTGGCACCTCTGATAGGCGGTTCCGGCCGGCCCGACAGGTGTTTCCATGGTGTCCGCCAAGTGGTTCTGGCACAGCTGGCAGGTGATATTGGCGTGACCGGCAGGTGGTTCCAGCAAGCCAGGCGGTGATTCCGAAGAGTTCACCAAATGGTTGTGGCACAGCCAGCAGGTGATTTTGGCGTGTCCAGCAGGTGGTTTTGGCGAGTCGAGCAGGTGGTTCTGGCGTGCTCGGCAGGTGCTTCCGGTGTCATTGGCATGTGGTTCCGGCATGTCTGAGAGGTGGTTCCGCCATGCCCGGCAGGTGATTCCGGAGTGTTCGCCAAGTGGTTCTGGCGTATCCGGCAGGTGATTCTGCATGTCCGGGAATGGTTCCGGCGAGTCGAGCTGGTGGTTCCGGCATGCCCTGCAGGTGATTCCGGAGTGTCCGGCATGGGGTTCTGGCACCTCTGAGAGGTGGTTCCGGCATGCCCGGCAGGTGATACCGGAGTCTCCGGCATTTGGTTCTGGCACCTCTGAGAGGTGGTTCCGGAATGCCTGGCATGTGATTCCGGAGTGTCTGCCGAGTGGTTCTTGCGTAGCCGGCAGTTGATTTTGGCGTGTCGACTAGGTGGTTCTGGGGAGTGGATCAGCTGGTTCCGGCATACTCGGCAGGTGGTACCGGCGTGTCCAGAACATGGTTCTGGAAAGTCTGAGAGGTGGTTCCGGCACGCCCGACAGGTGATTCCGGAGCGTCCGCCCAGTGTTTCTGGCGTACCCGGCAGGTGATATTGGCATGTCCGACAGGTGTATCTTGCGAGTCCAGCAGGTGGCTCAGGCATGCTCAGCTGGTGCTTCCGGCGTCTCTGGCACGTGGTTCTGGTGTGTCTGAGAGCTGGTTCTGGCATGTCCGGCAGATGATTCCGGAGTGTCCACCAAGTGGTTCTGGTATACCTGGCAGGTGATTTTGGCGTGTCAGGAAGTTGGTTCCGGCTAGTTGAGCAGGTGGATCAGGCGTGCTTGCCAGGGGCTTCAGGCGGGTCTGGCAGGTGGTTTCGGTCTGTTCGGGGAGTGGTTCCGCCATCTCAGGCTCATGGTTCTGGCACGTCTGAGAGGTGGTTCCGGCCGGCCCGACAGGTGTTTCCATGGTGTCCGCCAAGTGGTTCTGGCACAGCTGGCAGGTGATATTGGCGTGACCGGCAGGTGGTTCCAGCCAGCCCGGCAGGTGATTCCGGAGTGTCTGCCGTGTGGTTCTGGCGTAGCTGGCAGGTGATTTTGGCGTGTCCAGCAGGTGGTTCCGGCGAGCTCGGCAGGTGGTTCCGGCATGTCCGGGACATGGTTCTGGCACGTCTGAGAGATGGTTCCGGCATGCCCGGCAGGTGACTCCGGAGTGTCCGTCATGTGGTTCTGGCACCTCTGAGAGGTGGTTCCGGCATGCCCGGCAGTTGGTTATGGAGTGTCTGCCGAGTGGTTCTGGCGTAGCCGGCAGGTGATTCTGGCGTATCCAGCAGGTGGTTTTGGGGAGTGGATCAGGTGGTTCCGGCATACTCGGCAGGTGGTACCGGCGTGTCCGGAACTTGGTTCTGGCAAGTCTGAGAGGTGGTTCCGGCATGCCCGACAGGTGATTCCGGAGTGTTCGCCAAGTGGTTCTGGCGTAGCCGGCAGGTCATTTTGCATGTCCGGCGGTGGTTCCGGCGAGTCGAGCCGGTGGTTCCGGCGTGTCCAGCAAGCGTTTCCGGTCTGTCCGGCAGGTGGTTCTGGCGTGACCGGCACGAGGTTCTGGCAAGTCTGAGAGTTGGTTCCGGCATGCCCGACAGGTGATTCCGGAGTGTCCGCCACGTGGTTCTGTCGTACCCGGCAGGTGATTTTGGCGTGTCTGGCAGGTGTTTCTTGCAAGTCGAGCATTTGGCTCAGGCATGCTCAGCAGGTGCTTCCGGCGTGTCTGTCACGTGGTTCTGGTGTGTCTGAGAGCTGGTTCTGGCATGTCCGGCAGATTTTTCCGGAGTGTCCAAGAAGTGGTTGTGGCATACCCGGCAGGTGATTTTAGCGTGTCAGGTAGGTGGTTCCAGCGAGTCGAGTAGGTGGTTCCGGAGTGCTCGGCAGGTGGTTGAGGCAGGTCTGGCAGGTGGTTTCTTCTGTTCGGGGTGTGGTTCCGGCATCTCAGGCACATGGTTCTGGCACGTCTGAGAGGTGGTTCCGGCCGGCCCGATAGGTGTTTCCATGGTGTCCGCCAAGTGGTTCTGGCATAGCTGGCAGGTGATGTTGGCGTGACCGGCAGGTGGTTCCAGACAGCCCGGCAGGTGATTCCGAAGAGTTCACCAAATGGTTGTGGCGTAGCCGGCAGGTGATTTTGGCGTGTCCAGCAGGTGGTTTTGGCGAGTCGAGCAGGTGGTTCTGGCGTGCTCGGCAGGTGCTTCCGGTGTCATTGGCATGTGGTTCCGGCATGTCTGAGAGGTGGTTCCGCCATGCCCGGCAGGTGATTCCGGAGTGTTCGCCAAGTGGTTCTGGCGTATCCGGCAGGTGATTCTGCATGTCCGGGAATGGTTCCGGCGAGTCGAGCTGGTGGTTCCGGCATGCCCTGCAGGTGATTCCGGAGTGTCCGGCATGGGGTTCTGGCACCTCTGAGAGGTGGTTCCGGCATGCCCGGCAGGTGATACCGGAGTCTCCGGCATTTGGTTCTGGCACCTCTGAGAGGTGGTTCCGGAATGCCTGGCATGTGATTCCGGAGTGTCTGCCGAGTGGTTCTTGCGTAGCCGGCAGTTGATTTTGGCGTGTCGACTAGGTGGTTCTGGGGAGTGGATCAGCTGGTTCCGGCATACTCGGCAGGTGGTACCGGCGTGTCCAGAACATGGTTCTGGAAAGTCTGAGAGGTGGTTCCGGCACGCCCGACAGGTGATTCCGGAGCGTCCGCCCAGTGTTTCTGGCGTACCCGGCAGGTGATATTGGCATGTCCGACAGGTGTATCTTGCGAGTCGAGCAGGTGGCTCAGGCATGCTCAGCTGGTGCTTCCGGCGTCTCTGGCACGTGGTTCTGGTGTGTCTGAGAGCTGGTTCTGGCATGTCCGGCAGATGATTCCGGAGTGTCCACCAAGTGGTTCTGGTATACCTGGCAGGTGATTTTGGCGTGTCAGGAAGTTGGTTCCGGCTAGTTGAGCAGGTGGATCAGGCGTGCTTGCCAGGGGCTTCAGGCGGGTCTGGCAGGTGGTTTCGGTCTGTTCGGGGAGTGGTTCCGCCATCTCAGGCTCATGGTTCTGGCACGTCTGAGAGGTGGTTCCGGCCGGCCCGACAGGTGTTTCCATGGTGTCCGCCAAGTGGTTCTGGCACAGCTGGCAGGTGATATTGGCGTGACCGGCAGGTGGTTCCAGCCAGCCCGGCAGGTGATTCCGGAGTGTCTGCCGTGTGGTTCTGGCGTAGCTGGCAGGTGATTTTGGCGTGTCCAGCAGGTGGTTCCGGCGAGCTCGGCAGGTGGTTCCGGCATGTCCGGGACATGGTTCTGGCACGTCTGAGAGATGGTTCCGGCATGCCCGGCAGGTGACTCCGGAGTGTCCGTCATGTGGTTCTGGCACCTCTGAGAGGTGGTTCCGGCATGCCCGGCAGTTGGTTATGGAGTGTCTGCCGAGTGGTTCTGGCGTAGCCGGCAGGTGATTCTGGCGTATCCAGCAGGTGGTTTTGGGGAGTGGATCAGGTGGTTCCGGCATACTCGGCAGGTGGTACCGGCGTGTCCGGAACTTGGTTCTGGCAAGTCTGAGAGGTGGTTCCGGCATGCCCGACAGGTGATTCCGGAGTGTTCGCCAAGTGGTTCTGGCGTAGCCGGCAGGTCATTTTGCATGTCCGGCGGTGGTTCCGGCGAGTCGAGCCGGTGGTTCCGGCGTGTCCAGCAAGCGTTTCCGGTCTGTCCGGCAGGTGGTTCTGGCGTGACCGGCACGAGGTTCTGGCAAGTCTGAGAGTTGGTTCCGGCATGCCCGACAGGTGATTCCGGAGTGTCCGCCACGTGGTTCTGTCGTACCCGGCAGGTGATTTTGGCGTGTCTGGCAGGTGTTTCTTGCAAGTCGAGCATTTGGCTCAGGCATGCTCAGCAGGTGCTTCCGGCGTGTCTGTCACGTGGTTCTGGTGTGTCTGAGAGCTGGTTCTGGCATGTCCGGCAGATTTTTCCGGAGTGTCCAAGAAGTGGTTGTGGCATACCCGGCAGGTGATTTTAGCGTGTCAGGTAGGTGGTTCCAGCGAGTCGAGTAGGTGGTTCCGGAGTGCTCGGCAGGTGGTTGAGGCAGGTCTGGCAGGTGGTTTCTTCTGTTCGGGGTGTGGTTCCGGCATCTCAGGCACATGGTTCTGGCACGTCTGAGAGGTGGTTCCGGCCGGCCCGATAGGTGTTTCCATGGTGTCCGCCAAGTGGTTCTGGCATAGCTGGCAGGTGATGTTGGCGTGACCGGCAGGTGGTTCCAGACAGCCCGGCAGGTGATTCCGAAGAGTTCACCAAATGGTTGTGGCGTAGCCGGCAGGTGATTTTGGCGTGTTCAGCAGGTGGTTTTGGCGAGTCGAGCAGGTGGTTCTGGCGTGCTCGGCAGGTGCTTCCGGAGTCATTGGCATGTGGTTCCGGCATGTCTGAGAGGCAGGTCATTTTGCATGCCCGGCAGGTGATTCCGGAGTGTTCGCCAAGTGGTTCTGGCGTAGCCGGCAGGTGATTTTGCATGTCCGGCAATGGTTCCGGCGAGTCGAGCCGGTGGTTCCGGCATGTCCGGCAGGTGATTCCTGCATGTCCAGCAGGTGGTTCCGGCATGCCCGGCAGGTGATTCCGGAGTGTCCGGCATGTGGTTCTGGCACCTCTGAGAGGTGGTTCCAGCATGCCCGGCAGGTGATACCGGAGTCTCCGGCATTTGGTTCTGGCACCTGTGAGAGGTGGTTCCGGAATGCCTGGCATGTGATTCCGGAGTGTCTGCCGTGTGGTTCTGGCGTAGCTGGCAGGTGATTTTGGCGTGTCCAGCAGGTGGTTCCAGCGAGCTCGGCAGGTGGTACCAGCGTGTCCGGATCATGGTTCTGGCACGTCTGAGAGATGGTTCCGGCATGCCCGGCAGGTGATTCGGGAGTGTCCGGCATGTGGTTCTGGCACCCCTGAGAGGTGGTTCCGGAATGCCCGGCAGGTGATTCAGGAGTGTTCGGCATGTGGTTCTGGCACCTCTGAGAGGTGGTTTGGGCATGCCCGGCAGGTGGTTCCGGAGTGTCTGCCGAGTGGTTCTGGCGTAGTCGGCAGGTGATTCTGGCGTGTCCAGCAGGTGGTTCTGGGGAGTGGATCAGGTGGTTCTGGCATACTCGGCAGGTGGTACCAGCGTGTCCGGAACATGGTTCTGGCAAGTCTGAGAGGCGGTTCCGGCATGCCCGACATGTGATTCCGGAGTGTTCGCCAAGTGGTTCTGGCGTAGCCGGCAGGTCATTTTGCATGTCCGGCGGTGGTTCCGGCGAGTCGAGCTGCTGGTTCTGGCGTGACCGGCACGAGGTTCTGTCACGTCTGAGATTTGGTTCCGGCATGCCCGACAGGTGATTCCGGAGTGTCCGCAACGTGGTTCTGGCGTACCCGGCAGGTGATTTTGGCGTGTCTGGCAGGTGTTTCTTGCAAGTCGAGCATTTGGCTCAGGCATGCTCAGCAGGTGCTTCCGGCGTGTCTGGCACGTGGTTCTGGTGAGTCTGAGAGCTGGTTCTGGCATGTCCGGCAGATGATGCCGGAGTGTCCAACAAGTGGTTGTGGCATACCCGGCAGGTGATTTTAGCGTGTCAGGTAGGTGGTTCCAGCGAGTCGAGTAGGTGGTTCCGGAGTGCTTGGCAGGTGGTTCAGGCGGGTCTGGCAGGTGGTTTCTTCTGTTCGGGGTGTGGTTCCGGCATCTCAGGCACATGGTTCTGGCACGTCTGATAGGTGGTTCCGGCCGGCCCGACAGGTGTTTCCATGGTGTCCGCCAAGTGGTTCTGGCATAGCTGGCAGGTGATGTTGGCGTGACCAGCAGGTGGTTCCAGACAGCCCGGCAGGTGATTCCGAAGTGTTCACCAAATGGTTGTGGCGTAGCCGGAAGGTGATTTTGGCATGTCCAGCAGGTGGTTTTGGTGAGTCGATCAGGTGGTTCTGGCGTGCTCGGCAGGTGCTTCCGGTGTCATTGGCATGTGGTTCCGGCATGTCTGAGAGGTGGTTCCGCCATGCCCGGCAGGTGATTCCGGAGTGTTCCCCAAATGTTTCTGGCATAGCCGGCAGGTGATTTTGCATGTCCGGCAATGGTTCCGGCGAGTCGAGCCGGTGGTTCCGGCATGTCCGGCAGGTGGTTCCGGCATGCCCGACAGGTGATTCCGGAGTGTCCGGCATGTGGTTCCAGCATGCCCGGCAGGTGATTCCGGAGTGTCCGGCATGTGGTTCTGGCACCTCTGAGAGGTGGTTCCGGCATGCCCGGCAGGTGATACCGGAGTCTCCGGCATTTGGCTCTGGCACCTCTGAGAGGTGGTTCCGGAATGCCTGGCATGTGATTCCGGAGTGTCTGCCGAGTGGTTCTGGCGTAGCCGGCAGTTGATTTTGGCGTGTCCACTAGGTGGTTGTGGGGAGTGGATCAGCTGGTTCCGGCATACTCGGCAGTTTGTACCGGCGTGTCCAGAACATGGTTCTGGCAAGTCTGAGAGGTGGTTCCGGAACGCCCGACAGGTGATTCCGGAGCGTCCGCCCAGTGTTTCTGGCGTACCCGGCAGGTGATTTTGGCATGTCCGACAGGTGTTTCTTGCAAGTCGAGCAGGTGGCTCAGGCATGCTCAGCTGGTGCTTCCGGCGTCTCTGGCACGTGGTTGTGCTGTGTCTGAGAGCTGGTTCTGGCATGTCTGGCAGATGATTCCGGAGTGTCCACCAAGTGGTTCTGGTATACCTGTCTGGCGATTTTGGCGTGTCAGGAAGTTGGTTCCGGCTAGTTGAGCAGGTGGATCAGGCGTGCTCGCCAGGGGGTTCAGGCGGGTCTGGCAGGTGGTTTCGGTCTGTTCGGGGAGTGGTTCCGGCATCTCTGGCACATGGTTCTGGCACGTCTGAGATGAGGTTGTGGCCGGCCCGACAGGTGATTCTGGAGTGTCCGCCAAGTGGTTCTGGCGTAGCTGAAAGGTGATGTTGGCGTGACCGGCAGGTGGTTCCAGCCAGCCCGGCAGGTGATTCCGGAGTGTCTGCCGAGTGGTTCTGGTGTAGCCGGCAGGTGATTTTGGCGTGTCCAGCAGGTGGTTCCGGCGAGCTCGGCAGGTGGTACCGGCGTGTCCGGAACATGGTTCCGGCACATCTGAGAGATGGTTCGGGCATGCCAGGCAGGTGATTCTGGAGTGTCCGGCATGTGGTTCTGGCACCTCTGAGAGGTGGTTCCGACATGCCCAGCAGGTGGTTCCGGAGTGTCTGCCGATTGGTTCTGGCGTAGTCGGCAGGTGATTCTGGGGTGTCCAGCAGGTGGTTCTGGGTAGTGGATCAGGTGGTTCCGGCATACTCGTCACGCAGTACTGGCGTGTCCGGAACATGGTTCTGGCAAGTCTGAGAGGTGGTTCCAGCATGCCCGACAGGTGTTTCCGGAGTGTCCGCCAAGTGGTTCCGGCGTAGCTGAAAGGTGATGTTGGCGTGACCGGCAGGTGGTTCCAGACAGCCCGGCAGGTGATTCCGGAGTGTCTGCCGAGTGGTTCTGGTGTAGCCGCCAGGTGATTTTGGCGTGTCCAGCGGGTGGTTTTGGTGAGTCGAGCAGTTGGTTCTGGCGTGCTCGGCTGGTGCTTCCGGTGTCATTGGCATATGGTTCCGGCATGTCTGAGAGGTTGTCCCGCCATTCCCGGCAGGTGAATCCGGAGTGTTCGCCAAGTGGTTCTGGCGTAGCCGGCATGTGATTTTGCATGTCCGGCAATGGTTACGGCTAGTAGAGCCGGTGGTTCCGGCATGTCCAGCAGGTGGTTCCGGCATTCCCCGCAGGCGATACCTGAGTGTCCAGCATTTGGTTCTGGCACCTGTGAGAGGTGGTTCCGGAATGCCCGGCATGTGATTCCGGAGTGTCTGCCGAGTGGTTCTGGCATAGCCGGCAGGTGATTTTGGCGTGTCCAGCAGGTGGTTCCGGCGAGCTCGGCAGGTGGTTCCGGCATGTCCGGGACATGGTTCTGGCACGTCTGAGAATTGGTTCCGGCATGCCCGACGGGTGATTCCGGAGTGTCCGCCACGTGGTTCTGGCGTACCCGGCAGGTGATTTTGGCGTGTATGGCAGGTGTTTCTTGCAAGTCGAGCATTTGGCTCAGGCATGCTCAGCAGGTGCTTCCGGCGTGTCTGTCACGTGGTTCTGGTGTGTCTGAGAGCTGGTTCTGGCATGTCCGGCAGATGATTCCGGAGTGTCCACAAAGTGTTTGTGGCATACCCGGCAGGTGATTTTAGCGTGTCAGGTAGGTGGTTCCAGCGAGTCGAGTAGGTGGTTCCAGCGTGCTCGGCAGGTGGTTCAGGCGGGTCTGGCAGGTTGTTTCAGTCTCTTCGGGGTGTGGTTCCGGCACCTCAGGCACATGGTTCTGGCACGTCTGAGAGGTGGTTCCGGCCGGCCCGAAAGGTGTTTCCATGGTGTCCGCCAAGTGGTTCTGGCATAGCTGGCAGGTGATGTTGGCGTGACCGGCAGGTGGTTCCAGAAAGCCCGGCAGGAGATTCCGAAGAGTTCACCAAATGGTTGTGGCGTAGCCGGCAGGTGATTTTGGCGTGTCCAGCAGGTGGTTTTGGCGAGTCGAGCAGGTGGTTCTGGCGTGCTCGGCAGGTGCTTCCGGAGTCATTGGCATGTGGTTCCGACATGTCTGAGAGGCAGGTCATTTTGCATGCCCGGCAGGTGATTCCGGAGTGTTCGCCAAGTGGTTCTGGCGTAGCCGGCAGGTGATTTTGCATGTCCGGCAATGGTTCCGGTGAGTCGAGCCGGTGGTTCCGGCATGTCCGGCAGTTGATTCCTGCATGTCCAGCAGGTGGTACCGGCATGCCCGGCAGGTGATTCCGGAGTGTCCGGCATGTGGTTCTGGCTCCTCTGAGAGGTGGTTCCAGCATGCCCGGCAGGTGATACCGGAGTCTCCGGCATTTGGTTCTGGCATCTGTGAGAGGTGGTTCCGGAATGCCTGGCATGTGATTCCGGAGTGTCTGCCGTGTGGTTCTGGTGTAGCTGGCAGGTGATTTTGGCGTGTACAGCAGGTGGTTCCGGCGAGCTCGGCAGGTGGTACCAGCGTGTCCGGAACATGGTTCTGGCACCTCTGAGAGATGGTTCCTGCATGCCAGGCAGGTGATTCCGGAGTGTCCGGGATGTGGTTCTGGCACCTCTGTGATGTGGGTCCGGCATGCCCGGCAGGTGGTTCCGGAGTGTCTGCCGTGTGGTTCTGGCGTAGCTGGCAGGTGATTTTGGCGTGTCCAGCAGGTGGTTCCGGCGAGCTCGGCAGGTGGTTCCGGCATGTCCGGGACATGGTTCTGGCACGTCTGAGAGATGGTTCCGGCATGCCCGGCAGGTGACTCCGGAGTGTCCGTCATGTGGTTCTGGCACCTCTGAGAGGTGGTTCCGGCATGCCCGGCAGTTGGTTATGGAGTGTCTGCCGAGTGGTTCTGGCGTAGCCGGCAGGTGATTCTGGCGTATCCAGCAGGTGGTTTTGGGGAGTGGATCAGGTGGTTCCGGCATACTCGGCAGGTGGTACCGGCGTGTCCGGAACTTGGTTCTGGCAAGTCTGAGAGGTGGTTCCGGCATGCCCGACAGGTGATTCCGGAGTGTTCGCCAAGTGGTTCTGGCGTAGCCGGCAGGTCATTTTGCATGTCCGGCGGTGGTTCCGGCGAGTCGAGCCGGTGGTTCCGGCGTGTCCAGCAAGCGTTTCCGGTCTGTCCGGCAGGTGGTTCTGGCGTGACCGGCACGAGGTTCTGGCAAGTCTGAGAGTTGGTTCCGGCATGCCCGACAGGTGATTCCGGAGTGTCCGCCACGTGGTTCTGTCGTACCCGGCAGGTGATTTTGGCGTGTCTGGCAGGTGTTTCTTGCAAGTCGAGCATTTGGCTCAGGCATGCTCAGCAGGTGCTTCCGGCGTGTCTGTCACGTGGTTCTGGTGTGTCTGAGAGCTGGTTCTGGCATGTCCGGCAGATTTTTCCGGAGTGTCCAAGAAGTGGTTGTGGCATACCCGGCAGGTGATTTTAGCGTGTCAGGTAGGTGGTTCCAGCGAGTCGAGTAGGTGGTTCCGGAGTGCTCGGCAGGTGGTTGAGGCAGGTCTGGCAGGTGGTTTCTTCTGTTCGGGGTGTGGTTCCGGCATCTCAGGCACATGGTTCTGGCACGTCTGAGAGGTGGTTCCGGCCGGCCCGATAGGTGTTTCCATGGTGTCCGCCAAGTGGTTCTGGCATAGCTGGCAGGTGATGTTGGCGTGACCGGCAGGTGGTTCCAGACAGCCCGGCAGGTGATTCCGAAGAGTTCACCAAATGGTTGTGGCGTAGCCGGCAGGTGATTTTGGCGTGTTCAGCAGGTGGTTTTGGCGAGTCGAGCAGGTGGTTCTGGCGTGCTCGGCAGGTGCTTCCGGAGTCATTGGCATGTGGTTCCGGCATGTCTGAGAGGCAGGTCATTTTGCATGCCCGGCAGGTGATTCCGGAGTGTTCGCCAAGTGGTTCTGGCGTAGCCGGCAGGTGATTTTGCATGTCCGGCAATGGTTCCGGCGAGTCGAGCCGGTGGTTCCGGCATGTCCGGCAGGTGATTCCTGCATGTCCAGCAGGTGGTTCCGGCATGCCCGGCAGGTGATTCCGGAGTGTCCGGCATGTGGTTCTGGCACCTCTGAGAGGTGGTTCCAGCATGCCCGGCAGGTGATACCGGAGTCTCCGGCATTTGGTTCTGGCACCTGTGAGAGGTGGTTCCGGAATGCCTGGCATGTGATTCCGGAGTGTCTGCCGTGTGGTTCTGGCGTAGCTGGCAGGTGATTTTGGCGTGTCCAGCAGGTGGTTCCAGCGAGCTCGGCAGGTGGTACCAGCGTGTCCGGATCATGGTTCTGGCACGTCTGAGAGATGGTTCCGGCATGCCCGGCAGGTGATTCGGGAGTGTCCGGCATGTGGTTCTGGCACCCCTGAGAGGTGGTTCCGGAATGCCCGGCAGGTGATTCAGGAGTGTTCGGCATGTGGTTCTGGCACCTCTGAGAGGTGGTTTGGGCATGCCCGGCAGGTGGTTCCGGAGTGTCTGCCGAGTGGTTCTGGCGTAGTCGGCAGGTGATTCTGGCGTGTCCAGCAGGTGGTTCTGGGGAGTGGATCAGGTGGTTCTGGCATACTCGGCAGGTGGTACCAGCGTGTCCGGAACATGGTTCTGGCAAGTCTGAGAGGCGGTTCCGGCATGCCCGACATGTGATTCCGGAGTGTTCGCCAAGTGGTTCTGGCGTAGCCGGCAGGTCATTTTGCATGTCCGGCGGTGGTTCCGGCGAGTCGAGCTGCTGGTTCTGGCGTGACCGGCACGAGGTTCTGTCACGTCTGAGATTTGGTTCCGGCATGCCCGACAGGTGATTCCGGAGTGTCCGCAACGTGGTTCTGGCGTACCCGGCAGGTGATTTTGGCGTGTCTGGCAGGTGTTTCTTGCAAGTCGAGCATTTGGCTCAGGCATGCTCAGCAGGTGCTTCCGGCGTGTCTGGCACGTGGTTCTGGTGAGTCTGAGAGCTGGTTCTGGCATGTCCGGCAGATGATGCCGGAGTGTCCAACAAGTGGTTGTGGCATACCCGGCAGGTGATTTTAGCGTGTCAGGTAGGTGGTTCCAGCGAGTCGAGTAGGTGGTTCCGGAGTGCTTGGCAGGTGGTTCAGGCGGGTCTGGCAGGTGGTTTCTTCTGTTCGGGGTGTGGTTCCGGCATCTCAGGCACATGGTTCTGGCACGTCTGATAGGTGGTTCCGGCCGGCCCGACAGGTGTTTCCATGGTGTCCGCCAAGTGGTTCTGGCATAGCTGGCAGGTGATGTTGGCGTGACCAGCAGGTGGTTCCAGACAGCCCGGCAGGTGATTCCGAAGTGTTCACCAAATGGTTGTGGCGTAGCCGGAAGGTGATTTTGGCATGTCCAGCAGGTGGTTTTGGTGAGTCGATCAGGTGGTTCTGGCGTGCTCGGCAGGTGCTTCCGGTGTCATTGGCATGTGGTTCCGGCATGTCTGAGAGGTGGTTCCGCCATGCCCGGCAGGTGATTCCGGAGTGTTCCCCAAATGTTTCTGGCATAGCCGGCAGGTGATTTTGCATGTCCGGCAATGGTTCCGGCGAGTCGAGCCGGTGGTTCCGGCATGTCCGGCAGGTGGTTCCGGCATGCCCGACAGGTGATTCCGGAGTGTCCGGCATGTGGTTCCAGCATGCCCGGCAGGTGATTCCGGAGTGTCCGGCATGTGGTTCTGGCACCTCTGAGAGGTGGTTCCGGCATGCCCGGCAGGTGATACCGGAGTCTCCGGCATTTGGCTCTGGCACCTCTGAGAGGTGGTTCCGGAATGCCTGGCATGTGATTCCGGAGTGTCTGCCGAGTGGTTCTGGCGTAGCCGGCAGTTGATTTTGGCGTGTCCACTAGGTGGTTGTGGGGAGTGGATCAGCTGGTTCCGGCATACTCGGCAGTTTGTACCGGCGTGTCCAGAACATGGTTCTGGCAAGTCTGAGAGGTGGTTCCGGAACGCCCGACAGGTGATTCCGGAGCGTCCGCCCAGTGTTTCTGGCGTACCCGGCAGGTGATTTTGGCATGTCCGACAGGTGTTTCTTGCAAGTCGAGCAGGTGGCTCAGGCATGCTCAGCTGGTGCTTCCGGCGTCTCTGGCACGTGGTTGTGCTGTGTCTGAGAGCTGGTTCTGGCATGTCTGGCAGATGATTCCGGAGTGTCCACCAAGTGGTTCTGGTATACCTGTCTGGCGATTTTGGCGTGTCAGGAAGTTGGTTCCGGCTAGTTGAGCAGGTGGATCAGGCGTGCTCGCCAGGGGGTTCAGGCGGGTCTGGCAGGTGGTTTCGGTCTGTTCGGGGAGTGGTTCCGGCATCTCTGGCACATGGTTCTGGCACGTCTGAGATGAGGTTGTGGCCGGCCCGACAGGTGATTCTGGAGTGTCCGCCAAGTGGTTCTGGCGTAGCTGAAAGGTGATGTTGGCGTGACCGGCAGGTGGTTCCAGCCAGCCCGGCAGGTGATTCCGGAGTGTCTGCCGAGTGGTTCTGGTGTAGCCGGCAGGTGATTTTGGCGTGTCCAGCAGGTGGTTCCGGCGAGCTCGGCAGGTGGTACCGGCGTGTCCGGAACATGGTTCCGGCACATCTGAGAGATGGTTCGGGCATGCCAGGCAGGTGATTCTGGAGTGTCCGGCATGTGGTTCTGGCACCTCTGAGAGGTGGTTCCGACATGCCCAGCAGGTGGTTCCGGAGTGTCTGCCGATTGGTTCTGGCGTAGTCGGCAGGTGATTCTGGGGTGTCCAGCAGGTGGTTCTGGGTAGTGGATCAGGTGGTTCCGGCATACTCGTCACGCAGTACTGGCGTGTCCGGAACATGGTTCTGGCAAGTCTGAGAGGTGGTTCCAGCATGCCCGACAGGTGTTTCCGGAGTGTCCGCCAAGTGGTTCCGGCGTAGCTGAAAGGTGATGTTGGCGTGACCGGCAGGTGGTTCCAGACAGCCCGGCAGGTGATTCCGGAGTGTCTGCCGAGTGGTTCTGGTGTAGCCGCCAGGTGATTTTGGCGTGTCCAGCGGGTGGTTTTGGTGAGTCGAGCAGTTGGTTCTGGCGTGCTCGGCTGGTGCTTCCGGTGTCATTGGCATATGGTTCCGGCATGTCTGAGAGGTTGTCCCGCCATTCCCGGCAGGTGAATCCGGAGTGTTCGCCAAGTGGTTCTGGCGTAGCCGGCATGTGATTTTGCATGTCCGGCAATGGTTACGGCTAGTAGAGCCGGTGGTTCCGGCATGTCCAGCAGGTGGTTCCGGCATTCCCCGCAGGCGATACCTGAGTGTCCAGCATTTGGTTCTGGCACCTGTGAGAGGTGGTTCCGGAATGCCCGGCATGTGATTCCGGAGTGTCTGCCGAGTGGTTCTGGCATAGCCGGCAGGTGATTTTGGCGTGTCCAGCAGGTGGTTCCGGCGAGCTCGGCAGGTGGTTCCGGCATGTCCGGGAC
Organism: Equus caballus; assembly: GCF_041296265.1. Taxonomy (NCBI): domain Eukaryota; kingdom Metazoa; phylum Chordata; class Mammalia; order Perissodactyla; family Equidae; genus Equus; species Equus caballus. The sequence goes on along the minus strand of NC_091707.1, from coordinate 8,446,639 downwards.
ATGGTTCTGGCACGTCTGAGAATTGGTTCCGGCATGCCCGACGGGTGATTCCGGAGTGTCCGCCACGTGGTTCTGGCGTACCCGGCAGGTGATTTTGGCGTGTATGGCAGGTGTTTCTTGCAAGTCGAGCATTTGGCTCAGGCATGCTCAGCAGGTGCTTCCGGCGTGTCTGTCACGTGGTTCTGGTGTGTCTGAGAGCTGGTTCTGGCATGTCCGGCAGATGATTCCGGAGTGTCCACAAAGTGTTTGTGGCATACCCGGCAGGTGATTTTAGCGTGTCAGGTAGGTGGTTCCAGCGAGTCGAGTAGGTGGTTCCAGCGTGCTCGGCAGGTGGTTCAGGCGGGTCTGGCAGGTTGTTTCAGTCTCTTCGGGGTGTGGTTCCGGCACCTCAGGCACATGGTTCTGGCACGTCTGAGAGGTGGTTCCGGCCGGCCCGAAAGGTGTTTCCATGGTGTCCGCCAAGTGGTTCTGGCATAGCTGGCAGGTGATGTTGGCGTGACCGGCAGGTGGTTCCAGAAAGCCCGGCAGGAGATTCCGAAGAGTTCACCAAATGGTTGTGGCGTAGCCGGCAGGTGATTTTGGCGTGTCCAGCAGGTGGTTTTGGCGAGTCGAGCAGGTGGTTCTGGCGTGCTCGGCAGGTGCTTCCGGAGTCATTGGCATGTGGTTCCGACATGTCTGAGAGGCAGGTCATTTTGCATGCCCGGCAGGTGATTCCGGAGTGTTCGCCAAGTGGTTCTGGCGTAGCCGGCAGGTGATTTTGCATGTCCGGCAATGGTTCCGGTGAGTCGAGCCGGTGGTTCCGGCATGTCCGGCAGTTGATTCCTGCATGTCCAGCAGGTGGTACCGGCATGCCCGGCAGGTGATTCCGGAGTGTCCGGCATGTGGTTCTGGCTCCTCTGAGAGGTGGTTCCAGCATGCCCGGCAGGTGATACCGGAGTCTCCGGCATTTGGTTCTGGCATCTGTGAGAGGTGGTTCCGGAATGCCTGGCATGTGATTCCGGAGTGTCTGCCGTGTGGTTCTGGTGTAGCTGGCAGGTGATTTTGGCGTGTACAGCAGGTGGTTCCGGCGAGCTCGGCAGGTGGTACCAGCGTGTCCGGAACATGGTTCTGGCACCTCTGAGAGATGGTTCCTGCATGCCAGGCAGGTGATTCCGGAGTGTCCGGGATGTGGTTCTGGCACCTCTGTGATGTGGGTCCGGCATGCCCGGCAGGTGGTTCCGGAGTGTCTGCCGAGTGGTTCTGGCGTAGTCGGCAGGTGATTTTGGCGTGTCCAGCAGGTGGTTTTGGCGAGTCGAGCAGGTGGTTCTGGCGTGCTCGGCAGGTGCTTCCGGAGTCATTGGCATGTGGTTCCGGCATGTCTGAGAGGCAGGTCATTTTGCATGCCCGGCAGGTGATTCCGGAGTGTTCGCCAGGTGGTTCTGGCGTAGCCGGCAGGTGATTTTGCATGTCCGGCAATGGTTCCGGCGAGTCGAGCCGGTGGTTCCGGCATGTCCGGCAGTTGATTCCTGCATGTCCAGCAGGTGGTACCGGCATGCCCGGCAGGTGATTCCGGAGTGTCCGGCATGTGGTTCTGGCTCCTCTGAGAGGTGGTTCCAGCATGCCCGGCAGGTGATACCGGAGTCTCCAGCATTTGGTTCTGGCATCTGTGAGAGGTGGTTCCGGAATGCCTGGCATGTGATTCCGGAGTGTCTGCCGTGTGGTTCTGGTGTAGCTGGCAGGTGATTTTGGCGTGTACAGCAGGTGGTTCCGGCGAGCTCGGCAGGTGGTACCAGCGTGTCCGGAACATGGTTCTGGCACCTCTGAGAGATGGTTCCTGCATGCCAGGCAGGTGATTCCGGAGTGTCCGGGATGTGGTTCTCCACCTCTGTGATGTGGGTCCGGCATGCCCGGCAGGTGGTTCCGGAGTGTCTGCCGAGTGGTTCTGGCGTAGTCGGCAGGTGATTCTGGCGTGTCCAGCAGGTGGTTCTGGGGAGAGGATCAGGTGGTTCCAGCATACTCGGCAGGTGGTTCTGGCGTGACCGGCACGAGGTTCTGGCACGTCTGAGAGTTGGTTCCGGCATGCCCGACAGGTGATTCCGGAGTGTCCGCCACGTGGTTCTGGCGTAGCCGGCAGGTGATTTTGCATGTCTGGCAATGGTTCCGGCGAGTCGAGCTGGTGGTTCCGGCATGTCCGGCAGGTGATTCCGGAGTGTCCACCAAGTGGTTGTGGCATACCCGGCAGGTGATTTTAGCATGTCAGGTAGGAGATTCCAGCGAGTCGAGTCGGTGGTTCCGGCGTGCTCGGTAGGTGGTTCAGGCGGGTCTGGCAGGTGGGTTCGTCTGTTCGGGGTGTGGTTCCGGCATCTCAGGCACATTGTTCTGGCACGTCTGACAGATGGTTCCGGCATGCCCGGCAGGTGGTTCCAAAGTGTCTGCCGAGTGGTTCTGGAGCCAGCCCGGCAGGTGATTCCGAAGAGTTCACCAAATGGTTGTGGCGTAGCCGGCAGGTGATTTTGGAATGTCAGGAAGTTGGTTCCGGCTAGTTGAGCAGGTGGATCAGGCGTGCTTGCCAGGGGCTTCAGGCGGGTCTGGCAGGTGGTTTCGGTCTGTTTGGGGAGTGGTTCCGCCATCTCAGGCTCATGGTTCTGGCACGTCTGAGAGGTGGTTCCGGCCGGCCCGACAGGTGTTTCCATGGTGTCCGCCAAGTGGTTGTGGCACAGCTGGCAGGTGATATTGGCGTGACCGGCAGGTGGTTCCAGCCAGCCCGGCAGGTGATTCCGAAGCGTTCACCAAATGGTTGTGAGTAGCCGGCAGGTGATTTTGGCGTGTCCAGCAGGTGGTTTTGGCGAGTCGAGCAGGTGGTTCTGGCTTGCTCGGCAGGTGCTTCCGGTGTCATTGGCATGTGGTTCCGGCATGTCTGAGAGGTGGTTCTGCCATGCCCGGCAGGTGATTCCGTAGTGTTCGCCAAGTGGTTCTGGCGTAGCCGGCAGGTGATTCTGCATGTCCGGCAATGGTTCCGGCGAGTCGATCCGGTGGTTCCGGCATGTCCGGCAGGTGGTTCCGGCATGCCCGGCAGGTGATTCCGGAGTGTCCGGCATGTGGTTCTGGCACCTCTGAGAGGTGGTTCCGGCATGCCCGGCAGGTGATACCGGAGTGTTCGCCAAGTGGTTCTGGCGTAGCCGCCATGTGATTTTGCATGTCCGGCAATGGTTCCGGCGAGTCGAGCCGGTGGTTCCGGAATGTCCGGCAGGTGGTTCCGGCATGTCCGGCAGCTGGTTCCGGCATGTCCAGCACGTGGTTCCAGCATGCCCTGCAGGTGATTCCGGAGTGTCCGGCATGTGGTTCTGGCACCTCTGAGAGGTGGTTCCAGCATGCCCGGCAGGTGATACCGGAGTCTCCGGCATTTGGTTCTGGCACCTCTGAGAGATGGTTCCGGAATGCCTGGCCTGTGATTCCGGAGTGTCTGCCGACTGGTTCTGGCGTAGCCGGCAGTTGATTTTGGCGTGTCCACTAGGTGGTTCTGGGGAATGGATCAGCTGGTTCCGGCATACTCGGCAGGTGGTACCGGCGTGTCCAGAACATGGTTCTGGCAAGTCTGAGAGGTGGCTCCGGCACGCCCGACAGGTGATTCCGGAGCGTCCGCCAAGTGTTTCTGGCGTACCCGGCAGGTGATTTTGGCATGTCCGACAGGTGTATCTTGCGAGTCGAGCAGGTGGCTCAGGCATGCTCTGCTGGTGCTTCCGGCGTCTCTGGCATGTGGTTCTGGTGTGTCTGAGAGCTGCTTCTGGCATGTCCGGCAGATGATTCCGGAGTGTCCACCAAGTGTTTCTTGTATACCTGGCAGGTGATTTTGGCGTGTCAGGAAGTTGGTTCCAGCTAGTTGAGCAGGTGGCTCAGGCGTGCTTGCCAGGGGCTTCAGGCGGGTCTGGCAGGTGGTTTCGGTCTGTTCGGGGAGTGGTTCCGGCATCTCAGGCTCATGGTTCTGGCACGTCTGAGAGGTGGTTCCGGCCGGCCCGACAGGTGTTTCCATGGTGTCCGCCAAGTGGTTCTGGCTAGCTGGCCGGTGATGTTGGCGTGACCGGCAGGTGGTTCCAGCAAGCCCGGCAGGTGATTCCAAAGAGTTCACCAAATGGTTGTGGCGTAGCCGGCAGGTGATTTTGGCGTGTCCAGCAGGTGGTTTTGGCGAGTCGAGCAGGTGGTTCTGGCGTGCTGGGCAGGTGCTTCCGGTGTCATTGGCATGTGGTTCCGGCATGTCTGAGAGGTGGTTCCGGCATGCCCGGCAGGTGGTTCCGGAGTGTCTGCCGAGTGGTTCTGGAGCCAGCCCGGCAGGTGATTCCGAAGAGTTCACCAAATGGTTGTGGCGTAGCCGGCAGGTGATTTTGGAATGTCAGGAAGTTGGATCCGGCTAGTTGAGCAGGTGGATCAGGCGTGCTCGCCAGGGGGTTCAGGCGGGTCTGGCAGGTGGTTTCGGTCTGTTCGGGGAGTGGTTCCGGCATCTCAGGCACATGGTTCTGGCACGTCTGAGAGGTGGTTCCGGCCGGCCGAAGAGGTGTTTCCGGAGTGTCCGCCAATTGGTTCTGGCGTAGCTGAAAGGTGATGTTGGCGTGACCGGCAGGTGGTTCCAGCCAGCCCGGCAGGTGATTCCGGAGTGTGTGCCGTGTGGTTCTGGCGTAGCTGGCAGGTGATTTTGGCGTGTACATCAGGTGGTTCCGGCGAGCTCGGCAGGTGGTACCAGCGTGTCCGGAACATGGTTCTGGCACGTCTGAGAGATGGCTCCGTCATGCCAGGCAGGTGATTCCGGAGTGTCCGGCATTTGTTTTGGCACCTCTGGGAGGTGGTTCCGGCTGCCCGGCAGGTGGTTCCGGAGTGTCTGCCGAGTGGTTCTTGCGTAGTCGGCAGGTGATTCTGGCGTGTCCACTAGGTGGTTCTGGGGAGTGGATCAGGTGGTTCCGGCATACTCGGCAGGTGGTACCGGCGTGTCCGGAACATGGTTCTGGCACATCTGAGAGATGGTTCCGGCATGCCCGGCATGTGATCACGGAGTGTCCGGCATGTGGTTCTGGCACCTCTGATAGGTGGTTCTGGCATGCCCGGCAGGTGGTTCCGGAGTGTGTGCCGAGTGGTTCTGGCGTAGCCGGCAGGTGATTCTGGTGTGTCCAGCAGGTGGTTCTGTGGAGAGGATCAGGTGGTTCCGGCATGCCCGGCAGGTGATTCCGGAGTGTCCGCCATGCGGTTCTGGCACCTCAGAGAGGTGGTTCCGGCATGCCCGGCAGTTGGTTACAGAGTGTCTGCCAAGTGGTTCTGGAGTAGCCGGCAGGTGATTCTGGCGTATCCAGCAGGTGGTTCTGGGGAGTGGATCAGGTGGTTACGGCATGCCCGGCAGGTGATTCCAGAGTGTCCGGCATTTGGTTCTGGCACCTGTGAGAGGTGGTTCCGGAATGCCCGGCATGTGATTCCGGAGTGTCTGCCGAGTGGTTCTGGCATAGCCGGCAGGTGATTTTGGCTTGTCCAGCAGGTGGTTCCGGCGAGCTCGGCAGGCGGTTCCGGCATGTCCGGGACATGGTTCTGGGACGTCTGAGAGATGGTTCCGGCATGCCCGGCAGGTGATTCCGGAGTGTCCGGCATGCGGTTCTGGCACCTCTGAGAGGTGGTTCCGGCATGCCCGGCAGTTGGTTACGGAGTGTCTGCCAAGTGGTTCTGGAGTAGCCGGCAGGTGATTCTGGCGTATCCAGAAGGTGTTTCTGGGGAGTGGATCATGTGGTTCCGGCATACTCGGCAGGTGGTACCGGCGTGTCCGGAACATGGTTTTTGCAAGTCTGAGAGGTGGTTCGGGCAGGCCCGACAGGTGATTCCGGAGTGTTCGCCAAGTGGTTCTGGCATAGCTGGCAGGTGATGTTGGCGTGACCGGCAGGTGGTTCCAGCCAGCCCGGCAGGTGATTCCGAATCGTTCACCAAATGGTTGTGGCGTAGCCGGCAGGTGATTTTGGCGTGTCCAGCAGCTGGATTTGGCGAGTCGAGCAGGTGGTTCTGGCGTGCTCGGCAGGTGCTTCCGGAGTCATTGGCATGTGGTTCCGGCATGTCTGAGAGGTGGTTCCGCCATGCCCGGCAGGTGATTCCGGAGTGTTCGCCAAGTGGTTCTGGCGTAGCCGGCAGGCGATTTTGCATGTCCGGCAATGGTTCCGGCGAGTCGAGCCGGAGGTTCCGGAATGTCCCGAATATGGTTCCGGCATTTCCGGCAGGTGGTTCCGGCATGTCCAGCACGTGGTTCCAGCATGCCAGGCAGGTGATTCCGGAGTGGCCGGCATGTGGTTATGGCACCTCTGAGAGGTGGTTCCGGAATGCCTGGCCTGTGATTCCGGAGTTTCTGACGAGTGGTTCTGGCGTAGCCGGCAGCTGATTTTGGCGTGTCCACTAGGTGGTTCTGGGGAGTGGATCAGCTGGTTCCGGCATACTCGGCAGGTGGTACCGGCGTGTCCGGAACATGGTTCTGGCAAGTCTGAGAGGAGGTTCCGGCACGCCCGACAGGTGATTCCGGAGCGTCCGCCAAGTATTTCTGGCATACCCGGCAGGTGACTTTGGCATTCGAAAGGTGTATCTTGCGAGTCGAGCATGTGGCTCAGGCATGCTCAACTGTTGCTTCCGACGTCTCTGGCACGTGGTTCTGGTGTGTCTGAGAGCTGGTTCTGGCATGTCCGGCAGATGATTCCGGAGTGTCCACAAGTGGTTCTTGTATACCTGGCAGGTGATTTTGGCGTGTCAGGGAGTTGGTTCCGGCTAGTTGAGCAGGTGGATCAGGCGTGCTCGCCAGGGGGTTCAGGCGGGTCTGGCAGGTGGTTTCGGTCTGTTCGGGGAGTGGTTCCGGCATCTCAGGCACATGGTTCTGGCACGTCTGAGAGGTGGTTCCGGCCGGCCGGAGAGGTGTTTCCGGAGTGTCCGCCAAGTGGTTCTGGCGTAGCTAAAAGTTGATGTTGGCGTGACAGGCAGGTGGTTCCAGCCAGCCCGGCAGGTGATTCCGGAGTGTCTGCCGTGTGGTTCTGGCGTAGCTGGCAGGTGATATTGGCGTGTCCAGCAGGTGGTTCCGGCGAGCTCGGCAGGTGGTAGCGGCGTGTCCGGAACATGGTTCTGGCACGTTTGAGAGATGGTTCCGGCATGCCTGGCAGGTGATTCCGGAGTGCCCGGCATGTGGTTCTGGCACCTCTGAGAGGTGGTTCCGGCGTGTCCGGCAGGTGGTTCTGGCGTGTCCGGCACGAGGTTCTGGCACGTCTGAGAGTTGGTTCCGGCATGCCCGACAGGTGATTCCGGAGTGTCCGCCACGTGGTTCTGGCGTACCCGGCAGGTGATTTTGGCGTGTCTGGCAGGTGTTTCTTGCAAGTCGAGCATTTGGCTCAGGCATGCTCAGCAGGTGCTTCCGGCGTGTCTGGCACGTGGTTGTGGTGTGTCTGAGATCTGGTTCAGGCATGTCCGGCAGATGATTCCGGAGTGTCCACCAAGTGGTTGTGGCATACCCGGCAGGTGATTTTAGCGTGTCAGGTAGGTGGTTCCGGCGAGTCGAGTAGGCGGTTCCGGCGTGCTCGGCAGGTGGTTCAGGCGGGTCTGGCAGGTGGTTTCGGTCTGTTTGGGGTGTGGTTCCAGCATCTCAGGCACATCGTTCTGGCACCTCTGATAGGCGGTTCCGGCCGGCCCGACAGGTGTTTCCATGGTGTCCGCCAAGTGGTTCTGGCATAGCTGGCAGGTGATGTTGGCGTGACCGGCAGGTGGTTCCAGCAAGCCAGGCGGTGATTCCGAAGAGTTCACCAAATGGTTGTGGCACAGCCGGCAGGTGATTTTGGCGTGTCCAGCAGGTGGTTTTGGCGAGTCGAGCAGGTGGTTCTGGCGTGCTCGGCAGGTGCTTCCGGTGTCATTGGCATGTGGTTACGGCATGTCTGAGAGCTGGTTCCGCCATGCCCGGCAGGTTATTCCGGAGTGTTCGCCAAGTGGTTCTGGCGTAGCCAGCAGGTGATTTTGCATGTCCGGCAATGGTTACGGCTAGTCGAGCCGGTGGTTCCGGCATGTCCAGCAGGTGGTTCCGGCATGCTCGGCAGGTGATTCCGGAGTGTCCAGCATTTGGTTCTGGCACCTGTGAGAGGTGGTTCCGGGATGCCCGGCATGTGATTCCGGAGTGTCTGCCGAGTGGTTCTGGCGTAGCCGGCAGGTGATTTTGGCGTGTCCAGAAGGTGGTTCCGGCGAGCTCGGCAGGTGGTTCCGGCATGTCCGGGACATGGTTCTGGCATGTCTGAGAGATGGTTCCGGCATGCCCGGCAGGTGACTCCGGAGTGTCCGTCATGCGGTTCTGGCACCTCTGAGAGGTGGTTCCGGCATGCCCGGCAGTTGGTTATGGAGTGTCTGCCGAGTGGTTCTGGCGTAGCCGGCAGGTGATTCTGGCGTATCCAGCAGGTGGTTTTGGGGAGTGGATCAGGTGGTTCCGGCATACTCGGCAGGTGGTACCGGCGTGTCCGGAACTTGGTTCTGGCAAGTCTGAGAGTTGGTTCCGGCATGCCCGACAGGTGATTCCGGAGTGTTCGCCAAGTGGTTCTGGCGTAGCCGGCAGGTCATTTTGCATGTCCGGCGGTGGTTCCGGCGAGTCGAGCCGGTGGTTCCGGCGTGTCCAGCAAGCGTTTCCGGTCTTTCCGGCAGGTGGTTCTGGCGTGACCGGCACGAGGTTCTGGCACGTCTGAGAGTTGGTTCCGGCATGCCCGACAGGTGATTCCGGAGTGTCCACCATGTGGTTCTGGCGTACCCGGCAGGTGATTTTGGCGTGTCTGGCAGGTGTTTCTTGCAAGTCGAGCATTTGGCTCAGGCATGCTCAGCAGGTGCTTCCGGCGTGTCTGGCACGTGGTTGTGGTGTGTCTGAGATCTGGTTCTGGCATGTCCGGCAGATGATTCCGGAGTGTCCACCAAGTGGTTTTGGCATACCCGGCAGGTGATTTTAGCGTGTCAGGTAGGTGGTTCCGGCGAGTCGAGTAGGCGGTTCCGGCGTGCTCGGCAGGTGGTTCAGGCGGGTCTGGCAGGTGGTTTCGGTCTGTTTGGGGTGTGGTTCCAGCATCTCAGGCACATCGTTCTGGCACCTCTGATAGGCGGTTCCGGCCGGCCCGACAGGTGTTTCCATGGTGTCCGCCAAGTGGTTCTGGCACAGCTGGCAGGTGATATTGGCGTGACCGGCAGGTGGTTCCAGCAAGCCAGGCGGTGATTCCGAAGAGTTCACCAAATGGTTGTGGCACAGCCGGCAGGTGATTTTGGCGTGTCCAGCAGGTGGTTTTGGCGAGTCGAGCAGGTGGTTCTGGCGTGCTCGGCAGGTGCTTCCGGTGTCATTGGCATGTGGTTCCGGCATGTCTGAGAGGTGGTTCCGCCATGCCCGGCAGGTGATTCCGGAGTGTTCGCCAAGTGGTTCTGGCGTAGCCGGCAGGTGATTTTGCATGTCCGGGAATGGTTCCGGCGAGTCGAGCTGGTTGTTCCGGCATGCCCTGCAGGTGATTCCGGAGTGTCCGGCATGGGGTTCTGGCACCTCTGAGAGGTGGTTCCGGCATGCCCGGCAGGTGTACCGGAGTCTCCGGCATTTGGTTCTGGCACCTCTGAGAGGTGGTTCCGGAATGCCTGGCATGTGATTCCGGAGTGTCTGCCGAGTGGTTCTGGCGTAGTCGGCTGGTGATTCTGGCGTGTCCAGCTGGTGGTTGTGGGGAGTGGATCAGGTGGTTCCGGCATACTCGGCAGGTGGTACCGGCGTGTCCAGAACATGGTTCTGGAAAGTCTGAGAGGTGGTTCCGGCATACCCGACAGGTGATTCCGGAGCGTCCGCCCAGTGTTTCTGGCGTACCCGGCAGGTGATTTTGCCATGTCCGACAGGTGTATCTTGCGAGTCGAGCAGGTGGCTCAGGCATGCTCAGCTGGTGCTTCCGGCGTCTCTGGCACGTGGTTCTGGTGTGTCAGAGAGCTGGTTCTGGCATGTCCGGCAGATGATTCCGGAGTGTCCACCAAGTGGTTCTGGTATACCTGGCAGGTGATTTTGGCGTGTCACGAAGTTGGTTCCGGCTAGTTGAGCAGGTGGATCAGGCGTGCTTGCCAGGGGCTTCAGGCGGGTCTGGCAGGTGGTTTCGGTCTGTTCGGGGAGTGGTTCCGCCATCTCAGGCTCATGGTTCTGGCACGTCTGAGAGGTGGTTCCGGCCGGCCCGACAGGTGTTTCCATGGTGTCCGCCAAGTGGTTCTGGCACAGCTGGCAGGTGATATTGGCGTGACCGGCAGGTGGTTCCAGCCAGCCCGGCAGGTGATTCCGGAGTGTCTGCCGTGTGGTTCTGGCGTAGCTGGCAGGTGATTTTGGCGTGTCCAGCAGGTGGTTCCGGCGAGCTCGGCAGGTGGTACCAGCGTGTCCGGAACATGGTTCTGGCACGTCTGAGAGATGGTTCCGGCATGCCCGGCAGGTGATTCGGGAGTGTCCGGCATGTGGTTCTGGCACCTCTGAGAGGTGATTCCGGCATGCCCATCAGGTGATTCTGGAGTGTTCGGCAAGTGGTTCTGGAACCTCTGAGAGGTGGTTCTGGCATGCCCGGCAGGTCGTTCCTGAGTGTCTGCCGAGTGGTTCTGGCGTAGTCGGCAGGTGATTCTGGCGTGTCCAGCAGGTGGTTCTGGGGAGTGGATCAGTTGGTTCCGGCATACTCGGCAGGTGGTACCGGCGTGTAAGGAACATGGTTCTGGCAAGTCTGAGAGGCGGTTCCGGCATGCCCTACAGGTGATTCCATGGTGTCCGCCAAGTGGTTCTGGCATAGCTGGCAGGTGATATTGGCGTGACCGGCAGGTGGTTCCAGCAAGCCCGGCAGGTGATTCCGAAGAGTTCACCAAATGTTTGTGGCGTAGCCGGCAGGTGATTTTGGCGTGTCCAGCAGGTGGTTTTGGCGAGTCGAGCAGGTGGTTCTGGCGTGCTTGGCAGGTGCTTCCGGTGTCATTGGCATGTGGTTACGGCATGTCTGAGAGCTGGTTCCGCCATGCCCGGCAGGTGATTCCGGAGTGTTCGCCAAGTGGTTCTGGCGTAGCCGGCAGGTGATTTTGCATGTCCGGCAATGGTTACGGCTAGTCGAGCCGGTGGTTCCGGCATGTCCAGCAGGTGGTTCCGGCATGCTCGGCAGGTGATTCCGGAGTGTCCAGCATTTGGTTCTGGCACCTGTGAGAGGTGGTTCCGGGATGCCCGGCATGTGATTCCGGAGTGTCTGCCGAGTGGTTCTGGCGTAGCCGGCAGGTGATTTTGGCGTGTCCAGAAGGTGGTTCCGGCGAGCTCGGCAGGTGGTTCCGGCATGTCCGGGACATGGTTCTGGCACGTCTGAGAGATGGTTCCGGCATGCCCGGCAGGTGACTCCGGAGTGTCCGTCATGTGGTTCTGGCACCTCTGAGAGGTGGTTCCGGCATGCCCGGCAGTTGGTTATGGAGTGTCTGCCGAGTGGTTCTGGCGTAGCCGGCAGGTTATTCTGGCGTATCCAGCAGGTGGTTTTGAGGAGTGGATCAGGTGGTTCCGGCATACTCGGCAGGTGGTACCGGCGTGTCCGGAACTTGGTTCTGGCAAGTCTGAGAGTTGGTTCCGGCATGCCCGACAGGTGATTCCGGAGTGTTCGCCAAGTGGTTCTGGCGTAGCCGGCAGGTCATTTTGCATGTCCGGCGGTGGTTCCGGCGAGTCGAGCCGGTGGTTTCGGCGTGTCCAGCAAGCGTTTCCGGTCTGTCCGGCAGGTGGTTCTGGCGTGACCGGCACGAGGTTCTGGCACGTCTGAGAGTTGGTTCCGGCATGCCCGACAGGTGATTCCGGAGTGTCCGGCATGTGGTTCTGGCACCTCTGATAGGTGGTTCTGGCATGCCCGGCAGGTGGTTCCGGAGTGTGTGCCGAGTGGTTCTGGCGTAGCCGGCAGGTGATTCTGGTGTGTCCAGCAGGTGGTTCTGTGGAGAGGATCAGGTGGTTCCGGCATGCCCGGCAGGTGATTCCGGAGTGTCCGCCACGTGGTTCTGTCGTACCCGGCAGGTGATTTTGGCGTGTCTGGCAGGTGTTTCTTGCAAGTCGAGCATTTGGCTCAGGCATGCTCAGCAGGTGCTTCCGGCGTGTCTGGCACGTGGTTGTGGTGTGTCTGAGATCTGGTTCTGGCATGTCCGGCAGATGATTCCGGAGTGTCCACCAAGTGGTTGTGGCATACCCGGCAGGTGATTTTAGCGTGTCAGGTAGGTGGTTCCGGCGAGTCGAGTAGGCGGTTCCGGCGTGCTCGGCAGGTGGTTCAGGCGGGTCTGGCAGGTGGTTTCGGTCTGTTTGGGGTGTGGTTCCAGCATCTCAGGCACATCGTTCTGGCACCTCTGATAGGCGGTTCCGGCCGGCCCGACAGGTGTTTCCATGGTGTCCGCCAAGTGGTTCTGGCACAGCTGGCAGGTGATATTGGCGTGACCGGCAGGTGGTTCCAGCAAGCCAGGCGGTGATTCCGAAGAGTTCACCAAATGGTTGTGGCACAGCCAGCAGGTGATTTTGGCGTGTCCAGCAGGTGGTTTTGGCGAGTCGAGCAGGTGGTTCTGGCGTGCTCGGCAGGTGCTTCCGGTGTCATTGGCATGTGGTTCCGGCATGTCTGAGAGGTGGTTCCGCCATGCCCGGCAGGTGATTCCGGAGTGTTCGCCAAGTGGTTCTGGCGTATCCGGCAGGTGATTCTGCATGTCCGGGAATGGTTCCGGCGAGTCGAGCTGGTGGTTCCGGCATGCCCTGCAGGTGATTCCGGAGTGTCCGGCATGGGGTTCTGGCACCTCTGAGAGGTGGTTCCGGCATGCCCGGCAGGTGTACCGGAGTCTCCGGCATTTGGTTCTGGCACCTCTGAGAGGTGGTTCCGGAATGCCTGGCATGTGATTCCGGAGTGTCTGCTGAGTGGTTCTTGCGTAGCCGGCAGTTGATTTTGGCGTGTCGACTAGGTGGTTCTGGGGAGTGGATCAGCTGGTTCCGGCATACTCGGCAGGTGGTACCGGCGTGTCCAGAACATGGTTCTGGAAAGTCTGAGAGGTGGTTCCGGCATGCCCGACAGGTGATTCCGGAGCGTCCGCCCAGTGTTTCTGGCGTACCCGGCAGGTGATATTGGCATGTCCGACAGGTGTATCTTGCGAGTCGAGCAGGTGGCTCAGGCATGCTCAGCTGGTGCTTCCGGCGTCTCTGGCACGTGGTTCTGGTGTGTCAGAGAGCTGGTTCTGGCATGTCCGGCAGATGATTCCGGAGTGTCCACCAAGTGGTTCTGGTATACCTGGCAGGTGATTTTGGCGTGTCAGGAAGTTGGTTCCGGCTAGTTGAGCAGGTGGATCAGGCGTGCTTGCCAGGGGCTTCAGGCGGGTCTGGCAGGTGGTTTCGGTCTGTTCGGGGAGTGGTTCCGCCATCTCAGGCTCATGGTTCTGGCACGTCTGAGAGGTGGTTCCGGCCGGCCCGACAGGTGTTTCCATGGTGTCCGCCAAGTGGTTCTGGCACAGCTGGCAGGTGATATTGGCGTGACCGGCAGGTGGTTCCAGCCAGCCCGGCAGGTGATTCCGGAGTGTCTGCCGTGTGGTTCTGGCGTAGCTGGCAGGTGATTTTGGCGTGTCCAGCAGGTGGTTCCGGCGAGCTCGGCAGGTGGTACCAGCGTGTCCGGAACATGGTTCTGGCACGTCTGAGAGATGGTTCCGGCATGCCCGGCAGGTGATTCGGGAGTGTCCGGCATGTGGTTCTGGCACCTCTGAGAGGTGGTTCCGGCATGCCCATCAGGTGATTCTGGAGTGTTCGGCAAGTGGTTCTGGAACCTCTGAGAGGTGGTTCTGGCATGCCCGGCAGGTCGTTCCAGAGTGTCTGCCGAGTGGTTCTGGCGTAGTCGGCAGGTGATTCTGGCGTGTCCAGCAGGTGGTTCTGGGGAGTGGATCAGTTGGTTCCGGCATACTCGGCAGGTGGTACCGGCGTGTAAGGAACATGGTTCTGACAAGTCTGAGAGGCGGTTCCGGCATGCCCTACAGGTGATTCCATGGTGTCCGCCAAGTGGTTCTGGCATAGCTGGCAGGTGATATTGGCGTGACCGGCAGGTGGTTCCAGCAAGCCCGGCAGGTGATTCCGAAGAGTTCACCAAATGGTTGTGGCGTAGCCGGCAGGTGATTTTGGCGTGTCCAGCAGGTGGTTTTGGCGAGTCGAGCAGGTGGTTCTGGCGTGCTTGGCAGGTGCTTCCGGTGTCATTGGCATGTGGTTACGGCATGTCTGAGAGCTGGTTCCGCCATGCCCGGCAGGTGATTCCGGAGTGTTCGCCAAGTGGTTCTGGCGTAGCCGGCAGGTGATTTTGCATGTCCGGCAATGGTTACGGCTAGTCGAGCCGGTGGTTCCGGAATGTCCAGCAGGTGGTTCCGGCATGCTCGGCAGGTGATTCCGGAGTGTCCAGCATTTGGTTCTGGCACCTGTGAGAGGTGGTTCCGGGATGCCCGGCATGTGATTCCGGAGTGTCTGCCGAGTGGTTCTGGCGTAGCCGGCAGGTGATTTTGGCGTGTCCAGAAGGTGGTTCCGGCGAGCTCGGCAGGTGGTTCCGGCATGTCCGGGACATGGTTCTGGCACGTCTGAGAGATGGTTCCGGCATGCCCGGCAGGTGACTCCGGAGTGTCCGTCATGTGGTTCTGGCACCTCTGAGAGGTGGTTCCGGCATGCCCGGCAGTTGGTTATGGAGTGTCTGCCGAGTGGTTCTGGCGTAGCCGGCAGGTGATTCTGGCGTATCCAGCAGGTGGTTTTGGGGAGTGGATCAGGTGGTTCCGGCATACTCGGCAGGTGGTACCGGCGTGTCCGGAACTTGGTTCTGGCAAGTCTGAGAGGTGGTTCCGGCATGCCAGACAGGTGATTCCGGAGTGTTCGCCAAGTGGTTCTGGCGTAGCCGGCAGGTCATTTTGCATGTCCGGCGGTGGTTCCGGCGAGTCGAGCCGGTGGTTCCGGCGTGTCCAGCAAGCGTTTCCGGTCTGTCCGGCAGGTGGTTCTGGCGTGACCGGCACGAGGTTCTGGCAAGTCTGAGAGTTGGTTCCGGCATGCCCGACAGGTGATTCCGGAGTGTCCGCCACGTGGTTCTGTCGTACCCGGCAGGTGATTTTGGCGTGTCTGGCAGGTGTTTCTTGCAAGTCGAGCATTTGGCTCAGGCATGCTCAGCAGGTGCTTCCGGCGTGTCTGTCACGTGGTTCTGGTGTGTCTGAGAGCTGGTTCTGGCATGTCCGGCAGATTTTTCCGGAGTGTCCAACAAGTGGTTGTGGCATACCCGGCAGGTGATTTTAGCGTGTCAGGTAGGTGGTTCCAGCGAGTCGAGTAGGTGGTTCCGGAGTGCTCGGCAGGTGGTTGAGGCAGGTCTGGCAGGTGGTTTCTTCTGTTCGGGGTGTGGTTCCGGCATCTCAGGCACATGGTTCTGGCACGTCTGAGAGGTGGTTCCGGCCGGCCCGACAGGTGTTTCCATGGTGTCCGCCAAGTGGTTCTGGCATAGCTGGCAGGTGATGTTGGCGTGACCGGCAGGTGGTTCCAGACAGCCCGGCAGGTGATTCCGAAGAGTTCACCAAATGGTTGTGGCGTAGCCGGCAGGTGATTTTGGCGTGTTCAGCAGGTGGTTTTGGCGAGTCGAGCAGGTGGTTCTGGCGTGCTCGGCAGGTGCTTCCGGAGTCATTGGCATGTGGTTCCGGCATGTCTGAGAGGCAGGTCATTTTGCATGCCCGGCAGGTGATTCCGGAGTGTTCGCCAAGTGGTTCTGGCGTAGCCGGCAGGTGATTTTGCATGTCCGGCAATGGTTCCGGCGAGTCGAGCCGGTGGTTCCGGCATGTCCGGCAGGTGATTCCTGCATGTCCAGCAGGTGGTTCCGGCATGCCCGGCAGGTGATTCCGGAGTGTCCGGCATGTGGTTCTGGCACCTCTGAGAGGTGGTTCCAGCATGCCCGGCAGGTGATACCGGAGTCTCCGGCATTTGGTTCTGGCACCTGTGAGAGGTGGTTCCGGAATGCCTGGCATGTGATTCCGGAGTGTCTGCCGTGTGGTTCTGGCGTAGCTGGCAGGTGATTTTGGCGTGTCCAGCAGGTGGTTCCAGCGAGCTTGGCAGGTGGTACCAGCGTGTCCGGATCATGGTTCTGGCACGTCTGAGAGATGGTTCCGGCATGCCCGGCAGGTGATTCGGGAGTGTCCGGCATGTGGTTCTGGCACCCCTGAGAGGTGGTTCCGGAGTGCCCGGCAGGTGATTCAGGAGTGTTCGGCATGTGGTTCTGGCACCTCTGAGAGGTGGTTTGGGCATGCCCGGCAGGTGGTTCCGGAGTGTCTGCCGAGTGGTTCTGGCGTAGTCGGCAGGTGATTCTGGCGTGTCCAGCAGGTGGTTCTGGGGAGTGGATCAGGTGGTTCTGGCATACTCGGCAGGTGGTACCAGCGTGTCCGGAACATGGTTCTGGCAAGTCTGAGAGGCGGTTCCGGCATGCCCGACATGTGATTCCGGAGTGTTCGCCAAGTGGTTCTGGCGTAGCCGGCAGGTCATTTTGCATGTCCGGCGGTGGTTCCGGCGAGTCGAGCTGCTGGTTCTGGCGTGACCGGCACGAGGTTCTGTCACGTCTGAGATTTGGTTCCGGCATGCCCGACAGGTGATTCCGGAGTGTCCGCAACGTGGTTCTGGCGTACCCGGCAGGTGATTTTGGCGTGTCTGGCAGGTGTTTCTTGCAAGTCGAGCATTTGGCTCAGGCATGCTCAGCAGGTGCTTCCGGCGTGTCTGGCACGTGGTTCTGGTGAGTCTGAGAGCTGGTTCTGGCATGTCCGGCAGATGATGCCGGAGTGTCCAACAAGTGGTTGTGGCATACCCGGCAGGTGATTTTAGCGTGTCAGGTAGGTGGTTCCAGCGAGTCGAGTAGGTGGTTCCGGAGTGCTTGGCAGGTGGTTCAGGCGGGTCTGGCAGGTGGTTTCTTCTGTTCGGGGTGTGGTTCCGGCATCTCAGGCACATGGTTCTGGCACGTCTGATAGGTGGTTCCGGCCGGCCCGACAGGTGTTTCCATGGTGTCCGCCAAGTGGTTCTGGCATAGCTGGCAGGTGATGTTGGCGTGACCAGCAGGTGGTTCCAGCCAGCCCGGCAGGTGATTCCGAAGTGTTCACCAAATGGTTGTGGCGTAGCCGGAAGGTGATTTTGGCATGTCCAGCAGGTGGTTTTGGTGAGTCGATCAGGTGGTTCTGGCGTGCTCGGCAGGTGCTTCCGGTGTCATTGGCATGTGGTTCCGGCATGTCTGAGAGGTGGTTCCGCCATGCCCGGCAGGTGATTCCGGAGTGTTCCCCAAATGTTTCTGGCATAGCCGGCAGGTGATTTTGCATGTCCGGCAATGGTTCCGGCGAGTCGAGCCGGTGGTTCCGGCATGTCCGGCAGGTGGTTCCGGCATGCCCGGCAGGTGATTCCGGAGTGTCCGGCATGTGGTTCCAGCATGCCCGGCAGGTGATTCCGGAGTGTCCGGCATGTGGTTCTGGCACCTCTGAGAGGTGGTTCCGGCATGCCCGGCAGGTGATACCGGAGTCTCCGGCATTTGGCTCTGGCACCTCTGAGAGGTGGTTCCGGAATGCCTGGCATGTGATTCCGGAGTGTCTGCCGAGTGGTTCTGGCGTAGCCGGCAGTTGATTTTGGCGTGTCCACTAGGTGGTTGTGGGGAGTGGATCAGCTGGTTCCGGCATACTCGGCAGGTTGTACCGGCGTGTCCAGAACATGGTTCTGGCAAGTCTGAGAGGTGGTTCCGGAACGCCCGACAGGTGATTCCGGAGCGTCCGCCAAGTGTTTCTGGCGTACCCGGCAGGTGATTTTGGCATGTCCGACAGGTGTTTCTTGCAAGTCGAGCAGGTGGCTCAGGCATGCTCAGCTGGTGCTTCCGGCGTCTCTGGCACGTGGTTGTGCTGTGTCTGAGAGCTGGTTCTGGCATGTCTGGCAGATGATTCCGGAGTGTCCACCAAGTGGTTCTGGTATACCTGTCTGGCGATTTTGGCGTGTCAGGAAGTTGGTTCCGGCTAGTTGAGCAGGTGGATCAGGCGTGCTCGCCAGGGGGTTCAGGCGGGTCTGGCAGGTGGTTTCGGTCTGTTCGGGGAGTGGTTCCGGCATCTCTGGCACATGGTTCTGGCACGTCTGAGATGAGGTTGTGGCCGGCCCGACAGGTGATTCTGGAGTGTCCGCCAAGTGGTTCTGGCGTAGCTGAAAGGTGATGTTGGCGTGACCGGCAGGTGGTTCCAGCCAGCCCGGCAGGTGATTCCGGAGTGTCTGCTGAGTGGTTCTGGCGTAGCCGGCACATGATTTTGGCGTGTCCAGCAGGTGGTTCCGGCGAGCTCGGCAGGTGGTACCGGCGTGTCCGGAACATGGTTGTGGCACATCTGAGAGATGGTTCCGGCATGCCCGGCAATTGGTTATGGAGTGTCTGCCGAGTGGTTCTGGCGTAGCCGGCAGGTGATTCTGGCGTATCCAGCAGGTGGTTTTGAGGAGTGGATCAGGTGGTTCCGGCATACTCGGCAGGTGGTACCGGCGTGTCCGGAACTTGGTTCTGGCAAGTCTGAGAGGTGGTTCCGGCATGCCCGACAGGTGATTCCGGAGTGTTCGCCAAGTGGTTCTGGCGTAGCCGGCAGGTCATTTTGCATGTCCGGCGGTGGTTCCGGCGAGTCGAGCCGGTGGTTCCGGCGTGTCCAGCAAGCGTTTCCGGTCTGTCCGGCAGGTGGTTCTGGCGTGACCGGCACGAGGTTCTGGCAAGTCTGAGAGTTGGTTCCGGCATGCCCGACAGGTGATTCCGGAGTGTCCGCCACGTGGTTCTGGCGTACCCGGCAGGTGATTTTGGCGTGTCTGGCAGGTGTTTCTTGCAAGTCGAGCATTTGGCTCAGGCATGCTCAGCAGGTGCTTCCGGCGTGTCTGTCACGTGGTTCTGGTGTGTCTGAGAGCTGGTTCTGGCATGTCCGGCAGATTTTTCCGGAGTGTCCAACAAGTGGTTGTGGCATACCCGGCAGGTGATTTTAGCGTGTCAGGTAGGTGGTTCCAGCGAGTCGAGTAGGTGGTTCTGGAGTGCTCGGCAGGTGGTTGAGGCAGGTCTGGCAGGTGGTTTCTTCTGTTCGGGGTGTGGTTCCGGCATCTCAGGCACATGGTTCTGGCACGTCTGAGAGGTGGTTCCGGCCGGCCCGACAGGTGTTTCCATGGTGTCCGCCAAGTGGTTCTGGCATAGCTGGCAGGTGATGTTGGCGTGACCGGCATGTGGTTCCAGACAGCCCGGCAGGTGATTCCGAAGAGTTCACCAAATGGTTGTGGCGTAGCCGGCAGGTGATTTTGGCGTGTTCAGCAGGTGGTTTTGGCGAGTCGAGCAGGTGGTTCTGGCGTGCTCGGCAGGTGCTTCCGGAGTCATTGGCATGTGGTTCCGGCATGTCTGAGAGGCAGGTCATTTTGCATGCCCGGCAGGTGATTCCGGAGTGTTCGCCAAGTGGTTCTGGCGTAGCCGGCAGGTGATTTTGCATGTCCGGCAATGGTTCCGGCGAGTCGAGCCGGTGGTTCCGGCATGTCCGGCAGGTGATTCCTGCATGTCCAGCAGGTGGTTCCGGCATGCCCGGCAGGTGATTCCGGAGTGTCCGGCATGTGGTTCTGGCACCTCTGAGAGGTGGTTCCAGCATGCCCGGCAGGTGATACCGGAGTCTCCGGCATTTGGTTCTGGCACCTGTGAGAGGTGGTTCCGGAATGCCTGGCATGTGATTCCGGAGTGTCTGCCGTGTGGTTCTGGCGTAGCTGGCAGGTGATTTTGGCGTGTCCAGCAGGTGGTTCCAGCGAGCTCGGCAGGTGGTACCAGCGTGTCCGGATCATGGTTCTGGCACGTCTGAGAGATGGTTCCGGCATGCCCGGCAGGTGATTCGGGAGTGTCCGGCATGTGGTTCTGGCACCCCTGAGAGGTGGTTCCGGCATGCCCGGCAGGTGATTCAGGAGTGTTCGGCATGTGGTTCTGGCACCTCTGAGAGGTGGTTTGGGCATGCCCGGCAGGTGGTTCCGGAGTGTCTGCCGAGTGGTTCTGGCGTAGTCGGCAGGTGATTCTGGCGTGTCCAGCAGGTGGTTCTGGGGAGTGGATCAGGTGGTTCTGGCATACTCGGCAGGTGGTACCAGCGTGTCCGGAACATGGTTCTGGCAAGTCTGAGAGGCGGTTCCGGCATGCCCGACATGTGATTCCGGAGTGTTCGCCAAGTGGTTCTGGCGTAGCCGGCAGGTCATTTTGCATGTCCGGCGGTGGTTCCGGCGAGTCGAGCTGCTGCTTCTGGCGTGACCGGCACGAGGTTCTGTCACGTCTGAGATTTGGTTCCGGCATGCCCGACAGGTGATTCCGGAGTGTCCGCAACGTGGTTCTGGCGTACCCGGCAGGTGATTTTGGCGTGTCTGGCAGGTGTTTCTTGCAAGTCGAGCATTTGGCTCAGGCATGCTCAGCAGGTGCTTCCGGCGTGTCTGGCACGTGGTTCTGGTGAGTCTGAGAGCTGGTTCTGGCATGTCCGGCAGATGATGCCGGAGTGTCCAACAAGTGGTTGTGGCATACCCAGCAGGTGATTTTAGCGTGTCAGGTAGGTGGTTCCAGCGAGTCGAGTAGGTGGTTCCGGAGTGCTTGGCAGGTGGTTCAGGCGGGTCTGGCAGGTGGTTTCTTCTGTTCGGGGTGTGGTTCCGGCATCTCAGGCACATGGTTCTGGCACGTCTGATAGGTGGTTCCGGCCGGCCCGACAGGTGTTTCCATGGTGTCCGCCAAGTGGTTCTGGCATAGCTGGCAGGTGATGTTGGCGTGACCAGCAGGTGGTTCCAGCCAGCCCGGCAGGTGATTCCGAAGTGTTCACCAAATGGTTGTGGCGTAGCCGGAAGGTGATTTTGGCATGTCCAGCAGGTGGTTTTGGTGAGTCGATCAGGTGGTTCTGGCGTGCTCGGCAGGTGCTTCCGGTGTCATTGGCATGTGGTTCCGGCATGTCTGAGAGGTGGTTCCGCCATGCCCGGCAGGTGATTCCGGAGTGTTCCCCAAATGTTTCTGGCATAGCCGGCAGGTGATTTTGCATGTCCGGCAATGGTTCCGGCGAGTCGAGCCGGTGGTTCCGGCATGTCCGGCAGGTGGTTCCGGCATGCCCGGCAGGTGATTCCGGAGTGTCCGGCATGTGGTTCTGGCACCTCTGAGAGGTGGTTCCGGCATGCCCGGCAGGTGATACCGGAGTCTCCGGCATTTGGCTCTGGCACCTCTGAGAGGTGGTTCCGGAATGCCTGGCCTGTGATTCCGGAGTGTCTGCCGAGTGGTTCTGGCGTAGCCGGCAGTTGATTTTGGCGTGTCCACTAGGTGGTTGTGGGGAGTGGATCAGCTGGTTCCGGCATACTCGGCAGGTTGTACCGGCGTGTCCAGAACATGGTTCTGGCAAGTCTGAGAGGTGGTTCCGGAACGCCCGACAGGTGATTCCGGAGCGTCCGCCAAGTGTTTCTGGCGTACCCGGCAGGTGATTTTGGCATGTCCGACAGGTGTTTCTTGCAAGTCGAGCAGGTGGCTCAGGCATGCTCAGCTGGTGCTTCCGGCGTCTCTGGCACGTGGTTGTGCTGTGTCTGAGAGCTGGTTCTGGCATGTCTGGCAGATGATTCCGGAGTGTCCTCCAAGTGGTTCTGGTATACCTGTCAGGCGATTTTGGCGTGTCAGGAAGTTGGTTCCGGCTAGTTGAGCAGGTGGATCAGGCGTGCTCGCCAGGGGGTTCAGGCGGGTCTGGCAGGTGGTTTCGGTCTGTTCGGGGAGTGGTTCCAGCATCTCTGGCACATGGTTCTGGCACGTCTGAGATGAGGTTGTGGCCGGCCCGACAGGTGATTCTGGAGTGTCCGCCAAGTGGTTCTGGCGTAGCTGAAAGGTGATGTTGGCGTGACCGGCAGGTGGTTCCAGCCAGCCCGGCAGGTGATTCCGGAGTTTCTGCCGAGTGGTTCTGGCGTAGCCGGCACATGATTTTGGCGTGTCCAGCAGGTGGTTCCGGCGAGCTCGGCAGGTGGTACCGGCGTGTCCGGAACATGGTTGTGGCACATCTGAGAGATGGTTCCGGCATGCCCGGCAGGTGATTCCGGAGAGTCCGGCATGTGGTTCTGGCACCTCTGAGAGGTGGTTCCGGCATGCTCGGCAGGTGGTTCCGGAGTGTCTCCCGATTGGTTCTGGCGTAGCCGGCAGGTGATTCTGGCGTGTCCAGCAGGTGGTTCTGGGGAGAGGATCAGGTGGTTCCAGCATACTCGGCAGGTGGTTCTGGCGTGACCGGCACGAGGTTCTGGCACGTCTTAGAGTTGGTTCCGGCATGCCCGACAGTGGATTCCGGAGTGTCCGCCACATGGTTCTGTCGT
This sequence comes from Equus caballus, assembly GCF_041296265.1. Lineage (NCBI taxonomy): Eukaryota > Metazoa > Chordata > Mammalia > Perissodactyla > Equidae > Equus > Equus caballus. The sequence continues at coordinate 8,424,318 of NC_091707.1, read as the reverse complement.
ACCCGGCAGGTGATTTTGGCGTGTCTGGCAGGTGCTTCTTGCAAGTCGAGCATTTGGCTCAGGCATGCTCAGCAGGTGCTTCCGGCATGCTTGGCACGTGGTTCTGGTGTGTCTGAGAGCTGGTTCTGGCATGTCCGGCAGATGATTCCGGAGTGTCCACCAAGTGGTTGTGGCATACCCGGCAGGTGATTTTAGCGTGTCAGGTAGGTGGTTACAGCGAGTCGAGTAGGTGGTTCCGGCGTGCTCGGAAGGTGGTTCAGGCGGGTCTGGCAGGTGGTTTCCTCTGTTCGGGGTGTGGTTCCGGCATCTCAGGCACATGGTTCTGGCACGTCTGACAGATGGGTCCGGCATGCCCGGCAGGTGATTCGGGAGTGTCCGGCATGTGGTTCTGGCACCTCTGAGAGGTGGTTCCGGCATGCCCGGCAGTTGGTTACGGAGTGTCTGCCAAGTGGTTCTGGAGTAGCCGGCAGGTGATTCTGGCGTATCCAGCAGGTGGTTCTGGGGAGTGGATCAGCTGGTTCCGGCATACTCGGCACGTGGTACCGGCGTGTCCAGAACATGGTTCTGGCAAGTCTGAGAGGTGGTTCCGGCACGCCCGACAGGTGATTCCGGAGCGTCCGCCAAGTGTTTCTGGCGTACCCGGCAGGTGATTTTGGCATGTCCGACAAGTGTATCTTGCGAGTCGAGCAGGTGGCTCAGGCATGCTCAGCTGGTGCTTCCGGCGTCTCTGGCACGTGGTTCTGGTGTGTCAGAGAGCTGGTTCTGGCATGTCCGGCAGATGATTCCGGAGTGTCCACCAAGTGGTTCTGGTATACCTGGCAGGTGATTTTGGCGTGTCAGGAAGTTGGTTTCGGCTAGTTGAGCAGGTGGATCAGGCATGCTTGCCAGGGGCTTCAGGCTGGTCTGGCAGGTGGTTTCGGTCTGTTCGGGGAGTGGTTCCGCCATCTCAGGCTCATGGTTCTGGCACGTCTGAGAGGTGGTTCCGGCCGGCCCGACAGGTGTTTCCATGGTGTCCGCCAAGAGGTTCTGGCACAGCTGGCAGGTGATATTGGCGTGACCAGCAGGTGGTTCCAGCCAGCCCGGCAGGTGATTCCGGAGTGTCTGCCGTGTGGTTCTGGCGTAGCTGGCAGGTCATTTTGGCGTGTCCAGCAGGTGGTTCCGGCGAGCTCGGCAGGTGGTACCAGCGTGTCCGGAACATGGTTCTGGCACGTCTGAGAGATGGTTCCGGCATGCCCGGCAGGTGATTCGGGAGTGTCCGGCATGTGGTTCTGGCACCTCTGAGAGGTGGTTCCGGCATGCCAGGCAGTTGATTCTGGAGTGTTCGGCATGTGGTTCTGGGGAGTGGATCAGGTGGTTCCGGCATACTCGGCAGGTGGTACCGGCGTGTACGGAACTTGGTTGTGGCAAGTCTGAGAGGTGGTTCCGGCATGCCCGGCAGGTGATTGGGGAGTGTCCGGCATGTGGTTCTGGCACCTCTGAGAGGTGGTTCCAGCATGCCCGGCAGGTGATACCGGAGTCTCCGGCATTTGGTTCTGGCACCTGTGAGAGGTGGTTCCGGAATGCCTGGCATGTGATTCCGGTGTGTCTGCCGTGTGGTTCTGGCGTAGCTGGCAGGTGATTTTGGCGTGTCCAGCAGGTGGTTCCAGCGAGCTCGGCAGTGGTACCAGCGTGTCCGGATCATGGTTCTGGAACGTCTGAGAGATGGTTCCGGCATGCCCGGCAGGTGATTCGGGAGTGTCCGGCATGTGGTTCTGGCACCTCTGAGAGGTGCTTCCGGAATTCCCGGCAGGTGATTCTGGAGTGTTCGGCATGTGGTTCTGGCACCTCTGAGAGGTGGTTTGGGCATGCCCGACAGGTGATTCCGGAGTGTCCGCAACGTGGTTCTGGCGTACCCGGCAGGTGATTTTGGCGTGTCTGGCAGGTGTTTCTTGCAATCGAGCATTTGGCTCAGGCATGCTCAGCAGGTGCTTCCGGCGTGTCTGGCACGTGGTTCTGGTGAGTCTGAGAGCTGGTTCTGGCATGTCCGGCAGATGATTCCGGAGTGTCCACCAAGTGGTTTTGGCATACCCGGCAGGTGATTTTAGCGTGTCAGGTAGGTGGTTCCAGCGAGTCGAGTATGTGGTTCCGGAGTGCTCGGCAGGTGGTTCAGGCGGGTCTGGCAGGTGGTTTCGTCTGTTCGGGGTGTGGTTCCGGCATCTCAGGCACATGGTTCTGGCACGTCTGATAGGTGGTTCCGTCCGGCCCGACAGGTGTTTTCATGGTGTCCGCCAAGTGGTTCTGGCATAGCTGGCAGGTGATGTTGGCGTGACCGGCAGGTGGTTCCAGCCAGCCTGGCAGGTGATTCCGAAGTGTTCACCAAATGGTTGTGGCGTAGCCGGAAGGTGATTTTGGCATGTAAAGCAGGTGGTTTTGGCGAGTCGAGTAGGTGGTTTCGGCGGGCTCGGCAGGTGCTTCCGGTGTCATTGGCATGTGGTTCCGGCATGTCTGAGAGGTGGTTCCGCCATGCCCGGCAGTTGATTCCGGAGTGTTCCCCAAGTGGTTCTGGCATAGCCGGCAGGTGATTTTGCATGTCCGGCAATGGTTCCGGCGAGTCGAGCCGGTGGTTCCGGCATGTCCGGCAGGTGGTTCCGGCATGCCCAGCAGGTGATTCCGGAGTGTCCGGCATGGGGTTCTGGCACCTCTGAGAGGTGGTTCCAGCATGCCCGGCGGGTGATACCGGAGTGTTCGCCAAGTGGTTCTGGCATAGCCAGCAGGTGATTTTGCATGTCCGGCAATGGTTCCGGCGAGTCGAGCCGTGGTTCCGGAATGTCCGGCAGGTGGTTCAGGCATGTCCGGCAGGTGGTTCCGGCATGTCCAGCACGTGGTTCCAGCATGCCCTGCAGGTGATTCCGGAGTGTCCGGCATGGGGTTCTGGCACCTCTGAGAGGTGGTTCCGGCATGCCCGGCAGGTGTACCGGAGTCTCCCGCATTTGGTTCTGGCACCTCTGAGAGGTGGTTCCGGAATGCCTGGCATGTGATTCCGGAGTGTCTGCCGAGTGGTTCTGGCATAGCCGGCAGTTGATTTTGGCGTGTCCACTCGGTGGTTCTGGGGAGTGGATCAGCTGGTTCCGCCATACTAGGCAGGTGGTACCGGCGTGTCCAGAACATGGTTCTGGAAAGTCTGAGAGGTGGTTCCGGCACGCCCGACAGGTGATTCCGGAGCGTCCGCCCAGTGTTTCTGGCGTACCCGGCAGGTGATTTTAGCGTGTCAGGTAGGTGGTTCCAGCGAGTCGAGTAGGTGGTTCCGGAGTGCTCGGCAGGTGGTTGAGGCAGGTCTGGCAGGTGGTTTCTTCTGTTCGGGGTGTGGTTCCGGCATCTCAGGCACATGGTTCTGGCACGTCTGAGAGGTGGTTCCGGCCGGCCCGACAGGTGTTTCCATGGTGTCCGCCAAGTGGTTCTGGCATAGCTGGCAGGTGATGTTGGCGTGACCGGCAGGTGGTTCCAGACAGCCCGGCAGGTGATTCCGAAGAGTTCACCAAATGGTTGTGGCGTAGCCGGCAGGTGATTTTGGCGTGTTCAGCAGGTGGTTTTGGCGAGTCGAGCAGGTGGTTCTGGCGTGCTCGGCAGGTGCTTCCGGAGTCATTGGCATGTGGTTCCGGCATGTCTGAGAGGCAGGTCATTTTGCATGCCCGGCAGGTGATTCCGGAGTGTTCGCCAAGTGGTTCTGGCGTAGCCGGCAGGTGATTTTGCATGTCCGGCAATGGTTCCGGCGAGTCGAGCCGGTGGTTCCGGCATTTCCGGCAGGTGATTCCTGCATGTCCAGCAGGTGGTTCCGGCATGCCCGGCAGGTGATTCCGGAGTGTCCGGCATGTGGTTCTGGCACCTCTGAGAGGTGGTTCCAGCATGCCCGGCAGGTGATACTGGAGTCTCCGGCATTTGGTTCTGGCACCTGTGAGAGGTGGTTCCGGAATGCCTGGCATGTGATTCCGGAGTGTCTGCCATGTGGTTCTGGCGTAGCTGGCAGGTGATTTTGGCGTGTCCAGCAGGTGGTTCCAGCGAGCTCGGCAGGTGGTACCAGCGTGTCCGGATCATGGTTCTGGCACGTCTGAGAGATGGTTCCGGCATGCCCGGCAGGTGATTCGGGAGTGTCCGGCATGTGGTTCTGGCACCTCTGAGAGGTGGTTCCGGCATGCCCGGCAGGTGATTCAGGAGTGTTCGGCATGTGGTTCTGGCACCTCTGAGAGGTGGTTTGGGCATGCCCGGCAGGTGGTTCCGGAGTGTCTGCCGAGTGGTTCTGGCGTAGTCGGCAGGTGATTCTGGCGTGTCCAGCAGGTGGTTCTGGGGAGTGGATCAGGTGGTTCTGGCATACTCGGCAGGTGGTACCAGCGTGTCCGGAACATGGTTCTGGCAAGTCTGAGAGGCGGTTCCGGCATGCCCGACATGTGATTCCGGAGTGTTCGCCAAGTGGTTCTGGCGTAGCCGGCAGGTCATTTTGCATGTCCGGCGGTGGTTCCGGCGAGTCGAGCCGCTGGTTCTGGCGTGTCCGGCAGGTGGTTCTGGCGTGACCGGCACGAGGTTCTGTCACGTCTGAGATTTGGTTCCGGCATGCCCGACAGGTGATTCCGGAGTGTCCGCAACGTGGTTCTGGCGTACCCGGCAGGTGATTTTGGCGTGTCTGGCAGGTGTTTCTTGCAAGTCGAGCATTTGGCTCAGGCATGCTCAGCAGGTGCTTCCGGCGTGTCTGGCACGTGGTTCTGGTGAGTCTGAGAGCTGGTTCTGGCATGTCCGGCAGATGATGCCGGAGTGTCCAACAAGTGGTTGTGGCATACCCGGCAGGTGATTTTAGCGTGTCAGGTAGGTGGTTCCAGCGAGTCGAGTAGGTGGTTCCGGAGTGCTTGGCAGGTGGTTCAGGCGGGTCTGGCAGGTGGTTTCTTCTGTTCGGGGTGTGGTTCCGGCATCTCAGGCACATGGTTCTGGCACGTCTGATAGGTGGTTCCGGCCGGCCCGACAGGTGTTTCCATGGTGTCCGCCAAGTGGTTCTGGCATAGCTGGCAGGTGATGTTGGCGTGACCGGCAGGTGGTTCCAGCCAGCCCGGCAGGTGATTCCGAAGTGTTCACCAAATGGTTGTGGCGTAGCCGGAAGGTGATTTTGGCATGTCCAGCAGGTGGTTTTGGTGAGTCGATCAGGTGGTTCTGGCGTGCTCGGCAGGTGCTTCCGGTGTCATTGGCATGTGGTTCCGGCATGTCTGAGAGGTGGTTCCGCCATGCCCGGCAGGTGATTCCGGAGTGTTCCCCAAATGTTTCTGGCATAGCCGGCAGGTGATTTTGCATGTCCGGCAATGGTTCCGGCGAGTCGAGCCGGTGGTTCCGGCATGTCCGGCAGGTGGTTCCGGCATGCCCGGCAGGTGATTCCGGAGTGTCCGGCATGTGGTTCCAGCATGCCCGGCAGGTGATTCCGGAGTGTCCGGCATGTGGTTCTGGCACCTCTGAGAGGTGGTTCCGGAATGCCTGGCATGTGATTCCGGAGTGTCTGCTGAGTGGTTCTGGGGTAGCCGGCAGTTGATTTTGGCGTGTCCACTAGGTGGTTGTGGGGAGTGGATCAGCTGGTTCCGGCATACTCGGCAGGTTGTACCGGCGTGTCCAGAACATGGTTCTGGCAAGTCTGAGAGGTGGTTCCGGAACGCCCGACAGGTGATTCCGGAGCGTCCGCCAAGTGTTTCTGGCGTACCCGGCAGGTGATTTTGGCATGTCCGACAGGTGTTTCTTGCAAGTCGAGCAGGTGGCTCAGGCATGCTCAGCTGGTGCTTCCGGCGTCTCTGGCACGTGGTTGTGCTGTGTCTGAGAGCTGGTTCTGGCATGTCTGGCAGATGATTCCGGAGTGTCCACCAAGTGGTTCTGGTATACCTGTCTGGCGATTTTGGCGTGTCAGGAAGTTGGTTCCGGCTAGTTGAGCAGGTGGATCAGGCGTGCTCGCCAGGGGGTTCAGGCGGGTCTGGCAGGTGGTTTCGGTCTGTTCGGGGAGTGGTTCCGGCATCTCTGGCACATGGTTCTGGCACGTCTGAGATGAGGTTGTGGCCGGCCCGACAGGTGATTCTGGAGTGTCCGCCAAGTGGTTCTGGCGTAGCTGAAAGGTGATATTGGCGTGACCGGCAGGTGGTTCCAGCCAGCCCGGCAGGTGATTCCGGAGTGTCTGCCGAGTGGTTCTGGCGTAGCCGGCACATGATTTTGGCGTGTCCAGCAGGTGGTTCCGGCGAGCTCGGCAGGTGGTACCGGCGTGTCCGGAACATGGTTCTGGCACATCTGAGAGATGGTTCCGGCATGCCCGGCAGGTGATTCCGGAGAGTCCGGCATGTGGTTCTGGCACCTCTGAGAGGTGGTTCCGGCATGCTCGGCAGGTGGTTCCGGAGTGTCTGCCGAGTGGTTCTGGCGTAGCCGGCAGGTGATTCTGGCGTGTCCAGCAGGTGGTTCTGGGGAGAGGATCAGGTGGTTCCAGCATACTCGGCAGGTGGTTCTGGCGTGACCGGCACGAGGTTCTGGCACGTCTGAGAGTTGGTTCCGGCATGCCCGACAGTGGATTCCGGAGTGTCCGCCACATGGTTCTGGCGTACCCGGCAGGTGATTTTGGCGTGTCTGGCAGGTGCTTCTTGCAAGTCGAGCATTTGGCTCAGGCATGCTCAGCAGGTGCTTCCGGCATGTCTGGCACGTGGTTCTGGTGTGTCTGAGAGCTGGTTCTGGCATGTCCGGCAGATGATTCCGGAGTGTCCACCAAGTGGTTGTGGCATACCCGGCAGGTGATTTTAGCGTGTCAGGTAGGTGGTTCCAGCGAGTCGAGTAGGTGGTTCCGGCGTGCTCGGAAGGTGGTTCAGGCGGGTCTGGCAGGTGGTTACGTCTGTTCGGGGTGTGGTTCCGGCATCTCATGCACATGGTTCTGGCACGTCTGACAGATGGGTCCGGCATGCCCGGCAGGTGATTCGGGAGTGTCCGGCATGTGGTTCTGGCACCTCTGAGAGGTGGCTCCGGCATGCCCGGCAGGTGATACCGGAGTGTCCGGCATGCGGTTCTGGCACCTCTGAGAGGTGGTTCCGGCATGCCCGGCAGTTGGTTACGGAGTGTCTGCCAAGTGGTTCTGGAGTAGCCGGCAGGTGATTCTGGCGTATCCAGCAGGTGGTTCTGGGGAGTGGATCAGCTGGTTCCGGCATACTCGGCACGTGGTACCGGCGTGTCCAGAACATGGTTCTGGCACATCTGAGAGATGGTTCCGGCATGCCCGGCAGGTGATTCCGGAGAGTCCGGCATGTGGTTCTGTCACCTCTGAGAGGTGGTTCCGGCATGCTCGGCAGGTGGTTCCGGAGTGTCTGCCGAGTGGTTCTGGCGTAGCCGGCAGGTGATTCTGGCGTGTCCAGCAGGTGGTTCTGGGGAGAGGATCAGGTGGTTCCAGCATACTCGGCAGGTGGTTCTGGCGTGACCGGCACGAGTTTCTGGCACGTCTGAGAGTTGGTTCCGGCATGCCCGACAGTGGATTCCGGAGTGTCCGCCACATGGTTCTGTCGTACCCGGCAGGTGATTTTGGCGTGTCTGGCAGGTGCTTCTTGCAAGTCGAGCATTTGGCTCAGGCATGCTCAGCAGGTGCTTCCGGCATGTTTGGCACGTGGTTCTGGTGTGTCTGAGAGCTGGTTCTGGCATGTCCGGCAGATGATTCCGGAGTGTCCAACAAGTGGTTGTGGCATACCCGGCAGGTGATTTTAGCGTGTCAGGTAGGTGGTTCCAGCGAGTCGAGTAGGTGGTTCCGGCGTGCTCGGAAGGTGGTTCAGGCGGGTCTGGCAGGTGGTTTCGTCTGTTCGGGGTGTGGTTCCGGCATCTCAGGCACATGGTTCTGGCACGTCTGACAGATGGGTCCGGCATGCCCGGCAGGTGATTCGGGAGTGTCCGGCATGTGGTTCTGGCACCTCTGAGAGGTGGCTCCGGCATGCCCGGCAGGTGATACCGGAGTGTCCGGCATGCGGTTCTGGCACCTCTGAGAGGTGGTTCCGGCATGCCCGGCAGTTGGTTACGGAGTGTCTGCCAAGTGGTTCTGGAGTAGCCGGCAGGTGATTCTGGCGTATCCAGCAGGTGGTTCTGGGGAGTGGATCAGCTGGTTCCGGCATACTCGGCACGTGGTACCGGCGTGTCCAGAACATGGTTCTGGCAAGTCTGAGAGGTGGTTCCGGCACGCCCGACAGGTGATTCCGGAGCGTCCGCTAAGTGTTTCTGGCGTACCCGGCAGGAGATTTTGGCATGTCCGACAGGTGTATCTTGCGAGTCGAGCAGGTGGCTCAGACATGCTCAGCTGGTGCTTCCGGCGTCTCTGGCACGTGGTTCTGGTGTGTCTGAGAGCTGGTTCTGGCATGTCCGGCAGATGATTCCGGAGTGTCCACCAAGTGGTATTGGTATAATTGGCAGGTGATTTTGGCGTGTCAGGAAGTTGGTTTCGGCTAGTTGAGCAGGTGGATCAGGCGTGCTTGCCAGGGGCTTCAGGCTGGTCTGGCAGGTGGTTTCGGTCTGTTCGGGGAGTGGTTCCGCCATCTCAGGCTCATGGTTCTGGCACGTCTGAGAGGTGGTTCCGGCCGGCCCGACAGGTGTTTCCATGGTGTCCGCCAAGAGATTCTGGCACAGCTGGCAGGTGATATTGGCGTGACCGGCAGGTGGTTCCAGCCCGCCCGGCAGGTGATTCCGGAGTGTCTGCCGTGTGGTTCTGGCGTAGCTGGCAGGTGATTTTGGCGTGTCCAGCAGGTGGTTCCGGCGAGCTCGGCAGGTGGTACCAGCGTGTCCGGAACATGGTTCTGGCACGTCTGAGAGATGGTTCCGGCATGCCCGGCAGGTGATTCAGGAGTGTCCGGCATGTGGTTCTGGCACCTCTGAGAGGTGGTTCCGGCATGCCAGGCAGGTGATTCTGGAGTGTTCGGCATGTGGTTCTGGGGAGTGGATCAGGTGGTTCCGGCATGCTCGGCAGGTGGTACCGGCGTGTCCGGAACTTGGTTCTGGCAAGTCTGAGAGGTGGTTCCGGCATTCCCGACAGGTGATTCCGGAGTGTTCGCCAAGTGGTTCTGGCGTAGCCGGCAGGTCCATTTGCATGTCCGGCGGTGGTTCCGGCGAGTCGAGCCGGTGGTTCCGGCGTGTCCAGCAAGTGTTTCCGGTCTGTCCGGCAGGTGGTTCTGGCGTGACTGGCACGAGGTTCTGGCACGTCTGAGAGTTGGTTCCGGCATGCCCGACAGGTGATTCCGGAGTGTCCGCCACGTGGTTCTGGCGTAGCCGGCTGGTGATTTTGGCGTGTCTGGCAGGTGTTTCTTGCAAGTCGAGCATTTGGCTCAGGCATGCTCAGCAGGTGCTTCCGGCGTGTCTGGCACGTGGTTCTGGTGTGTCTGAGAGCTGGTTCTGGCATGTCCGGCAGATTTTTCCGGAGTGTCCACCAAGTGGTTGTGGCATACCCGGCAGGTGATTTTAGCGTGTCAGGTAGGTGGTTCCAGCGAGTCGAGTAGGTGGTTCCAGCGTGCTCGGCAGGTCGTTCAGGCGGCTCTGGCAGGTTGTTTCGGTCTCTTCGGGGTGTGGTTCCGGCATCTCAGGCACATGGTTCTGGCACGTCTGAGAGGTGGTTCCGGCCGGCCCGACAGGTGTTTCCATGGTGTCCGCCAAGTGGTTCTGGCATAGCTGGCAGGTGATGTTGGCGTGACCGGCAGGTGGTTCCAGACAGCCCGGCAGGTGATTCCGAAGAGTTCACCAAATGGTTGTGGCGTAGCCGGCAGGTGATTTTGTCGTGTTCAGCAGGTGGTTTTGGCGAGTCGAGCAGGTGGTTCTGGCGTGCTCGGCAGGTGCTTCCGGAGTCATTGGCATGTGGTTCCGGCATGTCTGAGAGGCAGGTCATTTTGCATGCCCGGCAGGTGATTCCGGAGTGTTCGCCAAGTGGTTCTGGCGTAGCCGGCAGGTGATTTTGCATGTCCGGCAATGGTTCCGGCGAGTCGAGCCGGTGGTTCTCGCATGTCCGGCAGGTGATTCCTGCATGTCCAGCAGGTGGTTCCGGCATGCCCGGCAGGTGATTCCGGAGTGTCCGGCATGTGGTTCTGGCACCTCTGAGAGGTGGTTCCAGCATGCCCGGCAGGTGATACTGGAGTCTCCGGCATATGGTTCTGGCACCTGTGAGAGGTGGTTCCGGAATGCCTGGCATGTGATTCCGGAGTGTCTGCCGTGTGGTTCTGGCGTAGCTGGCAGGTGATTTTGGCGTGTCCAGCAGGTGGTTCCAGCGAGCTCGGCAAGTGGTACCAGCGTGTCCGGATCGTGGTTCTGGAACGTCTGAGAGATGGTTCCGGCATGCCCGGGAGGTGATTCGGGAGTGTCCGGCATGTGGTTCTGGCACCTCTGAGAGGTGGTTCCGGAATGCCCGGCAGGTGATTCTGGAGTGTTCGGCATGTGGTTCTGGCACCTCTGAGAGGTGGTTTGGGCATGCCCGACAGGTGATTCCGGAGTGTCCGCAACGTGGTTCTGGCGTACCCGGCAGGTGATTTTGGCGTGTCTGGCAGGTGTTTCTTGCAAGTCGAGCATGTGGCTCAGGCATGCTCAGCAGGTGCTTCCGGCGTGTCTGGCACGTGGTTCTGGTGAGTCTGAGAGCTGGTTCTGGCATGTCCGGCAGATGATTCCGGTGTGTCCACCAAGTGGTTTTGGCATACCCGGCAGGTGATTTTAGCGTGTCAGGTAGGTGGTTCCAGCGAGTCGAGTAGGTGGTTCCGGAGTGCTCGGCAGGTGGTTCAGGCGGGTCTGGCAGGTGGTTTCGTCTGTTCGGGGTGTGGTTCCGGCATCTCAGGCACATGGTTCTGGCACGTCTGATAGGTGGTTCCGGCCGGCCCGACAGGTGTTTTCATGGTGTCCGCCAAGTGGTTCTGGCATAGCTGGCAGGTGATGTTGTCGTGACGGGCAGGTGGTTCCAGCCAGCCCGGCAGGTGATTCCGAAGTGTTCACCAAATGGTTGTGGCGTAGCCGGAAGGTGATTTTGGCATGTAAAGCAGGTGGTTTTGGCGAGTCGAGTAGGTGGTTTCGGCGGGCTCGGCAGGTGCTTCCGGTGTCATTGGCATGTGGTTCCGGCATGTCTGAGAGGTGGTTCCGCCATGCCCGGCAGTTGATTCCGGAGTGTTCCCCAAGTGGTTCTGGCATAGCCGGCAGGTGATTTTCCATGTCCGGCTATGGTTCCGGTGAGTCGAGCCGGTGGTTCCGGAATGTCCGGCAGGTGGTTCCGGCATGCCCGGCAGGTGTTTCCGGAGTGTCCGGCATGCGGTTCTGGCACCTCTGAGATGTGGTTCCAGCATGCCCGGCGGGTGATACCGGAGTGTTCGCCAAGTGGTTCTGGCATAGCCAGCAGGTGATTTTGCATGTCCGGCAATGGTTCCGGCGAGTCGAGCCGGTGGTTCCGGAATGTCCGGCAGGTGGTTCCGGCATGTCCGGCAGGTGGTTCCGGCATGTCCAGCACGTGGATCCAGCATGCCCTGCAGGTGATTCCGGAGTGTCCGGCATGGGGTTCTGGCACCTCTGAGAGGTTGTTCCGGCATGCCCGGCAGGTGTACCGGAGTCTCCCGCATTTGGTTCTGGCACCTCTGAGAGGTGGTTCCGGAATGCCCGGCAGGTGGTTCCGGAGTGTCTGCCGAGTGGTTCTGGAGCCAGCCCGGCAGGTGATTCCGAAGAGTTCACCAAATATTTGTGGCGTAGCCGGCAGGTGATTTTGGCATGTCCAGCAGGTGGTTCCGGCGAGCTCGGCAGGTGGTACCAGCGTTTCCGGAACATGGTTCTGGCAAGTCTGAGAGGTGGTTCCGGCACGCCGGACAGGTGATTCCGGAGCGTCCGCCAAGTGTTTCTGGCGTACCCGGCAGGTGATTTTGGTATGTCCGACAGGTGTTTCTTGCGAGTCGAGCAGGTGGCTCAGGCATGCTCAGCTGGTGCTTCCGGCGTCTCTGGCACGTGCTTCTGGTTTGTCTGAGAGCTGGTTCTGGCATGTCCGGCAGATGATTCCGGAGTGTCCACCAAGTGGTTCTTGTATACCTGGCAGGTGATTTTGGCGTGTCAGGAAGGTGGTTCCGGATAGTTGAGCAGGTGGATCAGGCGTGCTCGCCAGGGGGTTCAGGCGGGTCTGGCACGTGGTTTCGGTCTGTTCGGGGAGTGGTTCCGGCATCTCAGGCACATGGTTCTCGCACGTCTGAGAGGTGGTTGTGGCCGGCCCCACAGGTGTTTCCGGAGTGTCCGCCAAGTGGTTCTGGCGTAGGTGAAAGGTGATGTTGACGTGACCGGCAGGTGGTTCCAGCCAGCCCGTCAGGTGATTCCGGAGTGTCTGCCGATTGGTTCTGCTGTAGCCGGCAGGTGATTTTGGCGTGTCCAGCAGGTGGTTCCGGCGAGCTCGGCAGGTGGTACCGGCGTGTCCGGAACATGGTTCTGGCACGTCTGAGAGATGGTTCGGGCATGCCGGCAGGTGATTCTGGAGTGTCCGGCATGTGGTTCTGGCACCTCTGAGAGGTGGTTCCGACATGCCCAGCAGGTGGTTCCGGAGTGTCTGCCGATTGGTTCTGGCGTAATCGGCAGGTGATTCTGGGGTGTCCAGCAGGTGGTTCTGGGTAGTGGATCAGGTGGTTCCGGCATACTCGTCAGGTAGTACTGGCGTGTCCGGAACATGGTTCTGGCAAGTCTGAGAGGTGGTTCCCGCACGCCCGACAGGTGATTCCGGAGCGTCCGCCAAGTGGTTCTGGCATAGCTGGCAGGTGATGTTTGCGTGACCGGCAGTTGGTTCCAGCCAGTCAGGCAGGTGATTCCGAAGTGTTCACCAAATGGTTGTTGCGTATCCGGAAGGTGATTTTGGCCTGTCCAGCACGTGGTTTTGGCGAGTCGAGCAGGTGGTACTGGCGTGCTCGGCAGGTGCTTCCGGTGTCATTGTCATGTGGTTCCGGCATGTCTGAGAGGCGGTTCCGGCACGCCCGACAGGTGATTCCGGAGCGTCCGCCAAGTGTTTCTGGCGTACCCGGCAGGTCATTTTGGCATGTCCGACAGGTGTTTCTTGCGAGTCGAGCAGGAGGCTCAGGCATGCTCAGCTGGTGCTTCCGGCGTCTCTGGCACCTGGTTCTGGTGTGTCTGAGACCTGGTTCAGGCATGTCCGGTGGATGATTCCAGAGTGTCCACCAAGTGGTTCTGGTATACCTGGCAGGTGATTTTGGCGTGTCAGGATGGTGGTTCCGGCTAGCTGAGCAGGTGGATCAGGCATGCTCGCCAGGGGGTTCAGGCGGGTCTGGCAGGTGGTTTCGGACTGTTCGGGGAGTGGTTCCGGCATCTCATGTACATGGTTCTGGCACGTCTGAGAGGTGGTTCCGGCCGGCCCGACAGGTGTTTCCGGAGCGTCCGCCAACTGGTTCTGGCGTAGCTGAAAGGTGATGTTGGCGTGACCGGCAGGTGGTTCCAGCCAGCCCGGCAGGTGATTCCGGAGTGTCTGCCGAGTGGTTCTGGCGTAGCCGGCAGTTGATTTTGGCGTGTCCACTAGGTGGTTCTGGGGAGTGGATCAGCAGGTTCCGGCATACTTGGCAGGTGGTACCGGCGTGTCCAGAACATGGTTCTGGAAAGTCTGAGAGGTGGTTCCGGCATGCCCGACAGGTGATTCCGGAGCGTCCGCCAAGTGTTTCTGGCGTACCCGGCAGGTGATTTTGGCATGTCCGACAGGTGTATCTTGCGAGTCGAGCAGGTGGCTCAGGCATGCTCAGCTGGTGCTTCCGGCGTCTCTGGCACGTGGTTCTGGTGTGTCAGAGAGCTGGTTCTGGCATGTCCGGCAGATGATTCCGGAGTGTCCACCAAGTGGTTCTGGTATACCTGGCAGGTGATTTTGGCGTGTCAGGAAGTTGGTTCCGGCTAGTTGAGCAGGTGGATCAGGCGTGCTTGCCAGGGGCTTCAGGCGGGTCTGGCAGGTGGTTTCGGTCTGTTCGGGGAGTGGTTCCGCCATCTCAGGCTCATGGTTCTGGCACGTCTGAGAGGTGGTTCCGGCCGGCCCGACAGGTGTTTCCATGGTGTCCGCCAAGTGGTTCTGGCACAGCTGGCAGGTGATATTGGCGTGACCGGCAGGTGGTTCCAGCCAGCCCGGCAGGTGATTCCGGAGTGTCTGCCGTGTGGTTCTGGCGTAGCTGGCAGGTGATTTTGGCGTGTCCAGCAGGTGGTTCCGGCGAGCTCGGCAGGTGGTACCAGCGTGTCCGGAACATGGTTCTGGCACGTCTGAGAGATGGTTCCGGCATGCCCGGCAGGTGATTCGGGAGTGTCCGGCATGTGGTTCTGGCACCTCTGAGAGGTGGTTCCGGCATGCCCATCAGGTGATTCTGGAGTGTTCGGCAAGTGGTTCTGGAACCTCTGAGAGGTGGTTCTGGCATGCCCGGCAGGTCGTTCCAGAGTGTCTGCCGAGTGGTTCTGGCGTAGTCGGCAGGTGATTCTGGCGTGTCCAGCAGGTGGTTCTGGGGAGTGGATCAGTTGGTTCCGGCATACTCGGCAGGTGGTACCGGCGTGTAAGGAACATGGTTCTGGCAAGTCTGAGAGGCGGTTCCGGCATGCCCTACAGGTGATTCCATGGTGTCCGACAAGTGGTTCTGGCATAGCTGGCAGGTGATATTGGCGTGACCGGCAGGTGGTTCCAGCAAGCCCGGCAGGTGATTCCGAAGAGTTCACCAAATGGTTGTGGCGTAGCCGGCAGGTGATTTTGGCGTGTCCAGCAGGTGGTTTTGGCGAGTCGAGCAGGTGGTTCTGGCGTGCTTGGCAGGTGCTTCCGGTGTCATTGGCATGTGGTTACGGCATGTCTGAGAGCTGGTTCCGCCATGCCCGGCAGGTGATTCCGGAGTGTTCGCCAAGTGGTTCTGGCGTAGCCGGCAGGTGATTTTGCATGTCCGGCAATGGTTACGGCTAGTCGAGCCGGTGGTTCCGGCATGTCCAGCAGGTGGTTACGGCATGCTCGGCAGGTGATTCCGGAGTGTCCAGCATTTGGTTCTGGCACCTGTGAGAGGTGGTTCCGGGATGCCCGGCATGTGATTCCGGAGTGTCTGCCGAGTGGTTCTGGCGTAGCCGGCAGGTGATTTTGGCGTGTCCAGAAGGTGGTTCCGGCGAGCTCGGCAGGTGGTTCCGGCATGTCCGGGACATGGTTCTGGCACGTCTGAGAGATGGTTCCGGCATGCCCGGCAGGTGATTCCGGAGTGTCCGTCATGTGGTTCTGGCACCTCTGAGAGGTGGTTCCGGCATGCCCGGCAGTTGGTTATGGAGTGTCTGCCGAGTGGTTCTGGCGTAGCCGGCAGGTGATTCTGGCGTATCCAGCAGGTGGTTTTGGGGAGTGGATCAGGTGGTTCCGGCATACTCGGCAGGTGGTACCGGCGTGTCCGGAACTTGGTTCTGGCAAGTCTGAGAGGTGGTTCCGGCATGCCCGACAGGTGACTCCGGAGTGTTCGCCAAGTGGTTCTGGCGTAGCCGGCAGGTCATTTTGCATGTCCGGCGGTGGTTCCGGCGAGTCGAGCCGGTGGTTCCGGCGTGTCCAGCAAGCGTTTCCGGTCTGTCCGGCAGGTGGTTCTGGCGTGACCGGCACGAGGTTCTGGCACGTCTGAGAGTTGGTTCCGGCATGCCCGACAGGTGATTCCGGAGTGTCCGCCACGTGGTTCTGTCGTACCCGGCAGGTGATTTTGGCGTGTCTGGCAGGTGTTTCTTGCAAGTCGAGCATTTGGCTCAGGCATGCTCAGCAGGTGCTTCCGGCGTGTCTGTCACGTGGTTCTGGTGTGTCTGAGAGCTGGTTCTGGCATGTCCGGCAGATTTTTCCGGAGTGTCCAACAAGTGGTTGTGGCATACCCGGCAGGTGATTTTAGCGTGTCAGGTAGGTGGTTCCAGCGAGTCGAGTAGGTGGTTCCGGAGTGCTCGGCAGGTGGTTGAGGCAGGTCTGGCAGGTGGTTTCTTCTGTTCGGGGTGTGGTTCCGGCATCTCAGGCACATGGTTCTGGCACGTCTGAGAGGTGGTTCCGGCCGGCCCGACAGGTGTTTCCATGGTGTCCGCCAAGTGGTTCTGGCATAGCTGGCAGGTGATGTTGGCGTGACCGGCAGGTGGTTCCAGACAGCCCGGCAGGTGATTCCGAAGAGTTCACCAAATGGTTGTGGCGTAGCCGGCAGGTGATTTTGGCGTGTTCAGCAGGTGGTTTTGGCGAGTCGAGCAGGTGGTTCTGGCGTGCTCGGCAGGTGCTTCCGGAGTCATTGGCATGTGGTTCCGGCATGTCTGAGAGGCAGGTCATTTTGCATGCCCGGCAGGTGATTCCGGAGTGTTCGCCAAGTGGTTCTGGCGTAGCCGGCAGGTGATTTTGCATGTCCGGCAATGGTTCCGGCGAGTCGAGCCGGTGGTTCCGGCATTTCCGGCAGGTGATTCCTGCATGTCCAGCAGGTGGTTCCGGCATGCCCGGCAGGTGATTCCGGAGTGTCCGGCATGTGGTTCTGGCACCTCTGAGAGGTGGTTCCAGCATGCCCGGCAGGTGATACTGGAGTCTCCGGCATTTGGTTCTGGCACCTGTGAGAGGTGGTTCCGGAATGCCTGGCATGTGATTCCGGAGTGTCTGCCGTGTGGTTCTGGCGTAGCTGGCAGGTGATTCTGGCGTATCCAGCAGGTGGTTCTGGGGAGTGGATCAGCTGGTTCCGGCATACTCGGCACGTGGTACCGGCGTGTCCAGAACATGGTTCTGGCACATCTGAGAGATGGTTCCGGCATGCCCGGCAGGTGATTCCGGAGAGTCCGGCATGTGGTTCTGTCACCTCTGAGAGGTGGTTCCGGCATGCTCGGCAGGTGGTTCCGGAGTGTCTGCCGAGTGGTTCTGGCGTAGCCGGCAGGTGATTCTGGCGTGTCCAGCAGGTGGTTCTGGGGAGAGGATCAGGTGGTTCCAGCATACTCGGCAGGTGGTTCTGGCGTGACCGGCACGAGTTTCTGGCACGTCTGAGAGTTGGTTCCGGCATGCCCGACAGTGGATTCCGGAGTGTCCGCCACATGGTTCTGTCGTACCCGGCAGGTGATTTTGGCGTGTCTGGCAGGTGCTTCTTGCAAGTCGAGCATTTGGCTCAGGCATGCTCAGCAGGTGCTTCCGGCATGTCTGGCACGTGGTTCTGGTGTGTCTGAGAGCTGGTTCTGGCATGTCCGGCAGATGATTCCGGAGTGTCCACCAAGTGGTTGTGGCATACCCGGCAGGTGATTTTAGCGTGTCAGGTAGGTGGTTCCAGCGAGTCGAGTAGGTGGTTCCGGCGTGCTCGGAAGGTGGTTCAGGCGGGTCTGGCAGGTGGTTTCGTCTGTTCGGGGTGTGGTTCCGGCATCTCAGGCACATGGTTCTGGCACGTCTGACAGATGGTTCCGGCATGCCCGGCAGGTGATTCGGGAGTGTCCGGCATGTGGTTCTGGCACCTCTGAGAGGTGGCTCTGGCATGCCCGGCAGGTGATACCGGAGTGTCCGGCATGCGGTTCTGGCACCTCTGAGAGGTGGTTCCGGCATGCCCGGCAGTTGGTTACGGAGTGTCTGCCAAGTGGTTCTGGAGTAGCCGGCAGGTGATTCTGGCGTATCCAGCAGGTGGTTCTGGGGAGTGGATCAGCTGGTTCCGGCATACTCGGCACGTGGTACCGGCGTGTCCAGAACATGGTTCTGGCAAGTCTGAGAGGTGGTTCCGGCACGCCCGACAGGTGATTCCGGAGCGTCCGCCAAGTGTTTCTGGCGTACCCGGCAGGAGATTTTGGCATGTCCGACAGGTGTATCTTGCGAGTCGAGCAGGTGGCTCAGACATGCTCAGCTGGTGCTTCCGGCGTCTCTGGCACGTGGTTCTGGTGTGTCTGAGAGCTGGTTCTGGCATGTCCGGCAGATGATTCCGGAGTGTCCACCAAGTGGTATTGGTATAATTGGCAGGTGATTTTGGCGTGTCAGGAAGTTGGTTTCGGCTAGTTGAGCAGGTGGATCAGGCGTGCTTGCCAGGGGCTTCAGGCGGGTCTGGCAGGTGGTTTCGGTCTGTTCGGGGAGTGGTTCCGCCATCTCAGGCTCATGGTTCTGGCACGTCTGAGAGGTGGTTCCGGCCGGCCCGACAGGTGTTTCCATGGTGTCCGCCAAGAGATTCTGGCACAGCTGGCAGGTGATATTGGCGTGACCGGCAGGTGGTTCCAGCCCGCCCGGCAGGTGATTCCGGAGTGTCTGCCGTGTGGTTCTGGCATAGCTGGCAGGTGATTTTGGCGTGTCCAGCAGGTGGTTCCGGCGAGCTCGGCAGGTGGTACCAGCGTGTCCGGAACATGGTTCTGGCACGTCTGAGAGATGGTTCCGGCATGCCCGGCAGGTGATTCAGGAGTGTCCGGCAGGTGGTTCTGGCACCTCTGAGAGGTTGTTCCGGCATGCCAGGCAGGTGATTCTGGAGTGTTCGGCATGTGGTTCTGGGGAGTGGATCAGGTGGTTCCGGCATACTCGGCAGGTGGTACCGGCGTGTCCGGAACTTGGTTCTGGCAAGTCTGAGAGGTGGTTCCGGCATTCCCGACAGGTGATTCCGGAGTGTTCGCCAAGTGGTTCTGGCGTAGCCGGCAGGTCCATTTGCATTTCCGGCGGTGGTTCCGGCGAGTCGAGCCGGTGGTTCCGGCGTGTCCAGCAAGTGTTTCCGGTGTGTCCGGCAGGTGGTTCTGGCGTGACCGGCACGAGGTTCTGGCACGTCTGAGAGTTGGTTCCGGCATGCCCGACAGGTGATTCCGGAGTGTCCGCCACGTGGTTCTGGCGTAGCCGGCAGGTGATTTTGGCGTGTCTGGCAGGTGTTTCTTGCAAGTCGAGCATTTGGCTCAGGCATGCTCAGCAGGTGCTTCCGGCGTGTCTGGCACGTGGTTCTGGTGTGTCTGAGAGCTGGTTCTGGCATGTCCGGCAGATTTTTCCGGAGTGTCCACCAAGTGGTTGTGGCATACCCGGCAGGTGATTTTAGCGTGTCAGGTAGGTGGTTCCAGCGAGTCGAGTAGGTGGTTCCAGTGTGCTCGGCAGGTCGTTCAGGCGGCTCTGGCAGGTTGTTTCGGTCTCTTCGGGGTGTGGTTCCGGCATCTCAGGCACATGGTTCTGGCACGTCTGAGAGGTGGTTCCGGCCGGCCCGACAGGTGTTTCCATGGTGTCCGCCAAGTGGTTCTGGCATAGCTGGCAGGTGATGTTGGCGTGACCGGCAGGTGGTTCCAGACAGCCCGGCAGGTGATTCCGAAGAGTTCACCAAATGGTTGTGGCGTAGCCGGCAGGTGATTTTGGCGTGTTCAGCAGGTGGTTTTGGCGAGTCGAGCAGGTGGTTCTGGCGTGCTCGGCAGGTGCTTCCGGAGTCATTGGCATGTGGTTCCGGCATGTCTGAGAGGCAGGTCATTTTGCATGCCCGGCAGGTGATTCCGGAGTGTTCGCCAAGTGGTTCTGGCGTAGCCGGCAGGTGATTTTGCATGTCCGGCAATGGTTCCGGCGAGTCGAGCCGGTGGTTCTCGCATGTCCGGCAGGTGATTCCTGCATGTCCAGCAGGTGGTTCCGGCATGCCCGGCAGGTGATTCCGGAGTGTCCGGCATGTGGTTCTGGCACCTCTGAGAGGTGGTTCCAGCATGCCCGGCAGGTGATACCGGAGTCTCCGGCATTTGGTTCTGGCACCTGTGAGAGGTGGTTCCGGAATGCCTGGCATGTGATTCCGGAGTGTCTGCCGTGTGTTTCTGGCGTAGCTGGCAGGTGATTTTGGCGTGTCCAGCAGGTGGTTCCAGCGAGCTCGGCAAGTGGTACCCGCGTGTCCGGATCATGGTTCTGGAACGTCTGAGAGATGGTTCCGGCATGCCCGGGAGGTGATTCGGGAGTGTCCGGCATGTGGTTCTGGCACCTCTGAGAGGTGGTTCCGGAATGCCCGGCAGGTGATTCTGGAGTGTTCGGCATGTGGTTCTGGCACCTCTGAGAGGTGGTTTGGGCATGCCCGACAGGTGATTCCGGAGTGTCCGCAACGTGGTTCTGGCGTACCCGGCAGGTGATTTTGGCGTGTCTGGCAGGTGTTTCTTGCAAGTCGAGCATGTGGCTCAGGCATGCTCAGCAGGTGCTTCCGGCGTGTCTGGCACGTGGTTCTGGTGAGTCTGAGAGCTGGTTCTGGCATGTCCGGCAGATGATTCCGGTGTGTCCACCAAGTGGTTTTGGCATACCCGGCAGGTGATTTTAGCGTGTCAGGTAGGTGGTTCCAGCGAGTCGAGTAGGTGGTTCCGGAGTGCTCGGCAGGTGGTTCAGGCGGGTCTGGCAGGTGGTTTCGTCTGTTCGGGGTGTGGTTCCGGCATCTCAGGCACATGGTTCTGGCACGTCTGATAGGTGGTTCCGGCCGGCCCGACAGGTGTTTCCATGGTGTCCGCCAAGTGGTTCTGGCATAGCTGGCAGGTGATGTTGGCGTGACCGGCAGGTGGTTCCAGCCAGCCCGGCAGGTGATTCCCAAGTGTTCACCAAATGGTTGTGGCGTAGCCGGAAGGTGATTTTGGCATGTAAAGCAGGTGGTTTTGGCGAGTCGAGTAGGTGGTTTCGGCGGGCTCGGCAGGTGCTTCCGGTGTCATTGGCATGTGGTTCCGGCATGTCTGAGAGGTGGTTCCGCCATGCCCGGCAGTTGATTCCGGAGTGTTCCCCAAGTGGTTCTGGCATAGCCGGCAGGTGATTTTGCATGTCCGGCAATGGTTCCGGCGAGTCGAGCCGGTGGTTCCGGAATGTCCGGCAGGTGGTTCCGGCATGCCCGGCAGGTGTTTCCGGAGTGTCCGGCATGCGGTTCTGGCACCTCTGAGAGGTGGTTCCAGCATGCCCGGCGGGTGATACCGGAGTGTTCGCCAAGTGGTTCTGGCATAGCCAGCAGGTGATTTTGCATGTCCGGCAATGGTTCCGGCGAGTCGAGCCGGTGGTTCCGGAATGTCCGGCAGGTGGTTCCGGCATGTCCGGCAGGTGGTTCCGGCATGTCCAGCACGTGGATCCAGCATGCCCTGCAGGTGATTCCGGAGTGTCCGGCATGGGGTTCTGGCACCTCTGAGAGGTGGTTCCGGCATGCCCGGCAGGTGTACCGGAGTCTCCCGCATTTGGTTCTGGCACCTCTGAGAGGTGGTTCCGGAATGCCTGGCATGTGATTCCGGAGTGTCTGCCGAGTGGTTCTGGCATAGCCGGCAGTTGATTTTGGCGTGTCCACTAGGTGGTTGTGGGGAGTGGATCAGGTGGTTCCGGCATACTCGGCAGGTGGTACCGGAGTGTCCATAACATGGTTCTGGAAAGTCTGAGAGGTAGTTCCGGCACGCCCGACAGGTGATTCCGGAGCCTCCGCCCAGTTTTTCTGGCGTACCCGGCAGGTGATTTTGGCATGTCCGACAGGTGTTTCTTGCGAGTCGAGCAGGTGGCTCAGGCATGCTCAGCTGGTGCTTTCGGCGTCTCTGGCACGTGGTTCTGGTGTGTCTGAGAGCTGGTTCTGGCATGTCCGGCAGATGATTCCGGAGTGTCCACCAAGTGGTTCTGGTATACCTGGCAGGTGATTTTGGCGTGTCAGGAAGTTGGTTCCGGCTAGTTGAGCAGGTGGATCAGGCGTGCTTGCTAGGGGCTTCAGGCGGGTCTGGCAGGTGGTTTCGGTCTGTTCGGGGAGTGGTTCCGCCATCTCAGGCTCATGGTTCTGGCACGTCTGAGAGGTGGTTCTGGCCGGCCCGACAGGTGTTTCCATGGTGTCCGCCAAGTGGTTCTGGCACAGCTGGCAGGTGATATTGGCGTGACCGGCAGGTGGTTCCAGCCAGCCCGGCAGGTGATTCCGGAGTGTCTGCCGTGTGGTTCTGGCGTAGCTGGCAGGTGATTTTGGCGTGTCCAGCAGGTGGTTCCGGCGAGCTCGGCAGGTGGTACCAGCGTGTCCGGAACATGGTTCTGGCACGTCTGAGAGATGGTTCCGGCATGCCCGGCAGGTGATTCGGGAGTGTCCGGCATGTGGTTCTGGCACCTCTGAGAGGTGGTTCCGGCATGCCAGGCAGGTGATTCTGGAGTGTTCGGCAAGTAGTTCTGGAACCTCTGAGAGGTGGTTCCGGCATGCCCGGCAGGTGTTTCCGGAGTGTCTGCCGAGTGTTTCTGGCGTAGTCGGCAGGTGATTCTGGCGTGTCCAGCAGGTGGTTCTGGGGAGTGGATCAGTTGGTTCCGGCATACTCGGCAGGTGGTACTGGCGTGTAAGGAACATGGTTCTGGCAAGTCTGAGAGGCGGTTCCGGCATGCCCGACAGGTGATTCCATGGTGTCCGCCAAGTGGTTATGGCATAGCTGGCAGGTGATATTGGCGTGACCGGCAGGTGGTTCCAGCAAGCCCGGCAGGTGATTCCGAAGAGTTCACCAAATGGTTGTGGCGTAGCCGGCAGGTGATTTTGGCGTGTCCAGCAGGTGGTTTTGGCGAGTCGAGCAGGTGGTTCTGGCGTGCTTGGCAGGTGCTTCCGGTGTCATTGGCATGTGTTTTTGGCATGTCTGAGAGCTGGTTCCGCCATGTCCGGCAGGTGATTCCGGAGTGTTCGCCAAGTGGTTCTGGTGTAGCCGGCAGGTGATTTTGCATGTCCGGCATTGGTTACGGCTAGTCGAGCCGGTGGTTCCGGCGAGTCGAGCCGGTGGTTCCGGCATGTCCGGCAGGTGATACCGGAGTGTTCGCCAAGTGGTTCTGGCGTAGCCGGCAGGTGATTTTGCATGTCCGGCAATGGTTCCGGCGAGTCGAGCCGGTGGTTCCGGAATGTCCCGAAGGTGGTTCCGGCATGTCCGGCAGGTGGTTCCGGCATGTCCAGCACGTGGTTCCAGCATGCCAGGCAGGTGATTCCGGAGTGTCCGGCATGTGGTTCTGGCACCTCTGAGAGGTGGTTCTGGAATGCCTGGCCTGTGATTCCGGAGTTTCTGACGAGTGGTTCTGGCGTAGCCGGCAGTTGATTTTGGCGTGTCCACTAGGTGGTTCTGGGGAGTGGATCAGCTGGTTCCGGCATACTCGGCAGGTGGTACCGGCGTGTCCGGAACATGATTCTGGCAAGTCTGAGAGGAGGTTCCGGCACGCCCGACAGGTGATTCCGGAGCGTCTGCCAAGTATTTCTGGCGTACCCGGCAGGTGATTTTGGCATCCGACAGGTGTATCTTGCGAGTCGAGCAGGTGGCTCAGGCATGCTCAGCTGTTGCTTCCGACGTCTCTGGCACGTGGTTCTGGTGTGTCTGAGAGCTGGTTCTGGCATGTCCGGCAGATGATTCCGGAGTGTCCACAAGTGGTTCTTGTATACCTGGCAGGTGATTTTGGCGTGTCAGGGAGTTGGTTCCGGCTAGTTGAGCAGGTGGATCAGGCGTGCTCGCCAGGTGGTCAGGCGGGTCTTGCAGGTGGTTTCGGTCTGTTCGGGGAGTGGTTCCGGCATCTCAGGCACATGGTTCTGGCACGTCTGAGAGGTGGTTCCGGCCGGCCCGACAGGTGTTTCCATGGTGTCTGCCAAGTGGTTCTGGCATAGCTGGCAGGTGATGTTGGCGTGACCGGCAGGTGGTTCCAACAAGCCCGGCAGGTGGTTCCGAAGAGTTCACCAAATGGTTGTGGCGTAGCCGGCAGGTGATTTTGGCGTGTCCAGCAGGTGGTTTTGGCGAGTCGAGCAGGTGGTTCTGGCGTGCTCGGCAGGTGCTTCCGGTGTCATTGGCATGTGATTCCGGCATGTCTGAGATGTGGGTCAGGCATGCCCGGCAGGTGGTTCCGGAGTGTCTGCCGAGTGGTTCTGGAGTAGTCGGCAGGTGATTCTGGCGTGTCCAGCAGGTGGTTCTGGGGAGAGGATCAGGTGGTTCCAGCATACTCGGCAGGTGGTTCTGGCGTGACCGGCACGAAGTTCTGGCACGTCTGAGAGTTGGTTCCGGCATGCCCGACAGGTGATTCCGGAGTGTCCGCCACGTGGTTCTGGCGTACCCGGCAGGTGATTTTGGCGTGTCTCGCAGGTGTTTCTTGCAAGTCGAGCATTTGGCTAAGGCATGCTCAGCAGGTGCTTCCGGCGTGTCTGGCACGTGGTTCTGGTGTGTCTGAGAGCTGGTTCGGGCATGTCCGGCAGATGATTCCGGAGTGTCCACCAAGTGGTTGTGGCATACCCGGCAGGTGATTTTAGCGTGTCAGGTAGATGGTTCCATCGAGTCATGTAGGTGGTTCCAGCGTGCTCGGCAGGTGGTTCAGACAGGTCTGGCAGGTGGTTTCGGTCTGTTCGGGGTGTGGTTCCGGCATCTCAGGCACATGGTTCTGGCAAGTCTGAGAGGCGGTTCCGGCATGCCCGACAGGTGATTCAGGAGTGTTCGCCAAGTGGTTCTGGCGTAGCCGGCAGGTCATTTTGAATGTCCGGCGGTGGTTCCGGCGAGTCGAGGCGGTGGTTCCGGCGTAGCCGGCAGTTGATTTTGGCGTGTCCACTAGGTGGTTCTGGGGAGTGGATCAGCTGGTTCCGGCATACTCGGCAGGTGGTACCGGCGTGTCCAGAACATGGTTCTGGCAAGTCTGAGAGGTGGTTCCGACACGCCCGACAGGTGATTCCGGAGCGTCCGCCAAGTTTTTCTGGCGGACCCGGCAGGTGATTTTGGCATGTCCGACAGGTGTTTCTTGCGAGTCGAGCAGGTGCCTCAGGCATGCTCTGCTGGTGCTTCCGGCGTCTGTGGCACGTGCTTCTGGTGTGTCTGAGAGCTGGTTCTGGCATGTCTGGCAGATGATTCCGGAGTGTCCACCAAGTGGTTCTTGTATACCTGGCAGGTGATTTGGCATGTCAGGAAGTTGGTTCCGGCTAGTTGAGCAGGTGGATCAGGCGTGCTCGCCAGGGGGTTCAGGCGGGTCTGGCAGGTGGTTTCGGTCTGTTCGGGGAGTGGTTCCGGCATCTCAGGCACATGGTTCTGGCACGTCTGAGAGGTAGTTCCGGCAGGCCCGACAGGTGTTTCCGGAGTGTCCGCCAAGTGGTTCCGGCGTAGCTGAAAGGTGATGTTGGCGTGTCCGGCAGGTGGTTCCAGCCAGCCCGGCAGGTGATTCCGGAGTGTCTGCCGAGTGGTTCTGGCGTAGCCGGCAGGTGATTTTGGCGTGTCCAGCAGGTGGTTCCGGCGAGCTCGTCAGGTGGTACCAGCGTGTCCGGAACATGGTTCTGGCATGTCTGAGAGATGGTTCCGTCATGCCAGGCAGGTGATTCCGGAGTGTCCGGCATGTGGTTCGGGCAACTCTGAGAGGTGGTTCCGGCATGCCCGGCATGTGATTCTGGAGTGTCCGGCATTTGGTTCTGGCACCTCTGATAGGTGGTTCCGGCATGCCCGTCAGGTGGTTCCGGAGTGTCTGCCAAGTGGTTCTGGAGTAGCCGGCAGGTGATTCTGGCGTATCCAGCAGGTGGTTCTGGGGAGTGGATCAGGTGGTTCCGGCATACTCGGCAGGTGGTACCGGCGTGTCCGGAACATGGTTTTGGCAAGTCTGAGAGGTGGTTCGGGCAGGCCCAACAGGTGATTCCGGAGTGTTCGCCAAGTGGTTCGGGCATAGCCGGCAGGTCATTTTGCATGTCCGGCGGTGGTTCCGGCGAGTCGAGCCGGTGGTTGCGGCGTATCCAGCAGGTGTTTCCCGTCTGTCCGGCAGGTGGTTCTGGCGTGACCGGCACGAGGTTCTGGCACGTCTGAGAGTTGGTTCCGGCATGCCCGACAGGTGATTCCGGAGTGTCCGCCACGTGGTTCTGGCGTACCCGGCAGGTGATTTTGGCGTGTCAGGCAGGTGTTTATTGCAAGTCGAGCTTTTGGCTCAGGCATGCTCAGCAGATGCTACCGGCGTGTCTGGCACTTGGTTCTGGTGAGTCTGAGAGCTGGTTCTGGCATGTCCGGCAGATGATTCCGGAGTGTCCAACAAGTGGTTGTGGCATACCCGGCAGGTGATTTTAGCGTGTCAGGTAGGTGGTTCCGGCGAGTCGAGTAGGCGGTTCCGGCGTGCTCGGCAGGTGGTTCAGGCGGGTCTGGCAGGTGGTTTCGGTCTGTTCGGGGTGTGGTTCCGGCATCTCAGGCACATGGTTCTGGCACGTCTGATAGGTGGTTCCGGCCAGCCTGACAGGTGTTTCCATGGTGTCCGCCAAGTGGTTCTGGCATAGCTGGCAGGTGATGTTGGCGTGACCGGCAGGTGGTTCCAGCCAGCCCGGCAGGTGATTCCGAAGCGTTCACCAAATGGTTGTGGCGTAGCCGGCAGGTGATTTTGGCGTGTCCAGCAGGTGGTTTTGGCGAGTAGAGCAGGTGGTTCTGGCTTGCTCGGCAGGTGCTTCCGGTGTCATTGGCATGTGGTTCCGGCATGTCTTAGAGGTGGTTCCGCCATGCCCGGCAGGTGATTCCTGAGTGTTCGCCAAGTGGTTCTGTTGTAGACGGCAGGTGATTTTGCATGTCCAGCAATGGTTCCGGCGAGTCGAGCCGGTGGTTCCGGCATGTCCGGCATGTGGTTCCGGCATGTCCGGCAGGTGGTTCCGGCATGCCCGGCAGGTGATTCCGGAGTGTCCGGCATATGGTTCCGGCACCTCTGAGAGGTGGTTCCGGCATGCCCGGCAGGTGATACCGGATTGTTCGCCAAGTGGTTCTGGCGTAGCCGGCAGGTGATTTTGCATGTCCGGCAATGGTTCCGGCGAGTCGAGCCGGTGGTTCCGGAATGTCCGGCAGGTGGTTCCGGCATGTCCGGCAGGTGGTTCTGGCATGTCCAGCATGTGGTTCCAGCATGCCCTGCAGGTGATTCCGGAGTGTCCGGCATGTGGTTCTGGCACCTCTGAGAGGTGGTTCCGGCATGCCCGGCAGGTGATACCGGAGTGTCCGACACTTGGTTCTGGCACCTCTGAGAGGTGGTTCCGGAATGCCTGGCCTGTGATTCCGGAGTGTCTGCCGAGTGGTTCTGGCGTAGCCGGCAGTTGATTTTGGCGTGACCACTAGGTGGTTCTGGGGAGTGGATCAGCTGGTTCCGGCATACTCGGCAGGTGGTACCGGCGTGTCCAGAACATGGTTCTGGAAAGTCTGAGAGGTGGTTCCGGCACGCCCGACAGGTGATTCCGGAGCGTCCGCCCAGTGTTTCTGGCGTACCCGGCAGGTGATTTTGGCATGTCCGACAGGTGTTTCTTGCGAGTCGAGCAGGTGGCTCAGGCATGCTCAGCTGGTGCTTTCGGCGTCTCTGGCACGTGGTTCTGGTGTGTCTGAGAGCTGGTTCTGGCATGTCCGGCAGATGATTCCGGAGTGTCCACCAAGTGGTTCTGGTATACCTGGCAGGTGATTTTGGCGTGTCAGGAAGTTGGTTCCGGCTAGTTGAGCAGGTGGATCAGGCGTGCTTGCTAGGGGCTTCAGGCGGGTCTGGCAGGTGGTTTCGGTCTGTTCGGGGAGTGGTTCCGCCATCTCAGGCTCATGGTTCTGGCACGTCTGAGAGGTGGTTCCGGCCGGCCCGACAGGTGTTTCCATGGTGTCCGCCAAGTGGTTCTGGCACAGCTGGCAGGTGATATTGGCGTGACCGGCAGGTGGTTCCAGCCAGCCCGGCAGGTGATTCCGGAGTGTCTGCCGTGTGGTTCTGGCGTAGCTGGCAGGTGATTTTGGCGTGTCCAGCAGGTGGTTCCGGCGAGCTCGGCAGGTGGTACCAGCGTGTCCGGAACATGGTTCTGGCACGTCTGAGAGATGGTTCCGGCATGCCCGGCAGGTGATTCGGGAGTGTCCGGCATGTGGTTCTGGCACCTCTGAGAGGTGGTTCCGGCATGCCAGGCAGGTGATTCTGGAGTGTTCGGCAAGTAGTTCTGGAACCTCTGAGAGGTGGTTCCGGCATGCCCGGCAGGTGTTTCCGGAGTGTCTGCCGAGTGGTTCTGGCCTAGTCGGCAGGTGATTCTGGCGTGTCCAGCAGGTGGTTCTGGGGAGTGGATCAGTTGGTTCCGGCATACTCGGCAGGTGGTACCGGCGTGTAAGGAACATGGTTCTGGCAAGTCTGAGAGGCGGTTCCGGCATGCCCGACAGGTGATTCCATGGTGTCCGCCAAGTGGTTCTGGCATAGCTGGCAGGTGATATTGGCGTGACTGGCAGGTGGTTCCAGCAAGCCCGGCAGGTGATTCCGAAGAGTTCACCAAATGGTTGTGGCGTAGCCGGCAGGTGATTTTGGCGTGTCCAGCAGGTGGTTTTGGCGAGTCGAGCAGGTGGTTCTGGCGTGCTTGGCAGGTGCTTCCGGTGTCATGGGCATGTGTTTTTGGCATGTCTGAGAGCTGGTTCCGCCATGCCCGGCAGGTGATTCCGGAGTGTTCGCCAAGTGGTTCTGGCGTAGCCGGCAGGTGATTTTGCATGTCCGGCAATGGTTACGGCTAGTCGAGCCGGTGGTTCCGGCGAGTCGAGCCGGTGGTTCCGGCATGTCCGGCAGGTGATACCGGAGTGTTCGCCAAGTGGCTCTGGCGTAGCCGGCAGGTGATTTTGCATGTCCGGCAATGGTTCCGGCGAGTCGAGCCGGTGGTTCCGGAATGTCCCGAAGGTGGTTCCGGCATGTCCGGCAGGTGGTTCCGGCATGTCCAGCACGTGGTTCCAGCATGCCAGGCAGGTGATTCCGGAGTGTCCGGCATGTGGTTCTGGCACCTCTGAGAGGTGGTTCCGGAATGCCTGGCCTGTGATTCCGGAGTTTCTGACGAGTGGTTCTGGCGTAGCCGGCAGTTGATTTTGGCGTGTCCACTAGGTGGTTCTGGGGAGTGGATCAGCTGGTTCCGGCATACTCGGCAGGTGGTACCGGCGTGTCCGGAACATGGTTCTGGCAAGTCTGAGAGGAGGTTCCGGCACGCCCGACAGGTGATTCCGGAGCGTCCGCCAAGTATTTCTGGCGTACCCGGCAGGTGATTTTGGCATCCGACAGGTGTATCTTGCGAGTCGAGCAGGTGGCTCAGGCATGCTCAGCTGTTGCTTCCGACGTCTCTGGCACGTGGTTCTGGTGTGTCTGAGAGCTGGTTCTGGCATGTCCGGCAGATGATTCCGGAGTGTCCACAAGTGGTTCTTGTATACCTGGCAGGTGATTTTGGCGTGTCAGGGATTTGGTTCCGGCTAGTTGAGCAGGTGGATCAGGCGTGCTCGCCAGGTGGTCAGGCGGGTCTTGCAGGTGGTTTCGGTCTGTTCGGGGAGTGGTTCCGGCATCTCAGGCACATGGTTCTGGCACGTCTGAGAGGTGGTTCCGGCCGGCCCGACAGGTGTTTCCATTGTGTCTGCCAAGTGGTTCTGGCATAGCTGGCAGGTGATGTTGGCGTGACCGGCAGGTGGTTCCAACAAGCCCGGCAGGTGGTTCCGAAGAGTTCACCAAATGGTTGTGGCGTAGCCGGCAGGTGATTTTGGCGTGTCCAGCAGGTGGTTTTGGCGAGTCGAGCAGGTGGTTCTGGCGTGCTCGGTAGGTGCTTCCGGTGTCATTGGCATGTGATTCCGGCATGTCTGAGATGTGGGTCAGGCATGCCCGGCAGGTGGTTCCGGAGTGTCTGCCGAGTGGTTCTGGCGTAGTCGGCAGGTGATTCTGGCGTGTCCAGCAGGTGGTTCTGGGGAGAGGATCAGGTGGTTCCAGCATACTCGGCAGGTGGTTCTGGCGTGACTGGCACGAGGTTCTGGCACGTCTGAGAGTTGGTTCCGGCATGCCCGACAGGTGATTCCGGAGTGTCCGCCACGTGGTTCTGGCGTACCCGGCAGGTGATTTTGGCGTGTCTGGCAGGTGTTTCTTGCAAGTCGAGCATTTGGCTCAGGCATGCTCAGCAGGTGCTTCCGGCGTGTCTGGCACGTGGTTCTGGTGTGTCTGAGAGCTGGTTCTGGCATGTCCGGCAGATGATTCCGGAGTGTCCAACAAGTGGTTGTGGCATACCCGGCAGGTGATTTTAGCGTGTCAGGTAGATGGTTCCATCGAGTCATGTAGGTGGTTCCAGCGTGCTCGGCAGGTGGTTCAGGCAGGTCTGGCAGGTGGTTTCGGTCTGTTCGGGGTGTGGTTCCGGCATCTCAGGCACATGGTTCTGGCAAGTCTGAGAGGCGGTTCCGGCATGCCCGACAGGTGATTCCGGAGTGTTCGCCAAGTGGTTCTGGCGTAGCCGGCAGGTCATTTTGCATGTCCGGCGGTGGTTCCGGCGAGTCGAGGCGGTGGTTCCGGCGTAGCCGGCAGTTGATTTTGGCGTGTCCACTAGGTGGTTCTGGGGAGTGGATCAGCTGGTTCCGGCATACTCGGCACGTGGTACCGGCGTGTCCAGAACATGGTTCTGGCAAGTCGTAGAGGTGGTTCCGACACGCCCGACAGGTGATTCCGGAGCGTCCACCAAGTGTTTCTGGCGTACCCGGCAGGTGATTTTGGCATGTCCGACAGGTGTTTCTTGCGAGTCGAGCAGGTGCCTCAGGCATGCTCTGCTGGTGCTTCCGGCGTCTGTGGCACGTGCTTCTGGTGTGTCTGAGAGCTGGTTCTGGCATGTCTGGCAGATGATTCCGGAGTGTCCACAAAGTGGTTCTTGTATACCTGGCAGGTTATTTGGCATGTCAGGAAGTTGGTTCCGGCTAGTTGAGCAGGTGGATCAGGCGTGCTCGCCAGGGGGTTCAGGCGGGTCTGGCAGGTGGTTTCGGTCTGTTCGGGGAGTGGTTCCGGCATCTCAGGCACATGGTTCTGGCACGTCTGAGAGGTAGTTCCGGCAGGCCCGACAGGTGTTTCCGGAGTGTCCGCCAAGTGGTTCCGGCGTAGCTGAAAGGTGATGTTGGCGTGACCGGCAGGTGGTTCCAGCCAGCCCGGCAGGTGATTCCGGAGTGTCTGCCGAGTGGTTCTGGCGTAGCCGGCAGGTGATTTTGGCGTGTCCAGCAGGTGGTTCCGGCGAGCTCGGCAGGTGGTACCAGCGTGTCCGGAACATGGTTCTGGCATGTCTGAGAGATGGTTCCGTCATGCCAGGCAGGTGATTCCGGAGTGTCCGGCATGTGGTTCGGGCAACTCTGAGAGGTGGTTCCGGCATGCCCGGCAGGTGATTCCGGAGTGTCCGGCATTTGGTTCTGGCACCTCTGATAGGTGGTTCCGGCATGCCCGTCAGGTGGTTCCGGAGTGTCTGCCAAGTGGTTCTGGAGTAGCCGGCAGGTGATTCTGGCGTATCCAGCAGGTGGTTCAGGGGAGTGGATCAGGTGGTTCCGGCATACTCGGCAGGTGGTACCGGCGTGTCTGGAACATGGTTTTGGCAAGTCTGAGAGGTGGTTCGGGCAGGCCCAACAGGTGATTCCGGAGTGTTCGCCAAGTGGTTCTGGCGTAGCCGGCAGGTCATTTTGCATGTCCGGCGGTGGTTCCGGCGAGTCGAGCCGGTGGTTGCGGCGTATCCAGCAGGTGTTTCCGGTCTGTCCGGCAGGTGGTTCTGGCAGGTCTGAGAGTTGGTTCCGGCATGCACGACAGGTGATTCCGGAGTGTCCGCCACGTGGTTCTGGCGTACCCGGCAGGTGATTTTGGCGTGTCAGGCAGGTGTTTATTGCAAGTCGAGCATTTGGCTCAGGCATGCTCAGCAGGTGCTACCGGCGTGTCTGGCACGTGGTTCTGGTGAGTCTGAGAGCTGGTTCTGGCATGTCCGGCAGATGATTCCGGAGTGTCCAACAAGTGGTTGTGGCATACCCGGCAGGTGATTTTAGCGTGTCAGGTAGGTGGTTCCGGCGAGTCGAGTAGGCGGTTCCGGCGTGCTCGGCAGGTGGTTCAGGCGGGTCTGGCAGGTGGTTTCGGTCTGTTCGGGGTGTGGTTCCGGCATCTCAGGCACATGGTTCTGGCACGTCTGATAGGTGGTTCCGGCCAGCCTGACAGGTGTTTCCATGGTGTCCACCAAGTGGTTCTGGCATAGCTGGCAGGTGATGTTGGCGTGACCGGCAGGTGGTTCCAGCCAGCCCGGCAGGTGATTCCGAAGCGTTCGCCAAATGGTTGTGGCGTAGCCGGCAGGTGATTTTCGCGTGTCCAGCAGGTGGTTTTGGCGAGTCGAGCAGGTGGTTCTGGCTTGCTCGGCAGGTGCTTCCGGTGTCATTGGCATGTGGTTCCGGCATGTCTTAGAGGTGGTTCCGCCATGCCCGGCAGATGATTCCGGAGTGTTCGCCAAGTGGTTCTGTCGTAGACGGCAGGTGATTTTGCATGTCCAGCAATGGTTCCGGCGAGTCGAGCCGGTGGTTCCGGCATGTCCGGCAGGTGGTTCCGGCATGCCCGGCAGGTGATTCCGGAGTGTCCGGCATATGGTTCTGGCACCTCTGAGAGGTGGTTCCGGCATGCCCGGCAGGTGATACCGGATTGTTCGCCAAGTGGTTCTGGCGTAGCCGGCAGGTGATTTTGCATGTCCGGCAATGGTTCCGGCGAGTCGAGCCGGTGGTTCCGGAATGTCCGGCAGGTGGTTCCGGCATGTCCGGCAGGTGGTTCTGGCATGTCCAGCATGTGGTTCCAGCATGCCCTGCAGGTGATTCCGGAGTGTCCGGCATGTGGTTCTGGCACCTCTGAGAGGTGGTTCCGGGATGCCCGGCAGGTGATACCGGAGTGTCCGACACTTGGTTCTGGCACCTCTGAGAGGTGGTTCCGGAATGCCTGGCCTGTGATTCCGGAGTGTCTGCCGAGTGGTTCTGGCGTAGCCGGCAGTTGATTTTGGCGTGACCACTAGGTGGTTCTGGGGAGTGGATCAGTTGGTTCCGGCATACTCGGCAGGTGGTACCGGCGTGTCCAGAACATGGTTCTGGCAAGTCTGAGAGGTGGTTCCGGCACGCCCGACAGGTGATTCCGGAGCGTCCGCCCAGTGTTTCTGGCGTACCCGGCAGGTGATTTTGGCATGTCCGACAGGTGTATCTTGCGAGTCGAGCAGGTGGCTCAGGCATGCTCAGCTGGTGCTTCCGGCGTCTCTGGCACGTGGTTCTGGTGTGTCTGAGAGCTGGTTCTGGCATGTCCGGCAGATGATTCCGGAGTGTCCACCAAGTGGTTCTTGTATACCTGGCAGGTGATTTTGGCGTGTCAGGAAGTTGGTTCCAGCTAGTTGAGCAGGTGGATCAGGCGTGCTTGCCAGGGGCTTCAGGCGGGTCTGGCAGGTGGTTTCGGTCTGTTCGGGGAGTGGTTCCGGCATCTCAGGCTCATGGTTCTGGCACGTCTGAGAGGTGGTTCCGGCCAGCCCGACAGGTGTTTCCATGGTGTCCGCCAAGTGGTTCTGGAATAGCTGGCAGGTGGTTTTGGCGCGTCCAGCAGGTGGTTCCGGCGAGCTCGGCAGGTGGTACCAGCGTGTCCGGAACATGGTTCTGGCACGTCTGAGAGATGGTTCCGTCATGCCAGGCAGGTGATTCCGGAGTGTCCGGCATGTGGTTCTGGCACCTCTGAGAGGTGGTTCCGGCATGCCCGGCAGGTGATTCCGGAGTGTCCGGCATGTGGTTCTGGCACCTCTGAGAGGCGGTTCCGGCATGCCCGGCAGGTGGTTCCGGAGTGTCTGCCGAGTGGTTCTGGCGTAGTCGGCAGGTGATTCTGGCGTGTCCAGCTCGTGGTTGTGGGGAGTGGATCAGGTGGTTCCGGCATACTTGGCAGGTGGTACCAGCGTGTCCGGAACATGGTTCTGGCAAGTCTGAGAGGCGGTTTCGGCATGCCCGACAGGTGATTCCGGAGTGTTCGCCAAGCGGTTCTGGCATAGCCGGCAGGTCATTTTGCATGTCCAGCGGTGGTTCCGACGAGTCGAGTCTGTGGTTCCGGCGTGTCCGGCAGGTGGTTCTGGCGTGACCGGCACGAGGTTCTGGCACGTCTGAGAGTTGGTTCCGGCATGCCCGACTGGTGATTCCGGAGTGTCCGCCACGTGGTTCTGGCGTACCAGGCAGGTGATTTTGGCGTGTCTGGCAGGTGCTTCTTGCAAGTCGAGCATTTGGCTCAGGCATGCTCAGCAGGTGCTTCCGGCGTGTCTGTCACGTGGTTCTGGTGTGTCTGAGAGCTGGTTCTGGCATGTCCGGCAGATGATTCCGGAGTGTCCACCAAGTGGTTGTGGCATACCCGGCAGGTGATTTTAGCGTGTCAGGTAGGTGGTTCCAGCGAGTCGAGAAGGTGGTTCCGGCGTGCTCGGCAGGTGGTTCAGGTGGGTCTGGCAGGTGCTTTCGGTCTGTTCGGGGTGTGGTTCCGGCATCTCAGGCACATGGTTCTGGCACGTCTGATAGGTGGTTCCGTCCGGCCCGACAGGTGTTTCCATGGTGTCCGCAAAGTGGTTCTGGCATTTCTGGCAGGTGATGTTGGCGTGACCGGCAGGTGGTTCCAGCAAGCCCGGCACGTGATTCCGAAGAGTTCACCAAATGGTTGTGGCATTGCCGGCAGGTGATTTTGGCGTGTCCAGCAGGTGGTTTTGGCGAGTCGAGCAGGTGGTTCTGGCTTGCTTGGCAGGTGCTTCCGGTGTCATTGGCATGTGGTTCCGGCATGTCTGAGAGGTGGTTCCGGCATGCCCGGCAGGTGGTTCCGGAGAGTCTGCCGAGTGGTTCTCCAGCCAGCCCGGCAGGTGATTCCGAAGAGATCACCAAATGGTTGTGGCGTAGCCGGCAGGTGATTTTGGCGTGTCAGGAAGTTGGTTCCGGCTAGTTGAGCAGGTGGATCAGGCGTGCTCGCCAAGGGGTTCAGGCGGGTCTGGCAGGTTGTTTCGGTCTGCTCGGGTAGTGGTTCTGGCATCTCAGGCACATGTTTCTGGCACGTCTGAGAGGTGGTTACCGCCGGCAGTAGAGGTGTTTCCAGAGTTCGGCCAAGTGGTTCTGGCGTGGCTGAAAGGTGATGTTGGCGTGACAAGCAGGCGGTTCCAGAGAGCCCGGCAGGTGATTCCGGAGTGTCTGCCGTGTGGTTCTGGCGTAGCTGGCAGGTGATTTTGGCGTGTCCAGCAGGTGGTTCCGGCGAGCTCGGCAGGTGGTACCTGCGTGTCCGGAACATGGTTCTGGCACGTCTGAGAGATGGTTCCGTCATGCCAGGCAGGTGATTCCGGAGTGTCCGGCATGTGGTTCTGGCACCTCTGAGAGGTGGTTCCGGCATGCCCGGCAGGTGGTTCCGGTTTGGCGTGTCTGGCAGGTGTTTCTTGCATTTGGCTCTGGCATTCTCAGCAGGTGCTTCCGGCGTGTCTGACATGTGGTTCTGGTGTGTCTGAGAGCTGGTTCTGGCATGTCCGGCAGATGATTCCGGAGTGTCCACCAAGGGGTTGTGGCATACCCGGCAGGTGATTTTAGCGTGTCAGGTAGGTGGTTCCAGCGAGTCGAGTAGGTGGTTCCGGCGTGCTCGGCAGGTGGTTCAGGCGGGTCTGGCAGGTGGTTTCGGTCTGTTCGGGGTGTGGTTCCGGTATCTCAGGCACATGGTTCTGGCATGTCTGATAGGTGGTTCCGGCCGGCCCGACAGGTGTTTCCATGGTGTCCGCCATGTGGTTCTGGCATAGCTGGCAGGTGATGTTGGCATGACTGGCAGGTGGTTCCAGCCAGCCCGGCAGGTGATTCCGAATTGTTCACCAAATGGTTGTGGCGTAGCCGGAAGGTGATTTTGGCATGTCCAGCAGGTGGTTTTGGCGAGTCGAGCAGGTGGTTCTGGCGTGCTCGGCAGGTGCTTCCGGTGTCATTGGCATGTGGTTCCGGCATGTCTGAGAGGTGGTTCCGCCATGCCCGGCAGGTGATTCCGGAGTGTTCCCCAAGTGGTTCTGGCATAGCCGGCAGGTGATTTTGCATGTCCGGCAATGGTTCCGGCGAGTGGAGCCGGTGGTTCCGGCATGTCCGGCAGGTGGTTCTGGCATGCCCGGCAGGTGATTCCGGAGTGTCCGGCATGTGGTTCTGGCACCTCTGAGAGGTGGTTCCGGCATGCCCGGCAGGTGATACCGGAGTGTTCGCCAAGTTGTTCTGGCGTAGCCTGCAGGTGATTTTGCATGTCCGGCAATGGTTCTGGCGAGTCGAGCCGGTGGTTCCGGAATGTCCGGCAGGTGGTTCCGGCATGTCCAGCAGGTGGTTCCGGCATGTCCAGCATGTGGTTACAGCATGCCCGGCAGGTGATTCCGGAGTTTCCGGCATGTGGTTCGGGCACCTCTGAGAGGTGGTTCCGGAATGCCTGGCCTGTGATTCCGGAGTGTCTGCCGAGTGGTTCTGGCGTAGCCGGCAGTTGATTTTGGCATGTCCACTAGGTGGTTCTGGGGAGTGGATCGGCTGGTTCCCGCATACTCGGCAGGTGGTACCGGCGTATCCAGAACATGGTTCTGGCATGTCTGAGATGTGGTTCCGTCACGCCCGACAGGTGATTCCGGAGTGTCCGCCAAGTGTTTCTGGCGTACCCGGTAGGTGATTTACGCCTGTCTGACAGGTGTATCTTGCCAGTCGAGCAGGTGGCTGAGGCATGCTCAACAGGTGCTTCCAGCGTCTCTGGCACGTGGTTCTGGTGTGTCTGAGAGCTGGTTCTGGCATCTCCGGCAGCTGATTCCGGAGTGTCCACCAAGTGGTTCTTGTATACCTGGCAGGTGATTTTGGCGTGTCAGGAAGTTGGTTCCGGCTAGTTGAGCAGGTGGATCAGGCATGCTCGCCAGGGGGCTCAGGCGGGTCTGGCAGGTGGATCCGGCATCTCAGGCTCATGGTTCTGGCACGTGTGAGAGGTGGTTCCGGCCGGCCCGACGGGTGTTTCCATGGTGTCCGCCAAGTGGTTCTGGCATAGCTGGCAGGTGATGTTGGCGTGACCGGCAGGTGGTTCCAGAAAGCCCGGCAGGTGATTCCGAAGATTTCACCAAATGGTTGTGGCATTGCCGGCAGGTGATGTTGGCGTGTCCAGCAGGTGGTTTTGGCGAGTCGAGCAGGTGGTTCTGGCGTGCTTGGCTGGTGCTTCCGGTGTCATTGGCATGTGGTTCCGGCATGTCTGAGAGGTGGTTCCGGCATGCCCGGCAGGTGGTTCCGGAGAGTCTGCCGAGTTGTTCTGGAGCCAGCCCGGCAGGTGATTCCGAAGAGTTCACAAAATGGTTGTGGCGTAGCCGGCAGGTGATTTTGGCGTGTCAGGAAGTTGGTTCCGGCTAGTTGAGCAGGTGGATCAGGCGTGCTCGCCAGGGGGTTCAGGCGGGTCTGGCAGGTGGTTTCGGTCTGTTCGGGTAGTGGTTCCGGCATCTCAGGCACATGGTTCTGGCACGTCTGAGAGGTGGTTACCGCCGGCCGTAGAGGTGTTTCCAGAGTTTCCGCCAAGTGGTTCTGGCGTGGCTGAAAGGTGATGTTGGCGTGACCAGCAGGTGGTTCCAGAGAGCCCGGCAGGTGATTCCGGAGTGTCTGCCGTGTGGTTCTGGCGTAGCTGGCAGGTGATTTTGGCGTGTCCAGCAGGTGGTTCCGGCGAGCTCGGCAGGTGGTACCAGCGTGTCCGGAACATGGTTCTGGCACGTCTGAGAGATGGTTCCGTCATGCCAGGCAGGTGATTCCGGAGTGTCCGGCATGTGGTTCTGGCACCTCTGAGAGGTGGTTCCGGCATGCCCGGCAGGTGATACCGGAGTCTCCGGCATGTGGTTCTGGCGTAGTCGGCAGGTGATTCTGGCGTGTCCACTAGGTAGTTCTGGGGAGTGGACCAGGTGGTTCCGGCAACTCGGCAGGTGGTACCGGCGTATCCAGAACATGGTTCTGGCAAGTCTGAGGGGTGGTTCCAGCACACCCGACAGGTGATTCCGGAGTGTTCGCCAAGTGGTTCTGGCGTAGCCGGCAGCTCATTTTGCATGTCCGGCGGTGGTTCCGGCGAGTCGAGCCGGTGGTTCCGGGGTGTCCGGCAGGTGCTTCTGGCGTGACCGGCACGAGGTTCTGGCATGTCTGAGAGTTGGTTCCGGCATGCCCGACAGGTGATTCCGGAGTGTCCGCCAGGTGGTTCTGGCGTACCCGGCAGGTGATTTTGGCGTGTCTGGCAGGTGCTTCTTGCAAGTCGAGCATTTGGCTCAGGCATGCTCAGCAGGTGCTTCCGGCGTGTCTGACACGTGGTTCTGGTGTGTCTGAGAGCTGGTTCTGGCATGTCCGGCAGATGATTCCGGAGTGTCCACCAAGTGGTTGTGGCATACCCGGCAGGTGATTTTAGCGTGTCAGGTAGGTGGTTCCAGCGAGTCGAGTAGGTGGTTCCGGCGTGCTCGGCAGGTGGTTCAGGCGGGTCTGGCAGGTGGTTTCGGTCTATTCAGGGTGTGGTTCCGGCATCTCAGGCACATGGTTCTGGCATGTCTGATAGGTGGTTCCGGCCGGCCCGACAGGTGTTTCCATGGTGTCCGCCAGGTGGTTCTGGCATAGCTGGCAGGTGATGTTGGCGTGACTGGCAGGTGGTTCCAGCCAGCCTGGCAGGTGATACCAAAGTGTTCACCAAATAGTTGTGGCGTAGCCGGAAGGTGATTTTGGCGTGTCCAGCAGGTGGTTTTGTCGAGTCGAGCAGGTGGTTCTGGCGTGCTCGCTAGGTGCTTCCGGTGTCATTGGCATGTGGTGCCGGCATGTCTGAGAGGTGGTTCCGCCATGCCCGGCAGGTGATTCCGGAGTGTTCCCCAAGTGGTTCTGGCATAGCCGGCAGGTGATTTTGCATGTTTGGCAATGGTTCCGGCGAGTCGAGCCGGTGGGTCCGGCATGTCCGGCATGTGGTTCCGGCATGCCCGGGAGGTGATTCCGGAGTGTCCGGCATGTGGTTCTGGCACCTCTGAGAGGTGGTTCCGGCATGACCGGCAGGTGATACCGGAGTGTTCGCCAAGTGGTTCTGGCGTAGCCTGCAGGTGATTTGGCATGTCCGGCAATGGTTCCGGCGAGTCGAGCCGGTGGTTCCGGAATGTCCGGCAGGTGGTTCCGGCATGTCCGGCAGGTGGTTCCGGCATGTCCAGCATGTGGTTACAGCATGCCTGGCAGGTGATTCCGGAGTGTCCGGCATGTGGTTCTGGCACCTCTGAGAGGTGGTTCCGGCGTACCCGGCAGGTGATTTTGGCGTGTCTGGCAGGTGCTTCTCGCAAGTCGAGCATTTGTCTCAGGCATGCTCAGCAGGTGCTTCCGGCATGTCTGGCACGTGGTTCTGGTTTGTCTGAGAGCTGCTTCTGGCATGTCCGGCAGATGATTCCGGAGTGTCCACCAAGTGGTTGTGGCATACCCGGCAGGTGATTTTAGCGTGTCAGGTAGGTGGTTCCAGCGAGTCGAGTCGGTGGTTCCGGCGTGCTCGGAAGGTGGTTCAGGCGGGTCTGGCAGGTGGTTTCGTCTGTTCGGGGTGTGCTTCCGGCATCTCAGGCACATGGTTCTGGCACGTCTGAGAGATGGTTCCGGCATGCCAGGCAGGTGATTCCGGAGTGTCCGGCATTTGGTTCTGGCACATCTGAGAGGTGGTTCCGGCATGCCCGGCAGGTGATACCGGAGTCTCGGACATGTGGTTCTGGCACCTCTGAGAGGTGGTTCCGGCTGCCCGGCAGGTGGTTCCGGAGTGTCTGCCGACTGGTTCTGGCGTAGTCGGCAGGTGATTTTGGCGTGTTCACTAGGTGGTTCTGGGGAGTGGATCAGGTGGTTCCGGCATACTCGGCAGGTGTTACCGGCGTGTCCAGAACATAGTTTTGGCAAGTCTGAGAGGTGGTTCGGGCAGGCCCAACAGGTGATTCCGGAGTGTTCGCCAAGTGGTTCTGGCATAGCCGGCAGGTCATTTTGCATGTCCGGCGGTGGTTCCGGCGAGTCGAGCCGGTGGTTGCGGCGTATCCAGCAGGTGTTTCCGGTCTGTCCGGCAGGTGGTTCTGGCGTGACCGGCACGAGGTTCTGGCACGTCTGAGAGTTGGTTCCGGCATGCCCGACAGGTGATTCCGGAGTGTCCGCCACGTGGTTCTGGCGTACCCGGCAGGTGATTTTGGCGTGTCAGGCAGCTGTTTCTTGCAAGTCGAGCATTTGGCTCAGGCATGCTCAGCAGGTGCTTCCGGCGTGTCTGGCACGTGGTTCTGGTGTGTCTGAGAGCTGGTTCTGGCATGTCCGGCAGATGATTCCGGAGTGTCCAACAAGTGGTTGTGGCATACCCGGCAGGTGATTTTAGCGTGTCAAGTAGGTGGTTCCGGCGAGTCGAGTAGGCGGTTCCGGCGTGCTCGGCAGGTGGTTCAGGAGGGTCTGGCAGGTGGTTTCGGTCTGTTCGGGGTGTGGTTCCGGCATCTCAGGCACATGGTTCTGGCACGTCTGATAGGTGGTTCTGGCCGGCCCGACAGGTGTTTCCATGGTGTCTGCCAAGTGGTTCTGGCATAGCTGGCAGGTGATGTTGGCATGATCGGCAGGTGGTTCCAGCCAGCCCGGCAGGTGATTCCGAAGCGTTCACCAAATGGTTGTGGCGTAGCCGGCAGGTGATTTTGGCGTGTCCAGCCGGTGGTTTTGGCGAGTCGAGCAGGTGGTTCTGGCTTGCTCGGCAGGTGCTTCCGGTGTCCTTGGCATGTGGTTCCGGCATGTCTCAGAGGTGGTTCCGCCATGCCCGGCAGGTGATTCCGGAGTGTTCGCCAAGTGGTTCTGTCGTAGCCAGCAGGTGATTTTGCATGTCCGGCAATGGTTCCGGCGAGTCGAGCCGGTGGTTCCGGCATGTCCGTCATGTGGTTCCGGCATGTCCGGCAGGTGGTTCCGGCATGCCCGGCAGGTGATTCCGGAGTGTCCAGCATGTGGTTCTGGCACCTCTGAGAGGTGGTTCCGGCATGCCCGGCAGGTGATACCGGAGTGTTCGCCAAGTGGTTCTGGCGTAGCCAGCAGGTGATTTTGCATGTCCGGCAATGGTTCCGGCGAGTCAAGCCGGTGGTACCGGCATGTCCGGCAGGTGATACCGGAGTGTTCGCCAAGTGGTTCTGGCCTAGCCAGCAGGTGATTTTGCATGTCCGGCAATGGTTCCGGCGAGTCGAGCCGGTGGTTCCGGAATGTCCCGAAGGTGGTTCCGGCATGTCCGGCAGGTGGTTCCGGCATGTCCAGCACGTGGTTCCAGCATGCCCGGCAGGTGATTCCGGAGTGTCCGGCATGTGGTTCTGGCACCTCTGAGAGGTGGTTCCGGAATGCCTGGCCTGTGATTCCGGAGTTTCTGACGAGTGGTTCTGGCGTAGCCGGCAGTTGATTTTGGCGTGTCCACTAGGTGGTTCTGGGGAGTGGATCATCTGGTTCCGGCATACTCGGCAGGTGGTACCGGCGTGTCCGGAACATGGTTCTGGCAAGTCTTAGAGGAGGTTCCGGCATGCCCGACAGGTGATTCCGGAGCGTCCGCCAAGTATTTCTGGCGTACCCGGCAGGTGAATTTGGCCTCCGACAGGTGTATCTTGCGAGTCGAGCAGGTGGCTCAGGCATGCTCAGCTGTTGCTTCCGACGTCTCTGGCACGTGGTTCTGGTGTGTCTGAGAGCTGGTTCTGGCATGTCCGGCAGATGATTCCGGAGTGTCCACAAGTGGTTCTTGTATACCTGTCAGGTGATTTTGGCGTGTCAGGGAGTTGGTTCCGGCTAGTTGAGCAGGTGGATCAGGCGTGCTCGCCAGGTGGTTCAGGCAGGTCTGGCAGGTGGTTTCGGTCTGTTCGGGGAGTGGTTCCGGCATCTCAGGCACATGGTTCTGCCACGTCTGAGAGGTGGTTCCGGCCGGCCCGACAGGTGTTTCCACGGTGTCCGCCAAGTGGTTCTGGCATAGCTGGCAGGTGATGTGGGCGTGACCGGCAGGTGGTTCCAGCAAGCCCGGTAGGTGATTCCGAAGAGTTCACCATATGGTTGTGGCGTAGCCGGCAGGTGATTTTGGCGTGTCCAGCAGGTGGTTTTGGCGAGTCGAGCAGGTGGTTCTGGCGTGCTCGGCAGGTGCTTCCGGTGTCATTGGCATGTGGTTCTGGCATGTCTGAGAGGTGGTTCCGGCATGCCCGGCAGGTGGTTCCGGAGTGTCTGCCGAGTGGTTCTGGAGCCAGCCCGGCAGGTGATTCTGAAGAGTTCACCAAATGGTTGTGGCGTAGCCGGCAGGTGATTTTGGCGTGTCAGGAAGGTGGTTCAGGGCTAGTTGAGCAGGTGGATCAGGCGTGCTCGCCAGGGGGTTCAGGCGGGTCTGGCAGGTGGTTTCGGTCTTTTCGGGGAGTGGTTCCGGCATCTCAGGCACATGGTTCTGGCACGTCTGAGAGGTGGTTCCGGCCGGCCGGAGAGGTGTTTCCGGAGTGTCCGCCAAGTGGTTCTGGCGTAGCTGAAAGGTGATGTTGGCGTGACAGGCAGGTGGTTCCA
This sequence comes from Equus caballus, assembly GCF_041296265.1. NCBI lineage: Eukaryota > Metazoa > Chordata > Mammalia > Perissodactyla > Equidae > Equus > Equus caballus. The sequence continues at coordinate 8,382,219 of NC_091707.1, read as the reverse complement.
GCCAGCCCGGCAGGTGATTCCGGAGTGTCTGCCGTGTTTTTCTGGCGTAGCTGGCAGGTGATTTTGGCGTGTCCAGCAGGTGGTTCCGGCGAGCTCGGCAGGTGGTACCAGCGTGTCCGGAACATGGTTCTGGCACCTCTGAGAGATGGTTCCTGCATGCCAGGCAGGTGATTCCGGAGTGTCCGGGATGTGGTTCTGGCACCTCTGAGATGTGGGTCCGGCATGCCCGGCAGGTGGTTCCGGAGTGTCTTCCGAGTGGTTCTGGCGTAGCTGGCAGGTGATTTTGGCGTGTCCAGCAGGTGGTTCCGGCGAGCTCGGCAGGTGGTACCAGCGTGTCCGGAACATCGTTCTGGCATGTCTGAGAGATGGTTCCGTAATGCCAGGCAGGTGATTCCGGAGTGTCCGGCATGTGGTTCGGGCACCTCTGAGAGGTGGTTCCGGCATGCCCGGCAGGTGATTCCGGAGTGTCCGGCATTTGGTTCTGGCACCTCTGATAGGTGGTTCCGGCATGTCCGTCATGTGGTTCCGGAGTGTCTGCCGAGTGGTTCTGGCGTAGTCGGCAGGTGATTCTGGCGTGTCCAGCTGGTGGTTGTGGGGAGTGGATCAGGTGGTTCCGGCATACTCGGCAGGTGGTACCGGCGTGTCCGGAACATGGTTCTGGCAAGTCTCAGAGGCGGTTCCGGCATGCCCGACAGGTGATTCCGGAGTGTCCGCAACATGGTTCTGGCGTACCCGGCAGGTGATTTTGGCGTGTCTGGCAGGTGCTTCTTGCAAGTCGAGCATTTGGCTCCGGCATGCTCAGCAGGTGCTTCCGGCGTGTCTGGCACGTGGTTCTGGTGTGTCTGAGAGCTGGTTCTGGCATGTCCGGCAGATGATTCCGGAGTGTCCACCAAGTGGTTGTGGCATACCCGGCAGGTGATTTTAGCGTGTCAGGTAGGTGGTTCCAACGAGTCGAGTAGGTGGTTTCGGCGTGCTCGGAAGATGGTTCAGGCTGGTCAGGCAGGTGGTTTCGTCTGTTCGGGGTGTGGTTCCGGCATCTCAGGCACATGGTTCTGGCACGTCTGACAGATGATCCGGCATGCCCGGCAGGTGATTCCGGAGTGTCCGGCATGTCGTTCTGGCACCTCTGAGAGGTGGTTCCGGCATGCCCGGCTGTTGGTTACGGAGTGTCTGCCAAGTGGTTCTGGACTAGCCGGCAGGTGATTCTGGCGTATCCAGCAGGTGGTTCTGGGGAGTGGATCAGGTGGTTCCGGCATACTCGGCAGGTGGTACCGGCGTGTCCGGAACATGGTTTTGGCAAGTCTGAGAGGTGGTTCGGGCAGGCCCGACAGGTGATTCCGGAGTGTTCGCCAAGTGGTTCTGGCATAGCCGGCAGGTCATTTTGCATGTCCGGCGGTGGTTCCGGCGAGTCGAGCCAGTGGTTGCGGCGTATCCAGCAGGTGTTTCCGGTCTGTCCGGAGGTGGTTCTGGCGTGACCGGCACGAGGTTCTGGCACGTCTGAGAGTTGGTTCCGGCATGCCCGACAGGTGATTCCGGAGTGTCCGCCACGTGGTTCTGGCGTACCCGGCAGGTGATTTTGGCATGTCTGACAGGTGTATCTTGCGAGTCGAGCAGGTGGCTCAGGCATGCTCAGCTGGTGCTTCCGGCGTCTCTGGCACGTGGTTCTGGTGTGTCTGAGAGCTGGTTCTGGCATGTCCGGCAGATGATTCCGGAGTGTCCACCAAGTGGTTCTTGTATACCTGGCAGGTGATTTTGGCGTGTCAGGAAGTTGGTTCCGGCTAGTTGAGCAGGTGGATCAGGCGTGCTTGCCAGGGGGTTCAGGCGGGTCTGGCAGGTGGTTTCGGTCTGTTCGGGGAGTGGTTCCGGCATCTCAGGCTCATGGTTGTGGCTCGTCTGAGAGGTGGTTCCGGCCGGCCCGACAGGTGTTTCCATGGTGTCCGCCAAGTGGTCCTGGCATAGCTGGCAGGTGATATTGTCGTGACCGGCAGGTGGTTTCAGCAAGCCCGGCAGGTGATTCCGAAGCGTTCACCAAATGGTTGTGGCGTAGCCGGCAGGTGATTTTGGCGTGTCCAGCAGGAGGTTTTGGCGAGTCAAGCAGGTGGTTCTGGCGTGCTTGGCAGGTGCTTCCGGTGTCATTGGCATGTGGTTCCGGCATGTCTGAGAGGTGGTTCCGGCATGCCCGGCAGGTGGTTCCGGAGTGTCTGCCGAGTGGTTCTGGAGCCAGCCCGGCAGGTGATTCCGAAGAATTCACCAAATGGTTGTGGCGTAGCCGGCAGCTGATTTTGGCGTGTCAGGAAGTTGGTTCCGGCTAGTTGAGCAGGTGGATCAGGCGTGCTCGCCAGGGGGTTCAGGCGGGTCTGGCAGGTTGTTTCGGTCTGTTCGGGGAGTCGTTCCGGCATCTCAGGCTCATGGTTCAGGCACGTCTCTGAGGTGGTTCCGGGAGGCCGGAGAGGTGTTTCCGGAGTGTCCGCCAAGTGGTTCTGGCGTACCTGAAAGGTGATGTTGGCGTGACCGGCAGGTGGTTCCAGCCAGCCTGGCAGGTGATTCCGGAGTGTCTGCCGTGTGGTTCTGGCATAGATGGCAGGTGATTTTGGCGTGTCCAGCATGGGGTTACGGCGAGCTCTGCAGGTGGTACCAGCGTGTCCGGAACATGGTTCTGGCACGTCTGAGAGATGGTTCCGGCATGCCCGACAGGTGATTCGGGAGTGTCCGGTATGTGGTTCTGGCATACCCGGCAGGTGATTTTGGCGTGTCTGGCAGGTGTTTCTTGCAAGTCGAGCATTTGGCTCAGGCATGCTCAGCAGGTGCTTCCGGCGTGTCTGTCACGTGGTTCTGGTGTGTCTGAGAGCTGGTTCTGGCATGTCCGGCAGATGATTCCGGAGTGTCCACCAAGTGGTTGTGGCATACCCGGCAGGTGATTTTAGCTTGTCAGGTAGGTGGTTCCAGCGAGTCGAGTAGGTGGTTCCGGCGTGCTCGGCAGGTGGTACAGGCGGGTCTGGCAGGTGGTTTCGGTCTGTTCGGGGTGTGGTTCCGGCATCTCAGGCACGTGGTCCTGGCACGTCTGATAGGTGGTTCCGGCCGGCCCGACAGGTGTTTCCATGGTGTCCGCCAAGTGGTTCTGGCATAGCTGGCAGGTGATGTTGGCGTGACCGGCAGGTGGTTCCAGCCAGCCTGGCAGGTGATTCCGAAGAGTTCACCAAATGGTTGTGGCGTAGCCGGCAGGTGATTCTGGTGTGTCCTGCAGGTGGTTCTGGGGAGTGGATCAGGTGGTTCCGGCATACTCGGCAGGTTGTACGGGCGTGTCCTGAACATGGTTCTGGCAAGTCTGAGAGGTGGTTCCGGCATGCACGACAGGTGATTCCGGACTGTTCGCCATGTGGTTCTGGCCTAGTCGGCAGGTTATTTTGCATGTCCGGCGGTGGTTCCGCCGAGTCGAGCCGGTGGTTCCGGCGTGTCCAGCAGGTGTTCCCGGTCTGTCCGGCAGGTGGTTCTGGCGTGACCGGCACGAGGTTCTGGCACGTCTGAGAGTTGGTTCCGGCATGCCCGGCAGGTGGTTCCGGAGTGTCTGCCGAGTGGTTCTGGAGCCAGCCCGGCAGGTGATTCCGAAGAGTTCACCAAATGGTTGTGGCGTAGCCGGCAGGTGATTTTGGAATGTCAGGAAGTTGGTTCCGGCTAGTTGAGCAGGTGGATCAGGCGTGCTTGCCAGGGGCTTCAGGCGGGTCTGGCAGGTGGTTTCGGTCTGTTCGGGGAGTGGTTCCGCCATCTCAGGCTCATGGTTCTGGCACGTCTGAGAGGTGGTTCCGGCCGGCCCGACAGGTGTTTCCATGGTGTCCACCGAGTGGTTCTGGCGTAGCCGTCAGTTGATTTTGGCGTGACCACTAGGTGGTTCTGGGGAGTGGATCAGCTGGTTCCGGCATACTCGGCAGGTGGTACGGGCGTGTCCAGAACATGGTTCTGGCAAGTCTGAGAGGTCGGTCCGGCACGCCCGACAGGTGATTCCGGAGCGTCCGCCAAGTGTTTCTGGCGTACCCGGCAGGTGATTTTGGCATGTCCGACAGGTGTTTCTTGCAAGTCGAGCAGGTGGCTCAGGCATGCTCAGCTGGTGCTTCCGGCGTCTCTGGCACGTGGTTGTGGTGTGTCTGAGAGCTGGTTCTGGCATCTCCGGCAGATGATTCCGGAGTGGCCAGAAAGTGGTTCTGGTATACCTGGCAGGTGATTTTGGCGTGTCAGGAAGTTGGTTCCGGCTAGTTGAGCAGGTGGATCAGGCGTGCTCGCCAGGGGGTTCAGGCGGGTCTGGCAGGTGGTTTCGGTCTGTTCGGGGAGTGGTTCCGGCATCTCAGGCACATGGTTCTGCCACGTCTGAGATGAGGTTGTGGCCGGCCCGACAGGTGATTCCGGAGTGTCTGCCGAGTGGTTCTGGTGTAGCCGGCAGGTGATTTTGGCGTGTCCAGCAGGTGGTTTTGGCGATTCGAGCAGGTGGTTCTGGCTTGCTCGGCAGGTGCTTCCGGTGTCATTGGCATGTGGTTCCGGCATGTCCGGCAGGTGGTTCCGGTACGCCCGACAGGTGATTCCGGAGCGTCCGCCCAGTGTTTCTGGCGTACCCGGCAGGTGATTTTGGCATGTCCGACAGGTGTATCTTGCGAGTCGAGCTGGTGGCTCAGGCATGCTCATCTGGTGCTTCCGGCGTCTCTGGCACGTGGTTCTGGTGTGTCTGAGAGCTGGTTCTGGCATCTCCGGCAGATGATTCCGGAGTGTCCACCAAGTGGTTCTTGTATACCTGGCAGGTGATTTTGGCGTGTCAGGAAGTTGGTTCCAGCTAGTTGAGCAGGTGGCTCAGGCGTGCTTGCCAGGGGCTTCAGGCGGGTCTGGCAGGTGGTTTCGGTCTGTTCGGGGAGTGGTTCCGGCATCTCAGGCTCATGGTTCTGGGACGTCTGAGAGGTGGTTCCGGCCGGCCCGACAGGTGTTTCCATGGTGTCCGCCAAGTGGTTCTGGCATAGCTGGCACGTGATGTTGGCTTGACCGGCAGGTGGTTCCAGCAAGCCCGGCAGGTGATTCCGAAGAGTTCACCAAATGGTTGAGGCGTAGCCGGCAGGTGATTTTGGCGTGTCCAGCAGGTGGTTTTGGCGAGTCGAGCAGGTGGTTCTGGCGTGCTCGGCAGGTGCTTCCGGTGTCATTGGCATGTGGTTCCGGCATGTCTGAGAGGTGGTTCCGGCATGCCCGGCAGGTGGTTCCGGAGTGTCTGCCGAGTGGTTCTGGAGCCAGCCCGGCAGGTGATTCTGAAGAGTTCACCAAATGGTTGTGGCGTAGCCGGCAGGTGATTTTGGAATGTCAGGAAGTTGGTTCCGGCTAGTTGAGCAGGTGGATCAGGCGTGCTCGCCAGGGGGTTCAGGCGGGTCTGGCAGGTGGTTTCGGTCTGTTCGGGGAGTGGTTCCGGCATCTCAGGCACATGGTTCTGGCACGTCTGAGAGGTGGTTCCGGCCGGCCGGAGAGGTGTTTCCGGAGAGTCCGCCAAGTGGTTCTGGCGTAGCTGAAAGGTGATGTTGGCGTGACCGGCAGGTGGTTCCAGCCAGCCCGGCAGGTGATTCCGGAGTGTCTGCCGTGTGGTTCTGGCGTAGCTGGCAGGTGATTTTCGCGTGTACAGCAGGTGGTTCCGGCGAGCTCGGCAGGTGGTACCAGCATGTCGGGAACAAGGTTCTTGCACGTCTGAGAGATGGTTCCGGCATGCCCGGCAGGTGATTCGGGAGTGTCCGGCATGTGGTTCTGGCACCTCTGAGAGGTGGTTCCGGCATGCCCGGCAGGTGATTCCGGAGTGTTCGGCATGTGGTTCTGGCACCTCTGAGAGGTGGTTCCGGCATGCCCGGCAGGTGGTTCCGGAGTGTCTGCCGAGTGGTTCTGGCGTAGTCGGCAGGTGATTCTGGCGTGTCCAGCAGGTGGTTCTGGGGAGTGGATCAGGTGGTTCCGGCATACTCGGCAGGTGGTACCGGCGTGTCCGGAACATGGTTCTGGCAAGTCTGAGAGGCGGTTCCGGCATGCCGGACAGGTGATTCCGGAGTGTCCGCCACATGGTTCTGGCGTACCCGGCAGGTGATTTTGGCGTGTCTGGCAGGTGCTTCTTGCAAGTCGAGCATTTGGCTCAGGCATGCTCAGCAGGTGCTTCCGGCATGTCTGGCACGTGGTTCTGGTTTGTCTGAGAGCTGGTTCTGGCATGTCCGGCAGATGATTCCGGAGTGTCCAACAAGTGGTTGTGGCATACCTGGCAGGTGATTTTAGCGTGTCAGGTAGGTGGTTCCAGCGAGTCGATTAGGTGGTTCCGGCGTGCTCGGCAGGTGGTTCAGGCGGGTCCGGCAGGTGGTTTCGTCTGTTCGGGGTGTGGTTCCGGCATCTCAGGCACATGGTTCTGGCACGTCTGACAGATGGTTCCGCCATGCCCGGCAGGTGATTCGGGAGTCTCCGGCATGTGGTTCTGGCACCTCTGAGAGGTGGTTCCGGCATGCCCGGCAGGTGATTCCGGAGTGTCCGGCATTTGGTTCTGGCACCTCTGAGAGGTGGTTCCGGAATGTGTGTCATGTGATTCCCGAGTGTCTGCCGAGTGGTTCTGGCGTAGCCGGCAGGTGATTTTGTCGTGTCCAGCAGGTGGTTCCGGCAAGCTCGGCAGGTGGTTCCGGCATGTCCGGAACATGGTTCTGGCAAGTCTGAGAGATGGTTCCGGCATGCCCGACAGGTGATTCCGGAGTGTCCGCCACGTGGTTCTGGCGTACCCGGCAGGTGATTTTGGCGTGTCAGGCAGGTGTTTCTTGCAAGTCAAGCATTTGGCTCAGGCATGCTCAGCAGGTGTTTCCGGCGTGTCTGGTACGTGGTTCTGGTGAGTCTGAGAGCTGGTTCTGGCATGTCCGGCAGATGATACCGGAGTGTCCACCAAGTGGTTGTGGCATACCCGGCAGGTGATTTTAGCGTGTCAGGCAGGTGGTTCCAGCCAGCCCGGCAGGTGATTCCGGAGTGTCTGCCGTGTGGTTCTGGCGTAGCTGGCAGGTGATTTTGGCGTGTACAGCAGGTGGTTCCGGCGAGCTCGGCAGGTGATTCGGGAGTGTCCGGCATGTGGTTCTGGCACCACTGAGAGGTGGTTCCGGCATGCCCGGCAGGTGATTCCGGAGTGTTCGGCATGTGGTTCTGGCACCTCTGAGAGGTGGTTCCGGCATGCCCGGCAGTTGGTTACGGAGTGTCTGCCGAGTGGTTCTGGAGTAGGCTGCAGGTGATTCAGGCGTATCCAGCAGGTGGTTCTGGGGAGTGGATCAGGTGGTTCTGGCATACTCGGCAGGTCGTACCGGCGTGTCCGGAGCATGGTTCTGGCAAGTCTGAGAGGTGGTTCCGGCATGCCCGACAGGTGATTCCGGAGTGTTCGCCAAGTGGTTCTGGCGTAGCCGGCAGGTCATTTTGCATGTCCGGCGGTGGTTCCGGCGAGTCGAGCCGGTGGTTGCGGCGTATCCAGCAGGTGTTTCCGGTCTGTCCGGCAGGTGGTTCTGGCGTTACCGGCACGAGGTTCTGGTACGTCTGATAGTTGGTTCCGGCATGCCCGACAGGTGATTCCGGAGTGTCCGCCACGTGGTTCTGGCGTACCCGGCAGGTGATTTTGGCGTGTCAGGCAGGTGTTTCTTGCAAGTCGAGCATTTGGCTCAGGCATGCTCAGCAGGTGCTTCCGGCGTTTCTGGCACGCGGTTCTGGTGTGTCTGAGAGCTGGTTCTGGCATGCCCGGCAGATGATTCCGGATTGTCCACGAAGTGGTTGTGGCATACCCGGCAGGTGATTTTAGCGTGTCAGGTAGGTGGTTCCGGCGAGTCGAGTAGGTGGTTCCGGCATGCTCGGCAGGTGGTTCAGGCGGGTCTGGCAGGTGGTTTCGGTCTGTTCGGGGTGTGGTTCCGGCATCTCAGGCACATGGTTCTGGCACGTCTGATAGGTGGTTCTGGCCGGCCCGACAGGTGTTTCCATGGTGTCAGCCAAGTGGTTCTGGCATAGCTGGCAGGTGATGTTGGCGTGACCGGCAGGTGGTTCCAGCCAGCCCGGCGGGTGATTCCGAAGCGTTCACCAAATGGTTGTGGCGTAGCCGGCAGGTGATTTTGGCGTGTACAGCAGGTGGATTTGGCAAGTCCAGCAGGTGGTTCTGGCGTGCTCGGCATGTGCTTCCGGTGTCATTTGAATGTGCTTCCGGCATGTCTGAGAGGTGGTTCCGCCATGCCCGGCAGGTGGTTCCGGAGTGTCTGCCGAGTGGTTCTGGCGTAGTCGGCAGGTGATTCTGGCGTGTCCAGCTCGTGGTTGTGGGGAGTGGATCAGGTGGTTCCGGCATACTTGGCAGGTGGTACCAGCGTGTCCGGAACATGGTTCTGGCAAGTCTGAGAGGCGGTTTCGGCATGCCCGACAGGTGATTCCGGAGTGTTCGCCAAGCGGTTCTGGCGTAGCCGGCAGGTCATTTTGCATGTCCAGCGGTGGTTCCGACGAGTTGAGCCTGTGGTTCCGGCGTGTCCGGCAGGTGGTTCTGGCGTGACCGGCACGAGGTTCTGGCACGTCTGAGAGTTGGTTCCGGCATGCCCGACTGGTGATTCCGGAGTGTCCGCCACGTGGTTCTGGCGTACCCGGCAGGTGATTTTGGCGTGTCTGGCAGGTGCTTCTCGCAAGTCGAGCATTTGGCTCAGGCATGCTCAGCAGGTGATTCCGGCGTGTCTGTCACGTGGTTCTGGTGTGTCTGAGAGCTGGTTCTGGCATGTCCGGCAGATGATTCCGGAGTGTCCACCAAGTGGTTGTGGCATACCCGGCAGGTGATTTTAGCGTGTCAGGTAGGTGGTTCCAGCGAGTCGAGTAGGTGGTTCCGGCGTGCTCGGCAGGTGGTTCAGGCGGGTCTGGCAGGTGCTTTCGGTCTGTTCGGGGTGTGGTTCCGGCATCTCAGGCACATGGTTCTGGCACGTCTGATAGGTGGTTCCGTCCGGCACGACAGGTGTTTCCATGTTGTCCGCCAAGTGGTTCTGGCATAGCTGGCAGGTGATGTTGGCGTGACCGGCAGGTGGTTCCAGCAAGCCCGGCAGGTGATTCCGAAGAGTTCACCAAATGGTTGTGGCATTGCCGGCAGGTGATTTTGGCGTGTCCAGCAGGTGGTTTTGGCGAGTCGAGCAGGTGGTTCTGGCGTGCTTGGCAGGTGCTTCCGGTGTCATTGGCATGTGGTTCCGGCATGTCTGAGAGGTGGTTCCGGCATGCCCGGCAGGTGGTTCCGGAGAGTCTGCCGAGTGGTTCTGGAGCCAGCCCGGCAGGTGATTCCGAAGAGTTCACCAAATGGTTGTGGCATTGCCGGCAGGTGATTTTGGCGTGTCCAGCAGGTGGTTTTGGCGAGTCGAGCAGGTGGTTCTGGCGTGCTTGGCAGGTGCTTCCGGTGTCATTGGCATGTGGTTCCGGCATGTCTGAGAGGTGGTTCCGCCATGCCCGGCAGGTGATTCCGGAGTGTTCCCCAAGTGGTTCTGGCATAGCCGGCAGGTGATTTTGCATGTCCGGCAATGGTTCCGGCGAGTCGAGCCGGTGGTTCCGGCATGTCCGGCAGGTGGTTCCGGCATGCCCGGCAGGTGATTCCGGAGTGTCCGGCATGTGGTTCTGGCACCTCTGAGAGGTGGTTCCGGCATGCCCGGCAGGTGATACCGGAGTGTTCGCCAAGTTGTTCTGGCGTAGCCTGCAGGTGATTTTGCATGTCCGGCAATGGTTCTGGCGAGTCGAGCCGGTGGTTCCGGAATGTCCGGCAGGTGGTTCCGGCATGTCCAGCAGGTGGTTCCGGCATGTCCAGCATGTGGTTACAGCATGCCCGGCAGGTGATTCCGGAGTTTCCGGCATGTGGTTCGGGCACCTCTGAGAGGTGGTTCCGGAATGCCTGGCCTGTGATTCCGGAGTGTCTGCCGAGTGGTTCTGGCGTAGCCGGCAGTTGATTTTGGCATGTCCACTAGGTGGTTCTGGGGAGTGGATCGGCTGGTTCCCGCATACTCGGCAGGTGGTACCGGCGTATCCAGAACATGGTTCTGGCATGTCTGAGATGTGGTTCCGTCACGCCCGACAGGTGATTCCGGAGTGTCCGCCAAGTGTTTCTGGCGTACCCGGTAGGTGATTTACGCCTGTCTGACAGGTGTATCTTGCCAGTCGAGCAGGTGGCTGAGGCATGCTCAACAGGTGCTTCCAGTGTCTCTGGCACGTGGTTCTGGTGTGTCTGAGAGCTGGTTCTGGCATCTCCGGCAGATGATTCCGGAGTGTCCACCAAGTGGTTCTTGTATACCTGGCAGGTGATTTTGGCGTGTCAGGAAGTTGGTTCCGGCTAGTTGAGCAGGTGGATCAGGCATGCTCGCCAGGGGGCTCAGGCGGGTCAGGCAGGTGGATCCGGCATCTCAGGCTCATGGTTCTGGCACGTGTGAGAGGTGGTTCCGGCCGGCCCGACAGGTGTTTCCATGGTGTCCGCCAAGTGGTTCTGGCATAGCTGGCAGGTGATGATGGCGTGAAAAGCAGGTGTTTCCAGCAAGCCCGGCAGGTGATTCCGAAGAGTTCACCAAATGGTTGTGGCGTAGCCGGCAGGTGATTTTGGCGTGTCCAGCAGGTGGTTTTGGCGAGTCGAGCAGGTGGTTCTGGCGTGCTCGGCAGGTGCTTCCGGTGTCATTGGCATGTGGTTCCGGCATGTCTGAGAGGTGGTTCCGGCATGCCCGGCAGGTGGTTCCGGAGTGTCTGCCGAGTGGTTCTGGAGCCAGCCTGGCAGGTGATTCCGAAGAGTTCACCAAATTCTTGTGGCGTAGCCGGCAGGTGATTTTGGAATGTCAGGAAGTTGGTTCCGGCTAGTTGAGCAGGTGGATCAGGCGTTCTCGCCAGGGGGTTCAGGCGGGTCTGGCAGGTGGTTTTGGTCTGTTCGGGGAGTGGTTGCGGCATCTCAGGCACATGGTTCTGCAACGTCTGAGAGGTGGCTCCGGCCGGCCGGAGAGGTGTTTCCGGAGTGTCCGCCAAGTGGTTCTGGCGTAGCTGAAAGGTGATGTTGGCGTGACCGGCAGGTGGTTCCAGCCAGCCCGGCAGGTGATTCCGGAGTGTTCCCCAAGTGGTTCTGGCATAGCCGGCAGGTGATTTTGCATGTCCAGCAATGGTTCCGGCGAGTCGAGCCTGTGGATCCGGCATATCCGGCAGGTGATTCCTGCATGTCCAGCAGGTGGTTCCGGCATGCCCGGCAGGTGGTACCGAGTGTCTGCCGAGTGGTTCTGGAGCCAGCCCGGCAGGTGATTCCGAAGAGTTCACCAAATGGTTGTGGCGTAGCCGGCAGGTGATTTTGGAATGTCAGGAAGTTGGTTCCGGCTAGTTGAGCAGGTGGATCAGGCGTGCTTGCCAGGGGCTTCAGGCGGGTCTGGCAGGTGGTTTCGGTCTGTTCGGGGAGTGGTTCCGCCATCACAGGCTCATGGTTCTGGCACCTCTGAGAGGTGGTTCCGGCATGCCCGGCAGTTGGTTACGGAGTGTCTGCCGAGTGGTTCTGGAGTAGCCGGCAGGTGATTCAGGCGTATCCAGCAGGTGGTTCTGGGGAGTGGATCAGGTGGTTCCGGCATACTCGGCAGGTGGTACCGGCGTGTCCGGAACATGGTTTTGGCAAGTCTGAGATGTGGTTCGGGCAGGCCCGACAGGTGATTCCGGAGTGTTCGCCAAGTGGTTCTGGCATAGCCGGCAGGTCATTTTGCATGTCCGGCGGTGGTTCCGGCGACTCGAGCCGGTGGTTGTGGCGTATCCAGCAGGTATTTCCGGTCTGCCCGGCAGGAGGTTCTGGCGTGACCGGCACGAGGTTCTGGCACGTCTGAGAGTTGGTTCCGGCATGCCCGACAGGTGATTCCGGAGTGTCCGCCACGTGGTTCTGGCGTACCCGGCAGGTGATTTTGGCGTGTCAGGCAGGTGTTTCTTGCAAGTCGAGCATTTGGCTCAGGCATGCTCAGCAGGTGTTTCCGGCGTGTCTGGCACGTGGTTCTGGTGAGTCTGAGAGCTGGTTCTGGCAAGTCCGGCAGATGATTCCGGAGTGTCCACCAAGTGGTTGTGGCATACCCGGCAGGTGATTTTAGCGTGTCAGGTAGGTGGTTCTGGTGAGTCGAGTAGGCGGTTCCGGCGTGCTCGGCAGGTGGTTCAGGCGGGTCTGGCAGGTGGTTTCGGTCTGTTCGGGGTGTGGTTCCGGCATCTAAGGCACATGGTTCTGGCACGTCTGATAGGTGGTTCCGGCCGGCCCGACAGGTGTTTCCATGGTGTCCGCCAAGTGGTTCTGCCATAGCTGGCAGGTGATGTTGGCGTGACCGGCACGTGGTTCCAGCCAGCCCGGAAGGTGATTCCGAAGCGTTCACCAAATGGTTGTGGCGTAGCCGGAAGGTGATTTTGGCGTGTCCAGCAGGTGGTTTTGGCGAGTCGAGCAGGTGGTTCTGGCTTGCTCGGCAGGTGCTTCCGGTGCCATTGGCATGTGGTTCCGGCATGTCTTAGAGGTGGTTCCGCCATGCCCGGCAGGTGATTCCGGAGTGTTCGCCAAGTGGTTCTGTCGTAGCCGGCAGGTGATTTTGCATGTCCGGCAATCGTTCCGGCGAGTCGAGCCGGTGGTTCCGGCATGTCCGGCATGTGGTTCCGGCGTGTCCGGCAGGTGGTTCCGGCATGCCCGGCAGGTGATTCCGGAGTGTCCGGCATGTGGTTCTTGCACCTCTGAGAGGTGGTTCCGGCATGCCCGGCAGGTGATACCGGAGTGTTCGCCAAGTGGTTCTGGCATAGCCGACAGGTGATTTTGCATGTCCGGCAATGGTTCCGGCGAGTCGAGCCGGTGGTTCCGGAATGTCAGGCAGGTGGTTCCGGCATGTCCGGCAGGTGGTTCCGGCATGTCCAGCATGTGGTTCCAGCATGCCCTGCAGGTGATTCCGGAGTGTCCGGCATGTGGTTCTGGCACCTCTGAGAGGTGGTTCCGGCATGCCCGGCAGGTGATACCGGAGTGTCCGACATTTGGTTCTGGCACCTCTGAGAGGTGGTTCCGGAATGCCTGGCATGTGATTCCGGAGTGTCTGCCGAGTGGTTCTGGCGTAGCCGTCAGTTGATTTTGGCGTGACCACTAGGTGGTTCTGGGGAGTGGATCAGCTGGTTCCAGCATACTCGGCAGGTGGTACCGGCGTGTCCAGAACATGGTTCTGGCAAGTCTGAGAGGTGGTTCCGGCACGCCCGACAGGTGATTCCGGAGCGTCCGCCCAGTGTTTCTGGCGTACCCGGCAGGTGAGTTTGGCATGTACGACAGGTGTATCTTGCGAGTCGAGCAGGTGGCTCAGGCATGCTCAGCTGGTGCTTCCGGCGTCTCTCGCACATAGTTCTGGTGTGTCTGAGAGCTGGTTCTGGCATGCCCGGCAGATGATTCCGGATTGTCCACGAAGTGGTTGTGGCATACCCGGCAGGTGATTTTAGCGTGTCAGGTAGGTGGTTCCGGCGAGTCGAGTAGGTGGTTCCGGCATGCTCGGCAGGTGGTTCAGGCGGGTCTGGCAGGTGGTTTCGGTCTGTTCGGGGTGTGGTTCCGGCATCTCAGGCACATGGTTCTGGCACGTCTGATAGGTGGTTCTGGCCGGCCCGACAGGTGTTTCCATGGTGTCAGCCAAGTGGTTCTGGCATAGCTGGCAGGTGATGTTGGCGTGACCGGCAGGTGGTTCCAGCCAGCCCGGCGGGTGATTCCGAAGCGTTCACCAAATGGTTGTGGCGTAGCCGGCAGGTGATTTTGGCGTGTACAGCAGGTGGATTTGGCAAGTCCAGCAGGTGGTTCTGGCGTGCTCGGCATGTGCTTCCGGTGTCATTTGAATGTGCTTCCGGCATGTCTGAGAGGTGGTTCCGCCATGCCCGGCAGGTGGTTCCGGAGTGTCTGCCGAGTGGTTCTGGCGTAGTCGGCAGGTGATTCTGGCGTGTCCAGCTCGTGGTTGTGGGGAGTGGATCAGGTGGTTCCGGCATACTTGGCAGGTGGTACCAGCGTGTCCGGAACATGGTTCTGGCAAGTCTGAGAGGCGGTTTCGGCATGCCCGACAGGTGATTCCGGAGTGTTCGCCAAGCGGTTCTGGCGTAGCCGGCAGGTCATTTTGCATGTCCAGCGGTGGTTCCGACGAGTTGAGCCTGTGGTTCCGGCGTGTCCGGCAGGTGGTTCTGGCGTGACCGGCACGAGGTTCTGGCACGTCTGAGAGTTGGTTCCGGCATGCCCGACTGGTGATTCCGGAGTGTCCGCCACGTGGTTCTGGCGTACCCGGCAGGTGATTTTGGCGTGTCTGGCAGGTGCTTCTCGCAAGTCGAGCATTTGGCTCAGGCATGCTCAGCAGGTGATTCCGGCGTGTCTGTCACGTGGTTCTGGTGTGTCTGAGAGCTGGTTCTGGCATGTCCGGCAGATGATTCCGGAGTGTCCACCAAGTGGTTGTGGCATACCCGGCAGGTGATTTTAGCGTGTCAGGTAGGTGGTTCCAGCGAGTCGAGTAGGTGGTTCCGGCGTGCTCGGCAGGTGGTTCAGGCGGGTCTGGCAGGTGCTTTCGGTCTGTTCGGGGTGTGGTTCCGGCATCTCAGGCACATGGTTCTGGCACGTCTGATAGGTGGTTCCGTCCGGCACGACAGGTGTTTCCATGTTGTCCGCCAAGTGGTTCTGGCATAGCTGGCAGGTGATGTTGGCGTGACCGGCAGGTGGTTCCAGCAAGCCCGGCAGGTGATTCCGAAGAGTTCACCAAATGGTTGTGGCATTGCCGGCAGGTGATTTTGGCGTGTCCAGCAGGTGGTTTTGGCGAGTCGAGCAGGTGGTTCTGGCGTGCTTGGCAGGTGCTTCCGGTGTCATTGGCATGTGGTTCCGGCATGTCTGAGAGGTGGTTCCGGCATGCCCGGCAGGTGGTTCCGGAGAGTCTGCCGAGTGGTTCTGGAGCCAGCCCGGCAGGTGATTCCGAAGAGTTCACCAAATGGTTGTGGCATTGCCGGCAGGTGATTTTGGCGTGTCCAGCAGGTGGTTTTGGCGAGTCGAGCAGGTGGTTCTGGCGTGCTTGGCAGGTGCTTCCGGTGTCATTGGCATGTGGTTCCGGCATGTCTGAGAGGTGGTTCCGCCATGCCCGGCAGGTGATTCCGGAGTGTTCCCCAAGTGGTTCTGGCATAGCCGGCAGGTGATTTTGCATGTCCGGCAATGGTTCCGGCGAGTCGAGCCGGTGGTTCCGGCATGTCCGGCAGGTGGTTCCGGCATGCCCGGCAGGTGATTCCGGAGTGTCCGGCATGTGGTTCTGGCACCTCTGAGAGGTGGTTCCGGCATGCCCGGCAGGTGATACCGGAGTGTTCGCCAAGTTGTTCTGGCGTAGCCTGCAGGTGATTTTGCATGTCCGGCAATGGTTCTGGCGAGTCGAGCCGGTGGTTCCGGAATGTCCGGCAGGTGGTTCCGGCATGTCCAGCAGGTGGTTCCGGCATGTCCAGCATGTGGTTACAGCATGCCCGGCAGGTGATTCCGGAGTTTCCGGCATGTGGTTCGGGCACCTCTGAGAGGTGGTTCCGGAATGCCTGGCCTGTGATTCCGGAGTGTCTGCCGAGTGGTTCTGGCGTAGCCGGCAGTTGATTTTGGCATGTCCACTAGGTGGTTCTGGGGAGTGGATCGGCTGGTTCCCGCATACTCGGCAGGTGGTACCGGCGTATCCAGAACATGGTTCTGGCATGTCTGAGATGTGGTTCCGTCACGCCCGACAGGTGATTCCGGAGTGTCCGCCAAGTGTTTCTGGCGTACCCGGTAGGTGATTTACGCCTGTCTGACAGGTGTATCTTGCCAGTCGAGCAGGTGGCTGAGGCATGCTCAACAGGTGCTTCCAGTGTCTCTGGCACGTGGTTCTGGTGTGTCTGAGAGCTGGTTCTGGCATCTCCGGCAGATGATTCCGGAGTGTCCACCAAGTGGTTCTTGTATACCTGGCAGGTGATTTTGGCGTGTCAGGAAGTTGGTTCCGGCTAGTTGAGCAGGTGGATCAGGCATGCTCGCCAGGGGGCTCAGGCGGGTCAGGCAGGTGGATCCGGCATCTCAGGCTCATGGTTCTGGCACGTGTGAGAGGTGGTTCCGGCCGGCCCGACAGGTGTTTCCATGGTGTCCGCCAAGTGGTTCTGGCATAGCTGGCAGGTGATGATGGCGTGAAAAGCAGGTGTTTCCAGCAAGCCCGGCAGGTGATTCCGAAGAGTTCACCAAATGGTTGTGGCGTAGCCGGCAGGTGATTTTGGCGTGTCCAGCAGGTGGTTTTGGCGAGTCGAGCAGGTGGTTCTGGCGTGCTCGGCAGGTGCTTCCGGTGTCATTGGCATGTGGTTCCGGCATGTCTGAGAGGTGGTTCCGGCATGCCCGGCAGGTGGTTCCGGAGTGTCTGCCGAGTGGTTCTGGAGCCAGCCTGGCAGGTGATTCCGAAGAGTTCACCAAATTCTTGTGGCGTAGCCGGCAGGTGATTTTGGAATGTCAGGAAGTTGGTTCCGGCTAGTTGAGCAGGTGGATCAGGCGTTCTCGCCAGGGGGTTCAGGCGGGTCTGGCAGGTGGTTTTGGTCTGTTCGGGGAGTGGTTGCGGCATCACAGGCACATGGTTCTGCAACGTCTGAGAGGTGGCTCCGGCCGGCCGGAGAGGTGTTTCCGGAGTGTCCGCCAAGTGGTTCTGGCGTAGCTGAAAGGTGATGTTGGCGTGACCGGCAGGTGGTTCCAGCCAGCCCGGCAGGTGATTCCGGAGTGTTCCCCAAGTGGTTCTGGCATAGCCGGCAGGTGATTTTGCATGTCCAGCAATGGTTCCGGCGAGTCGAGCCTGTGGATCCGGCATATCCGGCAGGTGATTCCTGCATGTCCAGCAGGTGGTTCCGGCATGCCCGGCAGGTGGTACCGAGTGTCTGCCGAGTGGTTCTGGAGCCAGCCCGGCAGGTGATTCCGAAGAGTTCACCAAATGGTTGTGGCGTAGCCGGCAGGTGATTTTGGAATGTCAGGAAGTTGGTTCCGGCTAGTTGAGCAGGTGGATCAGGCGTGCTTGCCAGGGGCTTCAGGCGGGTCTGGCAGGTGGTTTCGGTCTGTTCGGGGAGTGGTTCCGCCATCACAGGCTCATGGTTCTGGCACCTCTGAGAGGTGGTTCCGGCATGCCCGGCAGTTGGTTACGGAGTGTCTGCCGAGTGGTTCTGGAGTAGCCGGCAGGTGATTCAGGCGTATCCAGCAGGTGGTTCTGGGGAGTGGATCAGGTGGTTCCGGCATACTCGGCAGGTGGTACCGGCGTGTCCGGAACATGGTTTTGGCAAGTCTGAGATGTGGTTCGGGCAGGCCCGACAGGTGATTCCGGAGTGTTCGCCAAGTGGTTCTGGCATAGCCGGCAGGTCATTTTGCATGTCCGGCGGTGGTTCCGGCGACTCGAGCCGGTGGTTGTGGCGTATCCAGCAGGTATTTCCGGTCTGCCCGGCAGGAGGTTCTGGCGTGACCGGCACGAGGTTCTGGCACGTCTGAGAGTTGGTTCCGGCATGCCCGACAGGTGATTCCGGAGTGTCCGCCACGTGGTTCTGGCGTACCCGGCAGGTGATTTTGGCGTGTCAGGCAGGTGTTTCTTGCAAGTCGAGCATTTGGCTCAGGCATGCTCAGCAGGTGTTTCCGGCGTGTCTGGCACGTGGTTCTGGTGAGTCTGAGAGCTGGTTCTGGCAAGTCCGGCAGATGATTCCGGAGTGTCCACCAAGTGGTTGTGGCATACCCGGCAGGTGATTTTAGCGTGTCAGGTAGGTGGTTCCGGTGAGTCGAGTAGGCGGTTCCGGCGTGCTCGGCAGGTGGTTCAGGCGGGTCTGGCAGGTGGTTTCGGTCTGTTCGGGGTGTGGTTCCGGCATCTAAGGCACATGGTTCTGGCACGTCTGATAGGTGGTTCCGGCCGGCCCGACAGGTGTTTCCATGGTGTCCGCCAAGTGGTTCTGCCATAGCTGGCAGGTGATGTTGGCGTGACCGGCACGTGGTTCCAGCCAGCCCGGAAGGTGATTCCGAAGCGTTCACCAAATGGTTGTGGCGTAGCCGGAAGGTGATTTTGGCGTGTCCAGCAGGTGGTTTTGGCGAGTCGAGCAGGTGGTTCTGGCTTGCTCGGCAGGTGCTTCCGGTGCCATTGGCATGTGGTTCCGGCATGTCTTAGAGGTGGTTCCGCCATGCCCGGCAGGTGATTCCGGAGTGTTCGCCAAGTGGTTCTGTCGTAGCCGGCAGGTGATTTTGCATGTCCGGCAATCGTTCCGGCGAGTCGAGCCGGTGGTTCCGGCATGTCCGGCATGTGGTTCCGGCGTGTCCGGCAGGTGGTTCCGGCATGCCCGGCAGGTGATTCCGGAGTGTCCGGCATGTGGTTCTTGCACCTCTGAGAGGTGGTTCCGGCATGCCCGGCAGGTGATACCGGAGTGTTCGCCAAGTGGTTCTGGCATAGCCGACAGGTGATTTTGCATGTCCGGCAATGGTTCCGGCGAGTCGAGCCGGTGGTTCCGGAATGTCAGGCAGGTGGTTCCGGCATGTCCGGCAGGTGGTTCCGGCATGTCCAGCATGTGGTTCCAGCATGCCCTGCAGGTGATTCCGGAGTGTCCGGCATGTGGTTCTGGCACCTCTGAGAGGTGGTTCCGGCATGCCCGGCAGGTGATACCGGAGTGTCCGACATTTGGTTCTGGCACCTCTGAGAGGTGGTTCCGGAATGCCTGGCATGTGATTCCGGAGTGTCTGCCGAGTGGTTCTGGCGTAGCCGTCAGTTGATTTTGGCGTGACCACTAGGTGGTTCTGGGGAGTGGATCAGCTGGTTCCAGCATACTCGGCAGGTGGTACCGGCGTGTCCAGAACATGGTTCTGGCAAGTCTGAGAGGTGGTTCCGGCACGCCCGACAGGTGATTCCGGAGCGTCCGCCCAGTGTTTCTGGCGTACCCGGCAGGTGAGTTTGGCATGTACGACAGGTGTATCTTGCGAGTCGAGCAGGTGGCTCAGGCATGCTCAGCTGGTGCTTCCGGCGTCTCTCGCACATAGTTCTGGTGTGTCTGAGAGCTGGTTCTGGCATGTCCGGCAGATGATTCCGGAGTGTCCACCAAGTGGTTCTTGTATACCTGGCAGGTGATTTTGGCGTGTCAGGAAGTTGGTTCCAGCTAGTTGAGCAGGTGGCTCAGGCGTGCTTGCCAGGGGCTTCAGGCGGGTCTGGCAGGTGGTTTCGGTCTGTTCGGGGAGTGGTTCCGGCATCTCAGGCTCATGGTTCTGGCACGTCTGAGAGGTGGTTCCGGCCGGCCCGACATGTGTTTCCATGGTGTCCGCCAAGTGGTTCTGGCATAGCTGGCAGGTGATGTTGGCGTGACCAGCAGGTGGTTCCAGCAAGCCCGGCAGGGGATTCCGAAGAGTTCACCAAATGGTTGTGGCGTAGCCGGCAGGTGATTTTGGCGTGTCCAGCAGGTGGTTTTGGCGAGTCGAGCAGGTGGTTCTGGAGTGCTCGACAGGTGCTTCCGGTGTCATTGGCATGTGGTTCCGGCATGTCTGAGAGGTGGTTCCGGCATGCCCGGCAGGTGGTTCCGGAGTGTCTGCCGAGTGGTTCTGGAGCCAGCCCGGCAGGTGATTCCGAAGAGTTCACCAAATGGTTGTGGCGTAGCCGGCAGGTGATTTTGGAATGTCAGGAATTTGGTTCCGGCTAGTTGAGCAGGTGGATCAGGCGTGCTCGCCAGGGGGTTCAGGCGGGTCTGGCAGGTGGTTTCGGTCTGTTCGGGGAGTGGTTCCGGCATCTCAGGCACATGGTTCTGGCACGTCTGAGAGGTGGTTCCGGCCGGCCGGAGAGGTGTTTCCGGAGTGTCCGCCAAGTGGTTCTGGCGTAGCTGAAAGGTGATGTTGGCGTGACCGGCAGGTGGTTCCAGCCAGCCCGAGAGGTGATTCCGGAGTGTCTGCCGTGTGGTTCTGGCGTAGCTGGCAGGTGATTTTGGCGTGTACAGCAGGTGGTTCCGGCGAGCTCGGCAGGTGATTCGGGAGTGTCCGGCATGTGGTTCTGGCACCTCTGAGAGGTGGTTCCGGCATACCCGGCAGGTGATTCCGGAGTGTTCGGCATGTGGCTCTGGCACCTCTGAGAGGTGGTTCCGGCATGCCCGGCAGGTGGTTCCGGAGTGTCTGCCGAGTGGTTCTGGCGTAGTCGGCAGGTGATTCTTGCGTGTCCAGCAGGTGGTTCTGGGGAGTGGATCAGGTGGTTCCGGCATACTCGGCAGGTGGTACCGGCGTGTCCGGAACATGGTTCTGGCAAGTCTGAGAGGCGGTTCCGGCATGCCCGACAGGTGATTCCGGAGTGTCCGCCACATGGTTCTGGCGTACCCGGCAGGTGATTTTGGCGTGTCTGGCAGGTGCTTCTTGCAAGTCGAGCATTTGGCTCAGGCATGCTCAGCAGGTGCTTCCGGCATGTCTGGCACGTGGTTCTGGTTTGTCTGAGAGCTGGTTCTGGCATGTCCTGCGATGATTCCGGAGTCTCCACCAAGTGTTTGCGGCATACCCAGCAGGTGATTTTAGCGTGTCAGGTAGGTGGTTCCAGCGAGTCGAGTAGGTGGTTGCGGCGTGCTCGGCAGGTGGTTCAGGCCGGTCTGGCAGGTGGTTTCGTCTGTTCGGGGTGTGGTTCCGGCATCTCAGGCACATGGTTCTGGCAGGTCTGACAGATGGTTCCGGCATGCCCGGCAGGTGATTCGGGAGGCTCCGGCATGTGGTTCTGGCACCTCTGAGAGGTGGTTCCGGCATGCCCGGCAGTTGGTTACGGAGTGTCTGCCGAGTGGTTCTGGAGTAGCCGGCAGGTGATTCAGGGCTATCCAGCAGGTGGTTCTGGGGAGTGGATCAGGTGGTTCCGGCATACTCGGCAGGTGGTACCGGCGTGCCCGGAACATGGTTTTGGCAAGTCTGAGAGGTGGTTCGGGCAGGCCCGACAGGTGATTCCGGAGTGTTCGCCAAGTGGTTCTGGCATAGCCGGCAGGTCATTTTGCATGTCCGGCGGTGGTTCCGGCGAGTCGAGCCGGTGGTTGCGGCGTATCCAGCAGTTGTTTCCGGTCTGTCCGGCAGGTGGTTCTGGCGTGACCGGCACGAGGTTCTGGCACGTCTGAGAGTTGGTTCCGGCATGCCCGACAGGTGATTCCAGAGTGTCCGCCAGGTGGTTCTGGCGTACCCGGCAGGTGATTTTGGCGTGTCTAGCAGGTGCTTCTTGCAAGTCGAGCATTTGGCTCTGGCATTCTCAGCAGGTGCTTCCGGGGTGTCTGACACGTGGTTCTGGTGTGTCTGAGAGCTGGTTCTGGCATGTCCGGCAGATGATTCCGGAGTGTCCACCAAGGGGTTGTGGCATACCCGGCAGGTGATTTTAGCGTGTCAGGTAGGTGGTTCCAGCGAGTCGAGTAGGTGGTTCCGGCGTGCTCGGCAGGTGGTTCAGGCGGGTCTGGCAGGTGGTTTCGGTCTGTTCGGGGTGTGGTTCCGGCATCTCAGGCACATGGTTCTGGCATGTCTGATAGGTGGTTCCGGCCGGCCCGACAGGTGTTTCCATGGTGTCCGCCAAGTGGTTCTGCCATAGCTGGCAGGTGATGTTGGCGTGACCGGCAGGTGGTCCAGCCAGCCCGGAAGGTGATTCCGAAGATTTCACCAAATGGTTGTGGCATAGCCGGCAGGTGATTTTGCATGTCCGGCAATGGTTCCGGCGAGTCGAGGCGGTGGTTCCGGGATGTCCGGCATGTGGTTCCTGCATGTCCGGCAGGTGGTTCCGGCATGTCCAGCATGTGATTCCCGCATGCCCTGCAGGTGATTCCGGAGTGTCCGGCATGTGGTTCTGGCACCTCTGAGAGGTGGTTCCGGAATGCCTGGCCTGTGATTCCGGAGTGTCTGCCGAGAGGTTCTGGCGTAGCCGGCAGTTGATTTTGGCGTGTCCACTAGGTGGTTCTGGGGAGTGGATCAGCTCGTTCCGGCATACTCAGCTGGCGGTACCGGCGTGTCCAGAACATGGTTCTGGCAAGTCTGAGAGGTGGTTCCGGCACGCCCGACAGGTGATTCCGGAGCGTCCGCCCAGTGTTTCTGGCGTACCCGGCTGGTGATTTTGGCATGTCCGACAGGTGTATCTTGCGAGTCGAGCAGGTGGCTCAGGCATGCTCAGCTGGTGCTTCCGGCGTCTCTGGCACGTGGTTCTGGTGTGTCTGAGAGCTGGTTCTGGCATGTCCGGCAGATGATTCCGGAGTGTCCACCAAGTGTTTCTTGTATACCTGGCAGGTGATTTTGGCGTGTCAGGAAGTTGGTTCCAGCTAGTTGAGCAGGTGGATCAGGCGTGCTTGCCAGGGGTTCAGGCGGGTCTGGCAGGTGGTTTCGGTCTGTTCGGGGAGTGGTTCCGGCATCTCAGGCTCATGGTTCTGGCCCGTCTGAGAGGTGGTTCCGGCCGGCCCGACAGGTGTTTCCATGGTGTCCGCCAAGTGGTTCTGGCATAGCTGGCAGGTGATGTTGGCGTGATCAGCAGGTGGTTCCAGCAAGCCCGGCAGGTGATTCCGAAGAGTTCACCAAATGGTTGTGGCGTAGCCGGCAGGTGATTTTGGCGTGTCCAGAAGGTGGTTTTGGCGAGTCGAGCAGGTGGTTCTGGCTTGCTCGGCAGGTGCTTCCGGTGTCATTGGCATGTGGTTCCGGCATGTCTGAGAGGTGGTTCCGGCATGCCCGGCAGGTTGTTCCGGAGTGTCTGCCGAGTGGTTCCGGAGCCAGCCCGGCAGGTGATTCCGAAGAGTTCACCAAATGGTTGTGGCGTAGCCGGCAGGTGATTTTGGAATGTCAGGAAGTTGGTTCCGACTAGTTGAGCAGGTGGATCAGGCGTGCTCGCCAGGGGGTTCAGGCGGGTCTGGCAGGTGGTTTCGGTCTGTTCGGGGAGTGGTTCCGGCATCTCAGGCACATGGTTCTGGCACGTCTGAGAGGTGGTTCCGGCCGGCCGTAGAGGTGTTTCCGGAGTGTCCGCCAAGTGGTTCTGGCGTAGCTGAAAGGTGATGTTGGCGTGACCGGCAGGTGGTTCCAGCCAGCCCGGCAGGTGATTCCGGAGTGTCTGCCGTGTGGTTCTGGCGTAGCTGGCAGGTGATTTTGGCGTGTCCAGCAGGTGGTTCCGGCGAAGTCGGCAGGTGGTACCAGCATGTCCGGAACAAGGTTCTTGCACGTCTGAGAGATGGTTCCGGCATGCCCGGCAGGTGATTCGGGAGTTTCCGGCATGTGGATCTGGCACCTCTGAGAGCTGGTTCCGGCATGCCCGGCAGGTGATTCCGGAGTGTTCGGCATGTGGTTCTGGCACCTCTGAGAGGTGGTTCCGGCATGCCCGGCAGGTGGTTCCGGAGTGTCTACCGAGTGGTTCTGGCGTAGTCGGCAGGTGATTCTGGCGTGTCCAGCAGGTGGTTCTGGGGAGTGGATCAGGTGGTTCCGGCATACTCGGCAGGTGGTACCGGCGTGTCCGGAACATGCTTCTGGCAAGTCTGAGAGACGGTTCCGGCATGCCCGACAGGTGATTCCGGAGTGTCCGCCACATGGTTCTGGCGTACCCGGCAGGTGATTTTGGCGTGTCTGGCAGGTGCTTCTTGCAAGTCGAGCATTTGGCTCAGGCATGCTCAGCAGGTGCTTCCGGCATGTCTGGCACGTGGTTCTGGTTTGTCTGAGAGCTGGTTCTGGCATGTCCGGCAGATGATTCCGGAGTGTCCACCAAGTGGTTGTGGCATACCCGGCAGGTGATTTTAGCGTGTCAGGTAGGTGGTTCCAGCGAGTCAAGTAGGTGGTTCCGGCGTGCTCGGCAGGTAGTTCAGGCGGGTCTGGCAGGTGGTTTCGTCTGTTCGGGGTGTGGTTCCGGCATCTCAGGCACATGGTTCTGGCACGTCTGACAGATGGTTCCGGCATGCCCGGCAGGTGATTCGGGAGTGTCCGGCATGTCGTTCTGGCACCTCTGAGAGGTGGTTCCGGCATGCCCGGCAGGTGATTCCGGAGTGTCCGGCATGCACTTCTGGCACCTCTGAGAGGTGGTTCCGGCAGGCCCGGCTGTTGGTTACGGAGTGTCTGCCGATTGGTTCTGGCGTAGTCGGCATGTGATTCTGGGGTGTCCAGCAGGTGGTTCTGGGTAGTGGATCAGGTGGTTCCGGCATACTCGTCAGGCAGTACTGGCGTGTCCGGAACATGGTTCTGGCAAGTCTGAGAGGTGGTTCCGGCATGCCCGACAGGTGTTTCCGGAGTGTCCGCCAAGTGGTTCCGGCGTAGCTGAAAGGTGATGTTGGCGTGACCGGCAGGTGGTTCCAGCCAGCCCGGCAGGTGATTCCGGAGTGTCTGCCGAGTGGTTCTGGTGTAGCCGGCAGGTGATTTTGGCCTGTCCAGCGGGTGGTTTTGGCGAGTCGAGCAGTTGGTTCTGGCGTGCTCGGCAGGTGCTTCCGGTGTCATTGGCATGTGGTTCCGGCATGTCTGAGAGGTGGTTCCGCCATGCCCGGCAGGTGATTCCGGAGTGTTCGCCAAGTGGTTCTGGCGTAGCCGGCAGGTGATTTTGCATGTCCGGCAATGGTTACGGCTAGTCGAGCCGGTGGTTCCGGCATGTCCAGCAGGTGGTTCCGGCATGCCCGGCAGGTGATTCCGGAGTGTCCGGCATGTGGTTCTGGCACCTCTGAGAGGTGGTTCCGGCATGCCCGGCAGGTGATACCGGAGTGTCCAGCATTTGGTTCTGGCACCTGTGAGAGGTGGTTCCGGAATGCCCGGCATGTGATTCCGGAGTGTCTGCCGAGTGGTTCTGGCATAGCCGGCAGGTGATTTTGGCGTGTCCAGCAAGTGGTTCCGGCGAGCTCGGCAGTTGGTTCCGGCATGTCCGGGACATGGTTCTGGCACGTCTGAGAGATGGTTCCGGCATGCCCGGCAGGTGATTCCGGAGTGTCTGCCGAGTGGTTCTGGCGTAGTCGGCAGGTGATTCTGGCGTGTCCAGCAGGTGGTTCTGGGGAGTGGATCAGGTGGTTCCGGCATACTCGGCAGGTGGTACCGGCGTGTCCGGAACATGGTTCTGGCAAGTCTGAGAGGCGGTTCCGACATGCCCGACATGTGATTCCGGAGTGTTCCCCAAGTGGTTCTGGCGTAGCCGGCAGGTCATTTTGCATGTCCGGCGGTGGTTCCGGCGAGTCGAGCCGCTCGTTCCGGCGTGTCCGGCAGATGGTTCTGGCGTGACCGGCACGAGGTTCTGGCACGTCTGAGAGTTGGTTCAGGCATGCCCGACAGGTGATTCCAGAGTGTCCGCAACGTGGTTCTGGCGTACCCGTCAGGTGATTTTGGCGTGTCTGGCAGGTGTTTCTTGCAAGTCGAGCATTTGGCTCAGGCATGCTCAGCAGGTGCTTCCGGCGTGTCTGGCAAGTGGTTCTGGTGAGTCTGAGAGCTGGTTCTGGCATGTCCGGCAGATGATTCCGGAGTGTACAACAAGTGGTTGTGACATACCCGGCAGGTGATTTTAGCGTGTCAGGTAGGTGGATCCAGCGAGTCGAGTAGGTGGTTCCGGAGTGCTCGGCAGGTGGTTCAGGCGGGTCTGGCAGGTGGTTACTTCTGTTCGGGGTGTGGTTCCGGCATCTCAGGCACATGGTTCTGGCACGTCTGATAGGTGGTTCCGGACAGCCCGACAGGTGTTTCCATGGTGTCCGCCAAGTGGTTATGGCATAGCTGGCAGGTGATGTTGGCGTGACCGGCAGGTGGTTCCAGCCAGCCCGGCAGGTGATTCCGAAGTGTTCACCAAATGGTTGAGGCGTAGCCGGAAGGTGATTTTGGCATGTCCAGCAGGTGGTTTTGGCGAGTCGATCATGTGGTTCTGGAGTGCTCGGCAGGTGCTTCCGGTGTCATTGGCATGTGGTTCCGGCATGTCTGAGAGGTGGTTCCGCCATGCCCGGCAGGTGATTCCGGAGTGTTCCCCAAGTGGTTCTGGCATAGCCGGCAGGTGATTTTGCATGTCCGGCAATGGTTCTGGCGAGTCGAGCCGGTGGTTCCGTCATGTCCGGCAGGTGGTTCCGGCATGCCCGGCAGGTGATTCCGGAGTGTCCGGCATGGGGTTCCAGCATGCCCGGCAGGTGATTCCGGAGTGTACGGCATGTGGTTCTGGCACCTCTGAGAGGTGGTTCCGGCATGCCCGGAAGGTGATACCGGAGTCTCCGGCATTTGGCTCTGGCACCTCTGAGAGGTGGTTCCGGAATGCCTGGCCTGTGATTCCGGAGTGTCTGCCGAGTGGTTCTGGCGTAGCCGGCAGTTGATTTTGGCGTGTCCACTAGGTGGTTGTGGGGAGTGGATCAGCTGGTTCCGGCATACTCGGCAGGTTGTACCGGCGTGTCCAGAACATGGTTCTGGCAAGTCTGAGAGGTGGTTCCGGCACGCACGACAGGTGATTCCGGAGCGTCCGCCCAGTGTTTCTGGCGTACCCGGCAGGTGATTTTGGCATGTCCGACAGGTGTTCCTTGCAAGTCGAGCAGGTGGCTCAGGCATGCTCAGCTGGTGCTTCCGGCGTCTCTGGCACGTGGTTGTGGTGTGTCTGAAAGCTGGTTCTGGCATGTCCGGCAGAATTTTCCGGAGTGTCCACAAAGTGGTTGTGGCATACCCGGCAGGTGATTTTAGCGTGTCAGGTAGGTGGTTCCAGCGAGTCGAGTAGGTGGTTCCAGCGTGCTCGGCAGGTGGTTCAGGCGGGTCTGGCAGGTTGTTTCGGTCTCTTCGGGGTGTGGTTCCGGCATCTCAGGCACATGGTTCTGGCACGTCTGAGAGGTGGTTCCGGCCGGCCCGACAGGTGTTTCCATGGTGTCCGCCAAGTGGTTCGGGCATAGCTGGCAGGTGATGTTGGCGTGACAGGCAGGTGGTTCCAGACAGCCCGGCAGGTGATTCCGGAGTGTCTGCCGTGTGGTTCTGGCGTAGCTGGCAGGTGATTTTGGCGTGTCCAGCAGGTGGTTCCGGCGATCTCTGCAGGTGGTACCAGCGTGTCAGGTACATGGTACTGGCACGTCTGAGAGATGGTTCCGTCATGCCAGGCAGGTGATTCCGGAGTGTCCGGCATTTGGTTCTGGCACCTCTGAGAGGTGGTTCCGGCATGCCCGGCAGGTGATACCGGAGTCTCCGGCATGTGGTTCTGGCACCTCTGAGAAGTGGTTCCGGCTGCCCGGCATGTGGTTGCGGAGTGTCTGCCGACTGGTTCTGGCGTAGTCGGCAGGTGATTCTGGCGTGTCCACTAGGTGGTTCTGGGGAGTGGATCAGGTGGTTCCGGCATACTCGGCAGGTGGTACCGGCGTGTCCAGAACATGGTTCTGGCAAGTCTGAGAGGTGGTTCCGGCACGCCCGACAGGTGATTCCGGAGTGTTCGCCAAGTGGTTCTGGCGTAGCCGGCAGGTCATTTTGCATGTCCAGCGGTGGTTCCGGCGAGTCGAGCCGGTGGTTCCGGCGTGTCCGGCAGGTGCTTCTGGCGTGACCGGCACGAGGTTCTGGCACGTCTGAGAGTTGGTTCCGGCATGCCCGACAGGTGATTCCGGAGTGTCCGCCACGTGGTTCTGGCGTACCCGGCAGGTGATTTTGGCGTGTCTGGCAGGTGTTTCTTGCAAGTCGAGCATTTGGCTCAGGCATGCTCAGCAGGTGCTTCCGGCGTGTCTGGCACGTGGTTCTGGTGTGTCTGAGAGCTGGTTCTGGCATGTCCGGCAGATTTTTCAGGAGTGTCCACAAAGTGGTTGTGGCATACCCGGCAGGTGATTTTAGCGTGTCAGGTAGGTGGTTCCAGCGAGTCAAGTAGGTGGTTCCAGCGTGCTCGGCTGGTGGTTCAGGCGGTTCTGGCAGGTTGTTTCGGTCTCTTCGGGGTGTGGTTCCGGCATCTCAGGCACATGGTTCTGGCACGTCTGAGAGGTGGTTCCGGCCGGCCCGACAGGTGTTTCCATGGTGTCCGCCAAGTGGTTCGGGCATAGCTGGCAGGTGATGTTGGCGTGACCGGCAGGTGGTTCCAGCCAGCCTGGCAGGTGATTCCGAAGTGTTCACCAAATGGTTGAGGCATAGCCGGAAGGTGATTTTGGCATGTCCAGCAGGTGGTTTTGGCGAGTCGATCATGTGGTTCTGGCTTGCTCGGCAGGTGCTTCCGGTGTCATTGGCATGTGGTTCCGGCATGTCTGAGAGGTGGTTCCGCCATGCCCGGCAGGTGATTCCGGAGTGTTCCCCAAGTGGTTCTGGCATAGCCGGCAGGTGATTTTTCATGTCCGGCAATGGTTCTGGCGAGTCGAGCCGGTGGTTCCGGCATGTCCGGCAGGTGGTTCCGGCATGCCCGGCAGGTGATTCCGGTGTGTCCGGCATGTGGTTCCAGCATGCCCGGCAGGTGATTCCGGAGTGTACGGCATGTGGTTCTGGCACCTCTGAGAGGTGGTTCCGGCATGCCCGGCAGGTGATACCGGAGTCTCCGGCATTTGGCTCTGGCACCTCTGAGAGGTGGTTCCGGAATGCCTGGCCTGTGATTCCGGAGTGTCTGCCGAGTGGTTCTGGCGTAGCCGGCAGTTGATTTTGGCGTGTCCACTAGGTGGTTGTGGGGAGTGGATCAGCTGGTTCCGGCATACTCGGCAGGTTGTACCGGCGTGTCCAGAACATGGTTCTGGCAAGTCTGAGAGGTGGTTCCGGCACGCACGACAGGTGATTCCGGAGCGTCCGCCAAGTGTTTCTGGCGTACCCGGCAGGTGATTTTGGCATGTCCGACAGGTGTTTCTTGCAAGTCGAGCAGGTGGCTCAGGCATGCTCAGCTGGTGCTTCCGGCGTCTCTGGCACGTGGTTGTGGTGTGTCTGAGAGCTAGGTCTGCCATGTCCGGCAGATGATTCCGGAGTGTCCACCAAGTGGTTCTGGTATACCTGGCAGGTGATTTTGGCGTGTCAGGAAGGTGGTTCCGGCTAGTTGAGCAGGTGGATCAGGCGTGCGCGCCAGGGGGTTCAGGCGGGTCTGGCAGGTGGTTTCGGTCTGTTCGGGGAGTGGTTCCGGCATCTCAGGCACATGGTTCTGGCACGTCTGAGAGGTGGTTTCGGCTGGCACGACAGGTGATTCCTGAGTGTCCGCCAAGTGTTCTGGCTTTGCTGAAAGGTGATGTTGGCATGACCGGCAGGTGGTTCCATCCAGCCCGGCAGGTGATTCCGGAGTGTCTGCCGAGTGGTTCTGGCGTAGCCGGCACATGATTTTGGCGTGTCCAGCAGGTGGTTCCGGCGAGCTCAGCAGGTGGTACCGGCGTGTCTGCCGAGTGGTTCTGGCGTAGCCGGCAGGTGATTCTGGCGTGTCCAGCAGGTGGTTCTGGGGAGAGGATCAGGTGGTTCCAGCATATTCGGCAGGTGGTTCTGGCGTGACCGGCACGAGGTTCTGGCACTTCTGAGAGTTGGTTCCGGCATGCCCGACAGGTGATTCCGGAGTGTCCGCCACGTGGTTCTGTCGTACCCGGCAGGTGATTTTGGCGTGTCTGGCAGGTGCTTCTTGCAAGTCGAGCATTTGGCTCAGGCATGCTCAGCAGGTGCTTCCGTCATGTCTGGCCGTGGTTCTGGTGTGTCTGAGAGCTGGTTCTGGCATGTCCGGCAGATGATTCCGGAGTGTCCACGAAGTGGTTGTGGCATACCCGGCAGGTGATTTTAGCGTGTCAGGTAGGTGGTTCCAACGAGTCGAGTAGGTGGTTCCGGCGTGCTCGGAAGGTGGTTCAGGCCGGTCTGGCAGGTGGTTTCGTCTGTTCGGGGTGTGGTTCCGGCATCTCAGGCACATGGTTCTGGCACGTCTGACAGATGGTTCCGGCATGCTCGGCAGGTGATTCGGGAGTGTCCGGCAGGTGGTTCTGGCACCTCTGAGAGGTGGTTCCGGCATGCCTGGCAGGTGGTTCCAGAGTGTCCGGCATGCGGTTCTGGCACCTCTGAGATGTGGTTCCGGCATGCCCGGCAGTTGGTTACGGAGTGTCTGCCACGTGGTTCTGGAGTAGCCGGCAGGTGATTCTGGCGTATCCAGCAGGTGGTTCTGGGGAGTGGATCAGGTGGTTCCGGCATACTCAGCAGGTGGTACCGGCGTGTTCAGTACATCGTTCTGGCAAGTCTGAGAGGTGGTTCCGGCACGCCCGACAGGTGATTCCGGAGTGTCCGCCAAGTGGTTCTGGCGTAGCTGAAAGGTGATGTTGGCGTGACAGGCAGGTGGTTCCAGCCAGCCCGGCAGCTGATTCCGGAGTGTCTGCCGTGTGGTTCTGGCGTAGCTGGCAGGTGATATTGGCGTGTCCAGCATGTGGTTCCGGCGAGCTCGGCAGGTGGTACCAGCGTGTCCGGAACATGGTTCTGGCACCTCTGAGAGATGGTTCCTGCATGCCAGGCAGGTGATTCCGGAGTGTCCGGCATGCGGTTCTGGCACCTCTGAGAGGTGGTTCCGGCATGCCCGGCAGTTGGTTACGGAGTGTCTGCCAAGTGGTCCTGGAGTAACCGGCATGTGATTCTGGCGTATCCAGCAGGTGGTTCTGGGGAGTGGATCAGGTGGTTCCGGCATACTCGGCAGGAGGTACCGGCCTGTCCGGAACATGGTTTTGGCAAGTCTGAGAGGCGGTTCCGGCAGGCCCGAGAGGTGATTCCGGAGTGTTCGCCAAGTGGTTCTGGCGCAGCCGGCAGGTGATTTTGCATGTCCGGCAATGGTTCTGGCGAGTCGAGCCGGTGGTTCCGGAATGTCCGGCTGGTGGTTCCGGCATGTCCGGCAGGTGGTTCCGGCATGTCCAGCACGTGGTTCCAGCATGCCCTGCAGGTGATTCCGGAGTGTCCGGCATGTGGTTCTGGCACCTCTGAGAGGTGGTTCCGGCATGCCCGGCAGGTGATACCGGAGTGTCCGCCAAGTGGTTCCGGCGTAGCTGAAAGGTGATGTTGGCGTGACCGGCAGGTGGTTCCAGCCAGCCCGGCAGGTGATTCCGGAGTGTCTGCCGAGTGGTTCTGGTGTAGCCAGCAGGTGATTTTGGCGTGTCCAGCAGGTGGTTCCGGCGAGCTTGGCAGGTGGTACCGGCGTGTCCAGAACATGGTTCTGGCAAGTCTGAGAGGTGGTTCCGGCACGCCCGACAGGTGATTCCGGAGTGTTCGCCAAGTTGTTCTGGCGTAGCCGGCAGGTCATTTTGCATGTCCGGCGGTGGTTCCGGCGAGTCGAGCCGGTGGTTCCGGCGTGTCCGGCAGGTGCTTCTGGCGTGACAGGCACGACGTTCTGGGACGTCTGAGAGTTGGTTCCGGCATGCCCGACAGGTGATTCCGGAGTGTCCGCAACGTGGTTCTACGTACCCGGCAGGTGACTTTGGCGTGTCTGGCAGGTGCTTCTTGCAAGTAGAGCATTTGGCTCAGGCATGCTCAGCAGGTGCTTCCGGCGTGTCTGGCACGTGGTTGTGGTGCGTCTGAGAGCTGGTTCTGCCATGTCCGGCAGATGATTCCGAAGTGTCCACCAAGTGGTTGTGGCATACCCGGCAGGTGATTTTAGCGTGTCAGGTACGTGGTTCCAGCGAGTCGAGTAGGTGGTTCCGGAGTGCTCGGCAGGTGGTTCAGGCGGGTCTGGCAGGTGGTTTCGTCTGTTCGGGGTGTGGTTCCGGCATCTCAGGCACATGGTTCTGGCACGTCTGAGAGGTGGTTCCGGCACGCCCGACAGGTGATTCCGGAGCGTCCGCCCAGTGTTTCTGGCGTACCCGGCAGGTGATTTTGGCATGTCCGACAGGTGTATCTTGCGAGTCGAGCAGGTGGCTCAGGCATGCTCAGCTGGTTCTTCCGGCGTCTCTGGCACGTGGTTCTGGTGTGTCTGACAGCTGGTTCTGGCATGTCCGGCAGATGATTCTGGAGTGTCCACCAAGTGGTTCTGGTATACCTGGCAGGTGATTTTGGCTTGTCAGGAAGTTGGTTTCGGCTAGTTGAGCAGGTGGATCAGGCGTGCTCGCCAGGTTGTTCAGGCGGGTCTGGCAGGTGGTTTCGGTCTGTTCGGGGAGTGGTTCCGCCATCTCAGGCTCATGGTTCTGGCACGTCTGAGAGGTGGTTCCGGCCGGCCCGACAGGTGTTTCCATGGTGTCCGCCAAGTGGTTCTGGCACAGCTGGCAGGTGATATTCGCGTGACCGGCAGGTGGTTCCAGCCAGCCCGGCAGGTGATTCCGGAGTGTCTGCCGTGTGGTTCTGGCGTAGCTTTCAGGTGATTTTGGCGTTTCCAGCAGGTGGTTCCGGCGAGCTCGGCAGGTGGTACCAGCGAGTCCGGAACATGGGTCTGGCACGTCTGAGAGATGGTTCCGGCATGCCCGGCAGGTGACTTGGGAGTGTCCGGCATGTGGTTCTGGCACCTCTGAGAGGTGGTTCCGGCATGCCAGGCAGGTGATTCTGGACTGTTCGGCAAGTGGTTCTGGAACCTCTGAGAGGTGGTTCTGGCATGCCCGGCAGGTGGTTCCGGAGTGTCTGCCGAGTGGTTCTGGCGTAGTCGGCAGGTGATTCTGGCGTGTCCAGCAGGTGGTTCTGGGGAGAGGATCAGTTGGTTCCGGCATACTCGGCAGGTGGTACCGGCGTGTAAGGAACATGGTTCTGGCAAGTCTGAGAGGCGGTTCCGGCATGCCCGACAGTTGATTCCATGGTGTCTGCCAAGTGGTTCTGGCATAGCTGGCAGGTGATATTGGCGTGACCGGCAGGTGGTTCCAGCAAGCCCGGCAGGTGATTCCGAAGAGTTCACCAAATGGTTGTGGCGTAGCCAGCAGGTGATTTTGGCGTGTCCAGCAGGTGGTTTTGGCGAGTCGAGCAGGTGGTTCTGGCGTGCTTGGCAGGTGCTTCCGGTGTCATTGGCATGTGGTTCCGGCATGTCTGAGAGCTGGTTCCGCCATGCCCGGCAGGTGATTCCGGAGTGTTTGCCAAGTGGTTCTGGCGTAGCCGGCAGGTGATTTTGCATGTCCGGCAATGGTTACGGCTAGTCGAGCCGGTGGTTCCGGCATGTCCATCAGGTGGTTCCGGCATGCTCGGCAGGTGATTCCGGAGTGTCCAGAATTTGGTTCTGGCACCTGTGAGAGGTGGTTCCGGAATGCCCGGCATGTGATTCCGGACTGTCTGCCGAGTGGTTCTGGCGTAGCCGGCAGGTGATTTTGGCGTGTCCAGAAGGTGGTTCCGGCGAGCTCGGCAGGTGGTTCCGGCATGTCCGGGACATGGTTCTGGCACGTCTGAGAGATGGTTCCGGCATGCCCGGCAGGTGATTCCGGAGTGTCCGTCATGTGGTTCTGGCACCTCTGAGAGGTGGTTCCGGCATGCCCGGCAGTTGGTTATGGAGTGTCTGCCGAGTGGTTCTGGCGTAGCCGGCAGGTGATTCTGGCGTATCCAGCAGGTGGTTTTGGGGAGTGGATCAGGTGGTTCCGGCATACTCGGCAGGTGGTACCGGCGTGTCCGGACCTTGGTTCTGGCAAGTCTGAGAGGTGGTTCCGGCATGCCCGACAGGTGATTCCGGAGTGTTCGACAAGTGGTTCTGGCGTAGCCGGCAGGTCATTTTGCATGTCCGGCGGTGGTTCCGGCGAGTCGAGCCGGTGGTTCCGGTGTGTCCAGCAGGTGTTTCCGGTCTGTCCGGCAGGTGGTTCTGGCGTGACCGGCACGAGGTTCTGGCACGTCTGAGAGTTGGTTCCGGCATGCCCGACAGGTGATTCCGGAGTGTCCGCCACGTGGTTCTGGCGTACCCGGCAGGTGATTTTGGTGTGTCTGGCAGGTGTTTCTTGCAAGTAGAGCATTTGGCTCAGGCATGCTCAGCAGGTGCTTCTGGCGTGTCTGTCACGTGGTTCTGGTGTGTCTGAGAGCTGGTTGTGGCATGTCCGGCAGATTTTTCCGGAGTGTCCACAAAGTGGTTGTGGCATACCTGGCAGGTGATTTTAGCGTGTCAGGTAGGTGGTTCCAGCGAATCGAGTAGGTGGTTCCAGCGTGCTCGGCAGGTTGTTCAGGCGGGTCTGGCAGGTTGTTTCGGTCTCTTCGGGGTGTGGTTCCGGCATCTCAGGCACATGGTTCTGGCACGTCTGAGAGGTGGTTCCGGCCGGCCCGACAGGTGTTTCCATGGTGTCCGCCAAGTGGTTCGGGCATAGCTGGCAGGTGATGTTGGCGTGACCGGCAGGTGGTTCCAGAAAGCCCGGCAGGTGATTCCGAAGAGTTCACCAAATGGTTGTGGCGTAGCCGGCAGGTGATTTTGGCGTGTTCAGCAGGTGGTTTTGGAGAGTCGAGCAGGTGGTTCTGGCGTGCTCGGCAGGTGCTTCCGGAGTCATTGGCATGTGGTTCCGGCATGTCTGAGAGGCAGGTCATTTTGCATGCCCGGCAGGTGATTCCGGAGTGTTCGCCAAGTGGTTCTGGCGTAGCCGGCAGGTGATTTTGCATGTCCGGCAATGGTTCCTGCGAGTCGAGCCGGTGGTTCCGGCATGTCCGGCAGGTGATTCCTGCATGTCCAGCAGGTGGATCCGGCATGCCCGGCAGGTGATTCCGGAGTGTCCGGCATGTGGTTCTGGCACCTCTGAGAGGTGGTTCCAGCATGCCCGGCAGGTGATACCGGAGTCTCCGGCATTTGGTTCTGGCACCTGTGAGAGGTGGTTCCGGAATGCCTGGCATGTGATTCCGGAGTGTCTGCCGTGTGGTTCTGGCGTAGCTGGCAGGTGATTTTGGCGTGTCCAGCAGGTGGTTCTGGGGAGTGGATCAGGTGGTTCCGGCATACTCGGCAGGTGGTACCGGCGTGTCCGGAACATGGTTCTGGCAAGTCTGAGAGGCGGGTCCGGCATGCCCGACATGTGATTCCGGAGTGTTCGCCAAGTGGTTCTGGCGTAGCCGGCAGGTCATTTTGCATGTCCGGCGGTGGTTCCGGCGAGTCGAGCCGGTGGTTCCGGCGTGTCCGGCAGGTGGTTCTGGCGTGACCGGCACGAGGTTCTGGCACGTCTGAGAGTTGGTTCCGGCATGCCCGACAGGTGATTCCGGAGTGTCCGCAACGTGGTTCTGGCGTACCCGGCAGGTGATTTTGGCGTGTCTGGCAGGTGTTTCTTGCAAGTCGAGCATTTGGCTCAGGCATGCTCAGCAGGTGCTTCCGGCGTGTCTGGCACGTGGTTCTGGTGTGTCTGAGAGCTGGTTCTGGCATGTCCGGCAGATGATTCCGGAGTGTCCAACAAGTGGTTGTGGCATACCCGGCAGGTGATTTTAGCGTGTCAGGTAGGTGGTTCCAGCGAGTCGAGTAGGTGGTTCCGGAGTGCTCGGCAGGTGGTTCAGGCGGGTCTGGCAGGTGGTTTCTTCTGTTCGGGGTGTGGTTCCGGCATCTCAGGCACATGGTTGTGGCACGTCTGTTAGGTGGTTCCGGCCGGCCCGACAGGTGTTTCCATGGTGTCCGCCAAGTGGTTCTGGCATAGCTGGCAGGTGATGTTGGCGTGACCGGCAGGTGGTTCCAGGGAGCCCGGCAGGTGATTCCGAAGTGTTCACCAAATGCTTGTGGCGTAGCCGGAAGGTGATTTTGGCGTGTCCAGCAGGTGGTTCTGGCGAGCTCGGCAGGTGGTACCAGCGTGTCCGGAACATGGTTCTGGCACGTCTGAGAGATGGTTCCGTCATGTCAGGCAGGTGATTCAGGAGTGTCCGGCATTTGGTTCTGGCACCTCTGAGAGGTGGTTCCGGCATGCCAGGCAGGTGATACCGGAGTCTCCGGCATGTGGTTCTGGCACCTCTGAGAGGTGGTTCCGGCTGCCCGGCAGGTGGTTCCGGAGTGTCTGACTACTGGTTCTGGCGTAGTCGGCAGGTGATTCTGGCGTGTCCAGCAGGTGGTTCTGGGGAGTGGATCAGGTGGTTCCAGCATACTCGGCAGGTGGTACCGGCGTGTCCGGAACATGGTTCTGGCAAGTCTGAGAGGTGGTTCCGGCATGCCCGGCAGGTGGTTCCGGAGTGTCTGCCGAGTGGTTCTGGAGCCAGCCTGGCAGGTGATTCCGAAGAGTTCACCAAATTCTTGTGGCGTAGCCGGCAGGTGATTTTGGAATGTCAGGAAGTTGGTTCCGGCTAGTTGAGCAGGTGGATCAGGCGTTCTCGCCAGGGGGTTCAGGCGGGTCTGGCAGGTGGTTTTGGTCTGTTCGGGGAGTGGTTGCGGCATCTCAGGCACATGGTTCTGCAACGTCTGAGAGGTGGCTCCGGCCGGCCGGAGAGGTGTTTCCGGAGTGTCCGCCAAGTGGTTCTGGCGTAGCTGAAAGGTGATGTTGGCGTGACCGGCAGGTGGTTCCAGCCAGCCCGGCAGGTGATTCCGGAGTGTTCCCCAAGTGGTTCTGGCATAGCCGGCAGGTGATTTTGCATGTCCAGCAATGGTTCCGGCGAGTCGAGCCTGTGGATCCGGCATATCCGGCAGGTGATTCCTGCATGTCCAGCAGGTGGTTCCGGCATGCCCGGCAGGTGGTACCGAGTGTCTGCCGAGTGGTTCTGGAGCCAGCCCGGCAGGTGATTCCGAAGAGTTCACCAAATGGTTGTGGCGTAGCCGGCAGGTGATTTTGGAATGTCAGGAAGTTGGTTCCGGCTAGTTGAGCAGGTGGATCAGGCGTGCTTGCCAGGGGCTTCAGGCGGGTCTGGCAGGTGGTTTCGGTCTTTTCGGGGAGTGGTTCCGCCATCACAGGCTCATGGTTCTGGCACCTCTGAGAGGTGGTTCCGGCATGCCCGGCAGTTGGTTACGGAGTGTCTGCCGAGTGGTTCTGGAGTAGCCGGCAGGTGATTCAGGCGTATCCAGCAGGTGGTTCTGGGGAGTGGATCAGGTGGTTCCGGCATACTCGGCAGGTGGTACCGGCGTGTCCGGAACATGGTTTTGGCAAGTCTGAGATGTGGTTCGGGCAGGCCCGACAGGTGATTCCGGAGTGTTCGCCAAGTGGTTCTGGCATAGCCGGCAGGTCATTTTGCATGTCCGGCGGTGGTTCCGGCGACTCGAGCCGGTGGTTGCGGCGTATCCAGCAGGTATTTCCGGTCTGCCCGGCAGGAGGTTCTGGCGTGACAGGCACGACGTTCTGGGACGTCTGAGAGTTGGTTCCGGCATGCCCGACAGGTGATTCCGGAGTGTCCGCAACGTGGTTCTACGTACCCGGCAGGTGACTTTGGCGTGTCTGGCAGGTGCTTCTTGCAAGTAGAGCATTTGGCTCAGGCATGCTCAGCAGGTGCTTCCGGCGTGTCTGGCACGTGGTTGTGGTGCGTCTGAGAGCTGGTTCTGCCATGTCCGGCAGATGATTCCGAAGTGTCCACCAAGTGGTTGTGGCATACCCGGCAGGTGATTTTAGCGTGTCAGGTACGTGGTTCCAGCGAGTCGAGTAGGTGGTTCCGGAGTGCTCGGCAGGTGGTTCAGGCGGGTCTGGCAGGTGGTTTCGTCTGTTCGGGGTGTGGTTCCGGCATCTCAGGCACATGGTTCTGGCACGTCTGAGAGGTGGTTCCGGCACGCCCGACAGGTGATTCCGGAGCGTCCGCCCAGTGTTTCTGGCGTACCCGGCAGGTGATTTTGGCATGTCCGACAGGTGTATCTTGCGAGTCGAGCAGGTGGCTCAGGCATGCTCAGCTGGTTCTTCCGGCGTCTCTGGCACGTGGTTCTGGTGTGTCTGACAGCTGGTTCTGGCATGTCCGGCAGATGATTCTGGAGTGTCCACCAAGTGGTTCTGGTATACCTGGCAGGTGATTTTGGCTTGTCAGGAAGTTGGTTTCGGCTAGTTGAGCAGGTGGATCAGGCGTGCTCGCCAGGTTGTTCAGGCGGGTCTGGCAGGTGGTTTCGGTCTGTTCGGGGAGTGGTTCCGCCATCTCAGGCTCATGGTTCTGGCACGTCTGAGAGGTGGTTCCGGCCGGCCCGACAGGTGTTTCCATGGTGTCCGCCAAGTGGTTCTGGCACAGCTGGCAGGTGATATTCGCGTGACCGGCAGGTGGTTCCAGCCAGCCCGGCAGGTGATTCCGGAGTGTCTGCCGTGTGGTTCTGGCGTAGCTGGCAGGTGATTTTGGCGTTTCCAGCAGGTGGTTCCGGCGAGCTCGGCAGGTGGTACCAGCGTGTCCGGAACATCGTTCTGGCATGTCTGAGAGATGGTTCCGTAATGCCAGGCAGGTGATTCCGGAGTGTCCGGCATGTGGTTCGGGCACCTCTGAGAGGTGGTTCCGGCATGCCCGGCAGGTGATTCCGGAGTGTCCGGCATTTGGTTCTGGCACCTCTGATAGGTGGTTCCGGCATGTCCGTCATGTGGTTCCGGAGTGTCTGCCGAGTGGTTCTGGCGTAGTCGGCAGGTGATTCTGGCGTGTCCAGCTGGTGGTTGTGGGGAGTGGATCAGGTGGTTCCGGCATACTCGGCAGGTGGTACCGGCGTGTCCGGAACATGGTTCTGGCAAGTCTCAGAGGCGGTTCCGGCATGCCCGACAGGTGATTCCGGAGTGTCCGCAACATGGTTCTGGCGTACCCGGCAGGTGATTTTGGCGTGTCTGGCAGGTGCTTCTTGCAAGTCGAGCATTTGGCTCCGGCATGCTCAGCAGGTGCTTCCGGCGTGTCTGGCACGTGGTTCTGGTGTGTCTGAGAGCTGGTTCTGGCATGTCCGGCAGATGATTCCGGAGTGTCCACCAAGTGGTTGTGGCATACCCGGCAGGTGATTTTAGCGTGTCAGGTAGGTGGTTCCAACGAGTCGAGTAGGTGGTTTCGGCGTGCTCGGAAGATGGTTCAGGCTGGTCAGGCAGGTGGTTTCGTCTGTTCGGGGTGTGGTTCCGGCATCTCAGGCACATGGTTCTGGCACGTCTGACAGATGATCCGGCATGCCCGGCAGGTGATTCCGGAGTGTCCGGCATGTCGTTCTGGCACCTCTGAGAGGTGGTTCCGGCATGCCCGGCTGTTGGTTACGGAGTGTCTGCCAAGTGGTTCTGGACTAGCCGGCAGGTGATTCTGGCGTATCCAGCAGGTGGTTCTGGGGAGTGGATCAGGTGGTTCCGGCATACTCGGCAGGTGGTACCGGCGTGTCCGGAACATGGTTTTGGCAAGTCTGAGAGGTGGTTCGGGCAGGCCCGACAGGTGATTCCGGAGTGTTCGCCAAGTGGTTCTGGCATAGCCGGCAGGTCATTTTGCATGTCCGGCGGTGGTTCCGGCGAGTCGAGCCAGTGGTTGCGGCGTATCCAGCAGGTGTTTCCGGTCTGTCCGGAGGTGGTTCTGGCGTGACCGGCACGAGGTTCTGGCACGTCTGAGAGTTGGTTCCGGCATGCCCGACAGGTGATTCCGGAGTGTCCGCCACGTGGTTCTGGCGTACCCGGCAGGTGATTTTGGCATGTCTGACAGGTGTATCTTGCGAGTCGAGCAGGTGGCTCAGGCATGCTCAGCTGGTGCTTCCGGCGTCTCTGGCACGTGGTTCTGGTGTGTCTGAGAGCTGGTTCTGGCATGTCCGGCAGATGATTCCGGAGTGTCCACCAAGTGGTTCTTGTATACCTGGCAGGTGATTTTGGCGTGTCAGGAAGTTGGTTCCGGCTAGTTGAGCAGGTGGATCAGGCGTGCTTGCCAGGGGGTTCAGGCGGGTCTGGCAGGTGGTTTCGGTCTGTTCGGGGAGTGGTTCCGGCATCTCAGGCTCATGGTTGTGGCTCGTCTGAGAGGTGGTTCCGGCCGGCCCGACAGGTGTTTCCATGGTGTCCGCCAAGTGGTTCTGGCATAGCTGGCAGGTGATATTGTCGTGACCGGCAGGTGGTTTCAGCAAGCCCGGCAGGTGATTCCGAAGCGTTCACCAAATGGTTGTGGCGTAGCCGGCAGGTGATTTTGGCGTGTCCAGCAGGAGGTTTTGGCGAGTCAAGCAGGTGGTTCTGGCGTGCTTGGCAGGTGCTTCCGGTGTCATTGGCATGTGGTTCCGGCATGTCTGAGAGGTGGTTCCGGCATGCCCGGCAGGTGGTTCCGGAGTGTCTGCCGAGTGGTTCTGGAGCCAGCCCGGCAGGTGATTCCGAAGAATTCACCAAATGGTTGTGGCGTAGCCGGCAGCTGATTTTGGCGTGTCAGGAAGTTGGTTCCGGCTAGTTGAGCAGGTGGATCAGGCGTGCTCGCC
This sequence comes from Equus caballus, assembly GCF_041296265.1. Lineage (NCBI taxonomy): Eukaryota > Metazoa > Chordata > Mammalia > Perissodactyla > Equidae > Equus > Equus caballus. Next base: position 8,342,251 of record NC_091707.1, on the reverse strand, counting down.
AGGGGGTTCAGGCGGGTCTGGCAGGTTGTTTCGGTCTGTTCGGGGAGTCGTTCCGGCATCTCAGGCTCATGGTTCAGGCACGTCTCTGAGGTGGTTCCGGGAGGCCGGAGAGGTGTTTCCGGAGTGTCCGCCAAGTGGTTCTGGCGTACCTGAAAGGTGATGTTGGCGTGACCGGCAGGTGGTTCCAGCCAGCCTGGCAGGTGATTCCGGAGTGTCTGCCGTGTGGTTCTGGCATAGATGGCAGGTGATTTTGGCGTGTCCAGCATGGGGTTACGGCGAGCTCTGCAGGTGGTACCAGCGTGTCCGGAACATGGTTCTGGCACGTCTGAGAGATGGTTCCGGCATGCCCGACAGGTGATTCGGGAGTGTCCGGTATGTGGTTCTGGCATACCCGGCAGGTGATTTTGGCGTGTCTGGCAGGTGTTTCTTGCAAGTCGAGCATTTGGCTCAGGCATGCTCAGCAGGTGCTTCCGGCGTGTCTGTCACGTGGTTCTGGTGTGTCTGAGAGCTGGTTCTGGCATGTCCGGCAGATGATTCCGGAGTGTCCACCAAGTGGTTGTGGCATACCCGGCAGGTGATTTTAGCTTGTCAGGTAGGTGGTTCCAGCGAGTCGAGTAGGTGGTTCCGGCGTGCTCGGCAGGTGGTACAGGCGGGTCTGGCAGGTGGTTTCGGTCTGTTCGGGGTGTGGTTCCGGCATCTCAGGCACGTGGTCCTGGCACGTCTGATAGGTGGTTCCGGCCGGCCCGACAGGTGTTTCCATGGTGTCCGCCAAGTGGTTCTGGCATAGCTGGCAGGTGATGTTGGCGTGACCGGCAGGTGGTTCCAGCCAGCCTGGCAGGTGATTCCGAAGAGTTCACCAAATGGTTGTGGCGTAGCCGGCAGGTGATTCTGGTGTGTCCTGCAGGTGGTTCTGGGGAGTGGATCAGGTGGTTCCGGCATACTCGGCAGGTTGTACGGGCGTGTCCTGAACATGGTTCTGGCAAGTCTGAGAGGTGGTTCCGGCATGCACGACAGGTGATTCCGGACTGTTCGCCATGTGGTTCTGGCCTAGTCGGCAGGTTATTTTGCATGTCCGGCGGTGGTTCCGCCGAGTCGAGCCGGTGGTTCCGGCGTGTCCAGCAGGTGTTCCCGGTCTGTCCGGCAGGTGGTTCTGGCGTGACCGGCACGAGGTTCTGGCACGTCTGAGAGTTGGTTCCGGCATGCCCGGCAGGTGGTTCCGGAGTGTCTGCCGAGTGGTTCTGGAGCCAGCCCGGCAGGTGATTCCGAAGAGTTCACCAAATGGTTGTGGCGTAGCCGGCAGGTGATTTTGGAATGTCAGGAAGTTGGTTCCGGCTAGTTGAGCAGGTGGATCAGGCGTGCTTGCCAGGGGCTTCAGGCGGGTCTGGCAGGTGGTTTCGGTCTGTTCGGGGAGTGGTTCCGCCATCTCAGGCTCATGGTTCTGGCACGTCTGAGAGGTGGTTCCGGCCGGCCCGACAGGTGTTTCCATGGTGTCCACCGAGTGGTTCTGGCGTAGCCGTCAGTTGATTTTGGCGTGACCACTAGGTGGTTCTGGGGAGTGGATCAGCTGGTTCCGGCATACTCGGCAGGTGGTACGGGCGTGTCCAGAACATGGTTCTGGCAAGTCTGAGAGGTCGGTCCGGCACGCCCGACAGGTGATTCCGGAGCGTCCGCCAAGTGTTTCTGGCGTACCCGGCAGGTGATTTTGGCATGTCCGACAGGTGTTTCTTGCAAGTCGAGCAGGTGGCTCAGGCATGCTCAGCTGGTGCTTCCGGCGTCTCTGGCACGTGGTTGTGGTGTGTCTGAGAGCTGGTTCTGGCATCTCCGGCAGATGATTCCGGAGTGGCCAGAAAGTGGTTCTGGTATACCTGGCAGGTGATTTTGGCGTGTCAGGAAGTTGGTTCCGGCTAGTTGAGCAGGTGGATCAGGCGTGCTCGCCAGGGGGTTCAGGCGGGTCTGGCAGGTGGTTTCGGTCTGTTCGGGGAGTGGTTCCGGCATCTCAGGCACATGGTTCTGCCACGTCTGAGATGAGGTTGTGGCCGGCCCGACAGGTGATTCCGGAGTGTCTGCCGAGTGGTTCTGGTGTAGCCGGCAGGTGATTTTGGCGTGTCCAGCAGGTGGTTTTGGCGATTCGAGCAGGTGGTTCTGGCTTGCTCGGCAGGTGCTTCCGGTGTCATTGGCATGTGGTTCCGGCATGTCCGGCAGGTGGTTCCGGTACGCCCGACAGGTGATTCCGGAGCGTCCGCCCAGTGTTTCTGGCGTACCCGGCAGGTGATTTTGGCATGTCCGACAGGTGTATCTTGCGAGTCGAGCTGGTGGCTCAGGCATGCTCATCTGGTGCTTCCGGCGTCTCTGGCACGTGGTTCTGGTGTGTCTGAGAGCTGGTTCTGGCATCTCCGGCAGATGATTCCGGAGTGTCCACCAAGTGGTTCTTGTATACCTGGCAGGTGATTTTGGCGTGTCAGGAAGTTGGTTCCAGCTAGTTGAGCAGGTGGCTCAGGCGTGCTTGCCAGGGGCTTCAGGCGGGTCTGGCAGGTGGTTTCGGTCTGTTCGGGGAGTGGTTCCGGCATCTCAGGCTCATGGTTCTGGGACGTCTGAGAGGTGGTTCCGGCCGGCCCGACAGGTGTTTCCATGGTGTCCGCCAAGTGGTTCTGGCATAGCTGGCACGTGATGTTGGCTTGACCGGCAGGTGGTTCCAGCAAGCCCGGCAGGTGATTCCGAAGAGTTCACCAAATGGTTGAGGCGTAGCCGGCAGGTGATTTTGGCGTGTCCAGCAGGTGGTTTTGGCGAGTCGAGCAGGTGGTTCTGGCGTGCTCGGCAGGTGCTTCCGGTGTCATTGGCATGTGGTTCCGGCATGTCTGAGAGGTGGTTCCGGCATGCCCGGCAGGTGGTTCCGGAGTGTCTGCCGAGTGGTTCTGGAGCCAGCCCGGCAGGTGATTCTGAAGAGTTCACCAAATGGTTGTGGCGTAGCCGGCAGGTGATTTTGGAATGTCAGGAAGTTGGTTCCGGCTAGTTGAGCAGGTGGATCAGGCGTGCTCGCCAGGGGGTTCAGGCGGGTCTGGCAGGTGGTTTCGGTCTGTTCGGGGAGTGGTTCCGGCATCTCAGGCACATGGTTCTGGCACGTCTGAGAGGTGGTTCCGGCCGGCCGGAGAGGTGTTTCCGGAGAGTCCGCCAAGTGGTTCTGGCGTAGCTGAAAGGTGATGTTGGCGTGACCGGCAGGTGGTTCCAGCCAGCCCGGCAGGTGATTCCGGAGTGTCTGCCGTGTGGTTCTGGCGTAGCTGGCAGGTGATTTTCGCGTGTACAGCAGGTGGTTCCGGCGAGCTCGGCAGGTGGTACCAGCATGTCGGGAACAAGGTTCTTGCACGTCTGAGAGATGGTTCCGGCATGCCCGGCAGGTGATTCGGGAGTGTCCGGCATGTGGTTCTGGCACCTCTGAGAGGTGGTTCCGGCATGCCCGGCAGGTGATTCCGGAGTGTTCGGCATGTGGTTCTGGCACCTCTGAGAGGTGGTTCCGGCATGCCCGGCAGGTGGTTCCGGAGTGTCTGCCGAGTGGTTCTGGCGTAGTCGGCAGGTGATTCTGGCGTGTCCAGCAGGTGGTTCTGGGGAGTGGATCAGGTGGTTCCGGCATACTCGGCAGGTGGTACCGGCGTGTCCGGAACATGGTTCTGGCAAGTCTGAGAGGCGGTTCCGGCATGCCGGACAGGTGATTCCGGAGTGTCCGCCACATGGTTCTGGCGTACCCGGCAGGTGATTTTGGCGTGTCTGGCAGGTGCTTCTTGCAAGTCGAGCATTTGGCTCAGGCATGCTCAGCAGGTGCTTCCGGCATGTCTGGCACGTGGTTCTGGTTTGTCTGAGAGCTGGTTCTGGCATGTCCGGCAGATGATTCCGGAGTGTCCAACAAGTGGTTGTGGCATACCTGGCAGGTGATTTTAGCGTGTCAGGTAGGTGGTTCCAGCGAGTCGATTAGGTGGTTCCGGCGTGCTCGGCAGGTGGTTCAGGCGGGTCCGGCAGGTGGTTTCGTCTGTTCGGGGTGTGGTTCCGGCATCTCAGGCACATGGTTCTGGCACGTCTGACAGATGGTTCCGCCATGCCCGGCAGGTGATTCGGGAGTCTCCGGCATGTGGTTCTGGCACCTCTGAGAGGTGGTTCCGGCATGCCCGGCAGGTGATTCCGGAGTGTCCGGCATTTGGTTCTGGCACCTCTGAGAGGTGGTTCCGGAATGTGTGTCATGTGATTCCCGAGTGTCTGCCGAGTGGTTCTGGCGTAGCCGGCAGGTGATTTTGTCGTGTCCAGCAGGTGGTTCCGGCAAGCTCGGCAGGTGGTTCCGGCATGTCCGGAACATGGTTCTGGCAAGTCTGAGAGATGGTTCCGGCATGCCCGACAGGTGATTCCGGAGTGTCCGCCACGTGGTTCTGGCGTACCCGGCAGGTGATTTTGGCGTGTCAGGCAGGTGTTTCTTGCAAGTCAAGCATTTGGCTCAGGCATGCTCAGCAGGTGTTTCCGGCGTGTCTGGTACGTGGTTCTGGTGAGTCTGAGAGCTGGTTCTGGCATGTCCGGCAGATGATACCGGAGTGTCCACCAAGTGGTTGTGGCATACCCGGCAGGTGATTTTAGCGTGTCAGGCAGGTGGTTCCAGCCAGCCCGGCAGGTGATTCCGGAGTGTCTGCCGTGTGGTTCTGGCGTAGCTGGCAGGTGATTTTGGCGTGTACAGCAGGTGGTTCCGGCGAGCTCGGCAGGTGATTCGGGAGTGTCCGGCATGTGGTTCTGGCACCACTGAGAGGTGGTTCCGGCATGCCCGGCAGGTGATTCCGGAGTGTTCGGCATGTGGTTCTGGCACCTCTGAGAGGTGGTTCCGGCATGCCCGGCAGTTGGTTACGGAGTGTCTGCCGAGTGGTTCTGGAGTAGGCTGCAGGTGATTCAGGCGTATCCAGCAGGTGGTTCTGGGGAGTGGATCAGGTGGTTCTGGCATACTCGGCAGGTCGTACCGGCGTGTCCGGAGCATGGTTCTGGCAAGTCTGAGAGGTGGTTCCGGCATGCCCGACAGGTGATTCCGGAGTGTTCGCCAAGTGGTTCTGGCGTAGCCGGCAGGTCATTTTGCATGTCCGGCGGTGGTTCCGGCGAGTCGAGCCGGTGGTTGCGGCGTATCCAGCAGGTGTTTCCGGTCTGTCCGGCAGGTGGTTCTGGCGTTACCGGCACGAGGTTCTGGTACGTCTGATAGTTGGTTCCGGCATGCCCGACAGGTGATTCCGGAGTGTCCGCCACGTGGTTCTGGCGTACCCGGCAGGTGATTTTGGCGTGTCAGGCAGGTGTTTCTTGCAAGTCGAGCATTTGGCTCAGGCATGCTCAGCAGGTGCTTCCGGCGTTTCTGGCACGCGGTTCTGGTGTGTCTGAGAGCTGGTTCTGGCATGCCCGGCAGATGATTCCGGATTGTCCACGAAGTGGTTGTGGCATACCCGGCAGGTGATTTTAGCGTGTCAGGTAGGTGGTTCCGGCGAGTCGAGTAGGTGGTTCCGGCATGCTCGGCAGGTGGTTCAGGCGGGTCTGGCAGGTGGTTTCGGTCTGTTCGGGGTGTGGTTCCGGCATCTCAGGCACATGGTTCTGGCACGTCTGATAGGTGGTTCTGGCCGGCCCGACAGGTGTTTCCATGGTGTCAGCCAAGTGGTTCTGGCATAGCTGGCAGGTGATGTTGGCGTGACCGGCAGGTGGTTCCAGCCAGCCCGGCGGGTGATTCCGAAGCGTTCACCAAATGGTTGTGGCGTAGCCGGCAGGTGATTTTGGCGTGTACAGCAGGTGGATTTGGCAAGTCCAGCAGGTGGTTCTGGCGTGCTCGGCATGTGCTTCCGGTGTCATTTGAATGTGCTTCCGGCATGTCTGAGAGGTGGTTCCGCCATGCCCGGCAGGTGGTTCCGGAGTGTCTGCCGAGTGGTTCTGGCGTAGTCGGCAGGTGATTCTGGCGTGTCCAGCTCGTGGTTGTGGGGAGTGGATCAGGTGGTTCCGGCATACTTGGCAGGTGGTACCAGCGTGTCCGGAACATGGTTCTGGCAAGTCTGAGAGGCGGTTTCGGCATGCCCGACAGGTGATTCCGGAGTGTTCGCCAAGCGGTTCTGGCGTAGCCGGCAGGTCATTTTGCATGTCCAGCGGTGGTTCCGACGAGTTGAGCCTGTGGTTCCGGCGTGTCCGGCAGGTGGTTCTGGCGTGACCGGCACGAGGTTCTGGCACGTCTGAGAGTTGGTTCCGGCATGCCCGACTGGTGATTCCGGAGTGTCCGCCACGTGGTTCTGGCGTACCCGGCAGGTGATTTTGGCGTGTCTGGCAGGTGCTTCTCGCAAGTCGAGCATTTGGCTCAGGCATGCTCAGCAGGTGATTCCGGCGTGTCTGTCACGTGGTTCTGGTGTGTCTGAGAGCTGGTTCTGGCATGTCCGGCAGATGATTCCGGAGTGTCCACCAAGTGGTTGTGGCATACCCGGCAGGTGATTTTAGCGTGTCAGGTAGGTGGTTCCAGCGAGTCGAGTAGGTGGTTCCGGCGTGCTCGGCAGGTGGTTCAGGCGGGTCTGGCAGGTGCTTTCGGTCTGTTCGGGGTGTGGTTCCGGCATCTCAGGCACATGGTTCTGGCACGTCTGATAGGTGGTTCCGTCCGGCACGACAGGTGTTTCCATGTTGTCCGCCAAGTGGTTCTGGCATAGCTGGCAGGTGATGTTGGCGTGACCGGCAGGTGGTTCCAGCAAGCCCGGCAGGTGATTCCGAAGAGTTCACCAAATGGTTGTGGCATTGCCGGCAGGTGATTTTGGCGTGTCCAGCAGGTGGTTTTGGCGAGTCGAGCAGGTGGTTCTGGCGTGCTTGGCAGGTGCTTCCGGTGTCATTGGCATGTGGTTCCGGCATGTCTGAGAGGTGGTTCCGGCATGCCCGGCAGGTGGTTCCGGAGAGTCTGCCGAGTGGTTCTGGAGCCAGCCCGGCAGGTGATTCCGAAGAGTTCACCAAATGGTTGTGGCATTGCCGGCAGGTGATTTTGGCGTGTCCAGCAGGTGGTTTTGGCGAGTCGAGCAGGTGGTTCTGGCGTGCTTGGCAGGTGCTTCCGGTGTCATTGGCATGTGGTTCCGGCATGTCTGAGAGGTGGTTCCGCCATGCCCGGCAGGTGATTCCGGAGTGTTCCCCAAGTGGTTCTGGCATAGCCGGCAGGTGATTTTGCATGTCCGGCAATGGTTCCGGCGAGTCGAGCCGGTGGTTCCGGCATGTCCGGCAGGTGGTTCCGGCATGCCCGGCAGGTGATTCCGGAGTGTCCGGCATGTGGTTCTGGCACCTCTGAGAGGTGGTTCCGGCATGCCCGGCAGGTGATACCGGAGTGTTCGCCAAGTTGTTCTGGCGTAGCCTGCAGGTGATTTTGCATGTCCGGCAATGGTTCTGGCGAGTCGAGCCGGTGGTTCCGGAATGTCCGGCAGGTGGTTCCGGCATGTCCAGCAGGTGGTTCCGGCATGTCCAGCATGTGGTTACAGCATGCCCGGCAGGTGATTCCGGAGTTTCCGGCATGTGGTTCGGGCACCTCTGAGAGGTGGTTCCGGAATGCCTGGCCTGTGATTCCGGAGTGTCTGCCGAGTGGTTCTGGCGTAGCCGGCAGTTGATTTTGGCATGTCCACTAGGTGGTTCTGGGGAGTGGATCGGCTGGTTCCCGCATACTCGGCAGGTGGTACCGGCGTATCCAGAACATGGTTCTGGCATGTCTGAGATGTGGTTCCGTCACGCCCGACAGGTGATTCCGGAGTGTCCGCCAAGTGTTTCTGGCGTACCCGGTAGGTGATTTACGCCTGTCTGACAGGTGTATCTTGCCAGTCGAGCAGGTGGCTGAGGCATGCTCAACAGGTGCTTCCAGTGTCTCTGGCACGTGGTTCTGGTGTGTCTGAGAGCTGGTTCTGGCATCTCCGGCAGATGATTCCGGAGTGTCCACCAAGTGGTTCTTGTATACCTGGCAGGTGATTTTGGCGTGTCAGGAAGTTGGTTCCGGCTAGTTGAGCAGGTGGATCAGGCATGCTCGCCAGGGGGCTCAGGCGGGTCAGGCAGGTGGATCCGGCATCTCAGGCTCATGGTTCTGGCACGTGTGAGAGGTGGTTCCGGCCGGCCCGACAGGTGTTTCCATGGTGTCCGCCAAGTGGTTCTGGCATAGCTGGCAGGTGATGATGGCGTGAAAAGCAGGTGTTTCCAGCAAGCCCGGCAGGTGATTCCGAAGAGTTCACCAAATGGTTGTGGCGTAGCCGGCAGGTGATTTTGGCGTGTCCAGCAGGTGGTTTTGGCGAGTCGAGCAGGTGGTTCTGGCGTGCTCGGCAGGTGCTTCCGGTGTCATTGGCATGTGGTTCCGGCATGTCTGAGAGGTGGTTCCGGCATGCCCGGCAGGTGGTTCCGGAGTGTCTGCCGAGTGGTTCTGGAGCCAGCCTGGCAGGTGATTCCGAAGAGTTCACCAAATTCTTGTGGCGTAGCCGGCAGGTGATTTTGGAATGTCAGGAAGTTGGTTCCGGCTAGTTGAGCAGGTGGATCAGGCGTTCTCGCCAGGGGGTTCAGGCGGGTCTGGCAGGTGGTTTTGGTCTGTTCGGGGAGTGGTTGCGGCATCTCAGGCACATGGTTCTGCAACGTCTGAGAGGTGGCTCCGGCCGGCCGGAGAGGTGTTTCCGGAGTGTCCGCCAAGTGGTTCTGGCGTAGCTGAAAGGTGATGTTGGCGTGACCGGCAGGTGGTTCCAGCCAGCCCGGCAGGTGATTCCGGAGTGTTCCCCAAGTGGTTCTGGCATAGCCGGCAGGTGATTTTGCATGTCCAGCAATGGTTCCGGCGAGTCGAGCCTGTGGATCCGGCATATCCGGCAGGTGATTCCTGCATGTCCAGCAGGTGGTTCCGGCATGCCCGGCAGGTGGTACCGAGTGTCTGCCGAGTGGTTCTGGAGCCAGCCCGGCAGGTGATTCCGAAGAGTTCACCAAATGGTTGTGGCGTAGCCGGCAGGTGATTTTGGAATGTCAGGAAGTTGGTTCCGGCTAGTTGAGCAGGTGGATCAGGCGTGCTTGCCAGGGGCTTCAGGCGGGTCTGGCAGGTGGTTTCGGTCTTTTCGGGGAGTGGTTCCGCCATCACAGGCTCATGGTTCTGGCACCTCTGAGAGGTGGTTCCGGCATGCCCGGCAGTTGGTTACGGAGTGTCTGCCGAGTGGTTCTGGAGTAGCCGGCAGGTGATTCAGGCGTATCCAGCAGGTGGTTCTGGGGAGTGGATCAGGTGGTTCCGGCATACTCGGCAGGTGGTACCGGCGTGTCCGGAACATGGTTTTGGCAAGTCTGAGATGTGGTTCGGGCAGGCCCGACAGGTGATTCCGGAGTGTTCGCCAAGTGGTTCTGGCATAGCCGGCAGGTCATTTTGCATGTCCGGCGGTGGTTCCGGCGACTCGAGCCGGTGGTTGTGGCGTATCCAGCAGGTATTTCCGGTCTGCCCGGCAGGAGGTTCTGGCGTGACCGGCACGAGGTTCTGGCACGTCTGAGAGTTGGTTCCGGCATGCCCGACAGGTGATTCCGGAGTGTCCGCCACGTGGTTCTGGCGTACCCGGCAGGTGATTTTGGCGTGTCAGGCAGGTGTTTCTTGCAAGTCGAGCATTTGGCTCAGGCATGCTCAGCAGGTGTTTCCGGCGTGTCTGGCACGTGGTTCTGGTGAGTCTGAGAGCTGGTTCTGGCAAGTCCGGCAGATGATTCCGGAGTGTCCACCAAGTGGTTGTGGCATACCCGGCAGGTGATTTTAGCGTGTCAGGTAGGTGGTTCCGGTGAGTCGAGTAGGCGGTTCCGGCGTGCTCGGCAGGTGGTTCAGGCGGGTCTGGCAGGTGGTTTCGGTCTGTTCGGGGTGTGGTTCCGGCATCTAAGGCACATGGTTCTGGCACGTCTGATAGGTGGTTCCGGCCGGCCCGACAGGTGTTTCCATGGTGTCCGCCAAGTGGTTCTGCCATAGCTGGCAGGTGATGTTGGCGTGACCGGCACGTGGTTCCAGCCAGCCCGGAAGGTGATTCCGAAGCGTTCACCAAATGGTTGTGGCGTAGCCGGAAGGTGATTTTGGCGTGTCCAGCAGGTGGTTTTGGCGAGTCGAGCAGGTGGTTCTGGCTTGCTCGGCAGGTGCTTCCGGTGCCATTGGCATGTGGTTCCGGCATGTCTTAGAGGTGGTTCCGCCATGCCCGGCAGGTGATTCCGGAGTGTTCGCCAAGTGGTTCTGTCGTAGCCGGCAGGTGATTTTGCATGTCCGGCAATCGTTCCGGCGAGTCGAGCCGGTGGTTCCGGCATGTCCGGCATGTGGTTCCGGCGTGTCCGGCAGGTGGTTCCGGCATGCCCGGCAGGTGATTCCGGAGTGTCCGGCATGTGGTTCTTGCACCTCTGAGAGGTGGTTCCGGCATGCCCGGCAGGTGATACCGGAGTGTTCGCCAAGTGGTTCTGGCATAGCCGACAGGTGATTTTGCATGTCCGGCAATGGTTCCGGCGAGTCGAGCCGGTGGTTCCGGAATGTCAGGCAGGTGGTTCCGGCATGTCCGGCAGGTGGTTCCGGCATGTCCAGCATGTGGTTCCAGCATGCCCTGCAGGTGATTCCGGAGTGTCCGGCATGTGGTTCTGGCACCTCTGAGAGGTGGTTCCGGCATGCCCGGCAGGTGATACCGGAGTGTCCGACATTTGGTTCTGGCACCTCTGAGAGGTGGTTCCGGAATGCCTGGCATGTGATTCCGGAGTGTCTGCCGAGTGGTTCTGGCGTAGCCGTCAGTTGATTTTGGCGTGACCACTAGGTGGTTCTGGGGAGTGGATCAGCTGGTTCCAGCATACTCGGCAGGTGGTACCGGCGTGTCCAGAACATGGTTCTGGCAAGTCTGAGAGGTGGTTCCGGCACGCCCGACAGGTGATTCCGGAGCGTCCGCCCAGTGTTTCTGGCGTACCCGGCAGGTGAGTTTGGCATGTACGACAGGTGTATCTTGCGAGTCGAGCAGGTGGCTCAGGCATGCTCAGCTGGTGCTTCCGGCGTCTCTCGCACATAGTTCTGGTGTGTCTGAGAGCTGGTTCTGGCATGCCCGGCAGATGATTCCGGATTGTCCACGAAGTGGTTGTGGCATACCCGGCAGGTGATTTTAGCGTGTCAGGTAGGTGGTTCCGGCGAGTCGAGTAGGTGGTTCCGGCATGCTCGGCAGGTGGTTCAGGCGGGTCTGGCAGGTGGTTTCGGTCTGTTCGGGGTGTGGTTCCGGCATCTCAGGCACATGGTTCTGGCACGTCTGATAGGTGGTTCTGGCCGGCCCGACAGGTGTTTCCATGGTGTCAGCCAAGTGGTTCTGGCATAGCTGGCAGGTGATGTTGGCGTGACCGGCAGGTGGTTCCAGCCAGCCCGGCGGGTGATTCCGAAGCGTTCACCAAATGGTTGTGGCGTAGCCGGCAGGTGATTTTGGCGTGTACAGCAGGTGGATTTGGCAAGTCCAGCAGGTGGTTCTGGCGTGCTCGGCATGTGCTTCCGGTGTCATTTGAATGTGCTTCCGGCATGTCTGAGAGGTGGTTCCGCCATGCCCGGCAGGTGGTTCCGGAGTGTCTGCCGAGTGGTTCTGGCGTAGTCGGCAGGTGATTCTGGCGTGTCCAGCTCGTGGTTGTGGGGAGTGGATCAGGTGGTTCCGGCATACTTGGCAGGTGGTACCAGCGTGTCCGGAACATGGTTCTGGCAAGTCTGAGAGGCGGTTTCGGCATGCCCGACAGGTGATTCCGGAGTGTTCGCCAAGCGGTTCTGGCGTAGCCGGCAGGTCATTTTGCATGTCCAGCGGTGGTTCCGACGAGTTGAGCCTGTGGTTCCGGCGTGTCCGGCAGGTGGTTCTGGCGTGACCGGCACGAGGTTCTGGCACGTCTGAGAGTTGGTTCCGGCATGCCCGACTGGTGATTCCGGAGTGTCCGCCACGTGGTTCTGGCGTACCCGGCAGGTGATTTTGGCGTGTCTGGCAGGTGCTTCTCGCAAGTCGAGCATTTGGCTCAGGCATGCTCAGCAGGTGATTCCGGCGTGTCTGTCACGTGGTTCTGGTGTGTCTGAGAGCTGGTTCTGGCATGTCCGGCAGATGATTCCGGAGTGTCCACCAAGTGGTTGTGGCATACCCGGCAGGTGATTTTAGCGTGTCAGGTAGGTGGTTCCAGCGAGTCGAGTAGGTGGTTCCGGCGTGCTCGGCAGGTGGTTCAGGCGGGTCTGGCAGGTGCTTTCGGTCTGTTCGGGGTGTGGTTCCGGCATCTCAGGCACATGGTTCTGGCACGTCTGATAGGTGGTTCCGTCCGGCACGACAGGTGTTTCCATGTTGTCCGCCAAGTGGTTCTGGCATAGCTGGCAGGTGATGTTGGCGTGACCGGCAGGTGGTTCCAGCAAGCCCGGCAGGTGATTCCGAAGAGTTCACCAAATGGTTGTGGCATTGCCGGCAGGTGATTTTGGCGTGTCCAGCAGGTGGTTTTGGCGAGTCGAGCAGGTGGTTCTGGCGTGCTTGGCAGGTGCTTCCGGTGTCATTGGCATGTGGTTCCGGCATGTCTGAGAGGTGGTTCCGGCATGCCCGGCAGGTGGTTCCGGAGAGTCTGCCGAGTGGTTCTGGAGCCAGCCCGGCAGGTGATTCCGAAGAGTTCACCAAATGGTTGTGGCATTGCCGGCAGGTGATTTTGGCGTGTCCAGCAGGTGGTTTTGGCGAGTCGAGCAGGTGGTTCTGGCGTGCTTGGCAGGTGCTTCCGGTGTCATTGGCATGTGGTTCCGGCATGTCTGAGAGGTGGTTCCGCCATGCCCGGCAGGTGATTCCGGAGTGTTCCCCAAGTGGTTCTGGCATAGCCGGCAGGTGATTTTGCATGTCCGGCAATGGTTCCGGCGAGTCGAGCCGGTGGTTCCGGCATGTCCGGCAGGTGGTTCCGGCATGCCCGGCAGGTGATTCCGGAGTGTCCGGCATGTGGTTCTGGCACCTCTGAGAGGTGGTTCCGGCATGCCCGGCAGGTGATACCGGAGTGTTCGCCAAGTTGTTCTGGCGTAGCCTGCAGGTGATTTTGCATGTCCGGCAATGGTTCTGGCGAGTCGAGCCGGTGGTTCCGGAATGTCCGGCAGGTGGTTCCGGCATGTCCAGCAGGTGGTTCCGGCATGTCCAGCATGTGGTTACAGCATGCCCGGCAGGTGATTCCGGAGTTTCCGGCATGTGGTTCGGGCACCTCTGAGAGGTGGTTCCGGAATGCCTGGCCTGTGATTCCGGAGTGTCTGCCGAGTGGTTCTGGCGTAGCCGGCAGTTGATTTTGGCATGTCCACTAGGTGGTTCTGGGGAGTGGATCGGCTGGTTCCCGCATACTCGGCAGGTGGTACCGGCGTATCCAGAACATGGTTCTGGCATGTCTGAGATGTGGTTCCGTCACGCCCGACAGGTGATTCCGGAGTGTCCGCCAAGTGTTTCTGGCGTACCCGGTAGGTGATTTACGCCTGTCTGACAGGTGTATCTTGCCAGTCGAGCAGGTGGCTGAGGCATGCTCAACAGGTGCTTCCAGTGTCTCTGGCACGTGGTTCTGGTGTGTCTGAGAGCTGGTTCTGGCATCTCCGGCAGATGATTCCGGAGTGTCCACCAAGTGGTTCTTGTATACCTGGCAGGTGATTTTGGCGTGTCAGGAAGTTGGTTCCGGCTAGTTGAGCAGGTGGATCAGGCATGCTCGCCAGGGGGCTCAGGCGGGTCAGGCAGGTGGATCCGGCATCTCAGGCTCATGGTTCTGGCACGTGTGAGAGGTGGTTCCGGCCGGCCCGACAGGTGTTTCCATGGTGTCCGCCAAGTGGTTCTGGCATAGCTGGCAGGTGATGATGGCGTGAAAAGCAGGTGTTTCCAGCAAGCCCGGCAGGTGATTCCGAAGAGTTCACCAAATGGTTGTGGCGTAGCCGGCAGGTGATTTTGGCGTGTCCAGCAGGTGGTTTTGGCGAGTCGAGCAGGTGGTTCTGGCGTGCTCGGCAGGTGCTTCCGGTGTCATTGGCATGTGGTTCCGGCATGTCTGAGAGGTGGTTCCGGCATGCCCGGCAGGTGGTTCCGGAGTGTCTGCCGAGTGGTTCTGGAGCCAGCCTGGCAGGTGATTCCGAAGAGTTCACCAAATTCTTGTGGCGTAGCCGGCAGGTGATTTTGGAATGTCAGGAAGTTGGTTCCGGCTAGTTGAGCAGGTGGATCAGGCGTTCTCGCCAGGGGGTTCAGGCGGGTCTGGCAGGTGGTTTTGGTCTGTTCGGGGAGTGGTTGCGGCATCTCAGGCACATGGTTCTGCAACGTCTGAGAGGTGGCTCCGGCCGGCCGGAGAGGTGTTTCCGGAGTGTCCGCCAAGTGGTTCTGGCGTAGCTGAAAGGTGATGTTGGCGTGACCGGCAGGTGGTTCCAGCCAGCCCGGCAGGTGATTCCGGAGTGTTCCCCAAGTGGTTCTGGCATAGCCGGCAGGTGATTTTGCATGTCCAGCAATGGTTCCGGCGAGTCGAGCCTGTGGATCCGGCATATCCGGCAGGTGATTCCTGCATGTCCAGCAGGTGGTTCCGGCATGCCCGGCAGGTGGTACCGAGTGTCTGCCGAGTGGTTCTGGAGCCAGCCCGGCAGGTGATTCCGAAGAGTTCACCAAATGGTTGTGGCGTAGCCGGCAGGTGATTTTGGAATGTCAGGAAGTTGGTTCCGGCTAGTTGAGCAGGTGGATCAGGCGTGCTTGCCAGGGGCTTCAGGCGGGTCTGGCAGGTGGTTTCGGTCTGTTCGGGGAGTGGTTCCGCCATCACAGGCTCATGGTTCTGGCACCTCTGAGAGGTGGTTCCGGCATGCCCGGCAGTTGGTTACGGAGTGTCTGCCGAGTGGTTCTGGAGTAGCCGGCAGGTGATTCAGGCGTATCCAGCAGGTGGTTCTGGGGAGTGGATCAGGTGGTTCCGGCATACTCGGCAGGTGGTACCGGCGTGTCCGGAACATGGTTTTGGCAAGTCTGAGATGTGGTTCGGGCAGGCCCGACAGGTGATTCCGGAGTGTTCGCCAAGTGGTTCTGGCATAGCCGGCAGGTCATTTTGCATGTCCGGCGGTGGTTCCGGCGACTCGAGCCGGTGGTTGTGGCGTATCCAGCAGGTATTTCCGGTCTGCCCGGCAGGAGGTTCTGGCGTGACCGGCACGAGGTTCTGGCACGTCTGAGAGTTGGTTCCGGCATGCCCGACAGGTGATTCCGGAGTGTCCGCCACGTGGTTCTGGCGTACCCGGCAGGTGATTTTGGCGTGTCAGGCAGGTGTTTCTTGCAAGTCGAGCATTTGGCTCAGGCATGCTCAGCAGGTGTTTCCGGCGTGTCTGGCACGTGGTTCTGGTGAGTCTGAGAGCTGGTTCTGGCAAGTCCGGCAGATGATTCCGGAGTGTCCACCAAGTGGTTGTGGCATACCCGGCAGGTGATTTTAGCGTGTCAGGTAGGTGGTTCCGGTGAGTCGAGTAGGCGGTTCCGGCGTGCTCGGCAGGTGGTTCAGGCGGGTCTGGCAGGTGGTTTCGGTCTGTTCGGGGTGTGGTTCCGGCATCTAAGGCACATGGTTCTGGCACGTCTGATAGGTGGTTCCGGCCGGCCCGACAGGTGTTTCCATGGTGTCCGCCAAGTGGTTCTGCCATAGCTGGCAGGTGATGTTGGCGTGACCGGCACGTGGTTCCAGCCAGCCCGGAAGGTGATTCCGAAGCGTTCACCAAATGGTTGTGGCGTAGCCGGAAGGTGATTTTGGCGTGTCCAGCAGGTGGTTTTGGCGAGTCGAGCAGGTGGTTCTGGCTTGCTCGGCAGGTGCTTCCGGTGCCATTGGCATGTGGTTCCGGCATGTCTTAGAGGTGGTTCCGCCATGCCCGGCAGGTGATTCCGGAGTGTTCGCCAAGTGGTTCTGTCGTAGCCGGCAGGTGATTTTGCATGTCCGGCAATCGTTCCGGCGAGTCGAGCCGGTGGTTCCGGCATGTCCGGCATGTGGTTCCGGCGTGTCCGGCAGGTGGTTCCGGCATGCCCGGCAGGTGATTCCGGAGTGTCCGGCATGTGGTTCTTGCACCTCTGAGAGGTGGTTCCGGCATGCCCGGCAGGTGATACCGGAGTGTTCGCCAAGTGGTTCTGGCATAGCCGACAGGTGATTTTGCATGTCCGGCAATGGTTCCGGCGAGTCGAGCCGGTGGTTCCGGAATGTCAGGCAGGTGGTTCCGGCATGTCCGGCAGGTGGTTCCGGCATGTCCAGCATGTGGTTCCAGCATGCCCTGCAGGTGATTCCGGAGTGTCCGGCATGTGGTTCTGGCACCTCTGAGAGGTGGTTCCGGCATGCCCGGCAGGTGATACCGGAGTGTCCGACATTTGGTTCTGGCACCTCTGAGAGGTGGTTCCGGAATGCCTGGCATGTGATTCCGGAGTGTCTGCCGAGTGGTTCTGGCGTAGCCGTCAGTTGATTTTGGCGTGACCACTAGGTGGTTCTGGGGAGTGGATCAGCTGGTTCCAGCATACTCGGCAGGTGGTACCGGCGTGTCCAGAACATGGTTCTGGCAAGTCTGAGAGGTGGTTCCGGCACGCCCGACAGGTGATTCCGGAGCGTCCGCCCAGTGTTTCTGGCGTACCCGGCAGGTGAGTTTGGCATGTACGACAGGTGTATCTTGCGAGTCGAGCAGGTGGCTCAGGCATGCTCAGCTGGTGCTTCCGGCGTCTCTCGCACATAGTTCTGGTGTGTCTGAGAGCTGGTTCTGGCATGTCCGGCAGATGATTCCGGAGTGTCCACCAAGTGGTTCTTGTATACCTGGCAGGTGATTTTGGCGTGTCAGGAAGTTGGTTCCAGCTAGTTGAGCAGGTGGCTCAGGCGTGCTTGCCAGGGGCTTCAGGCGGGTCTGGCAGGTGGTTTCGGTCTGTTCGGGGAGTGGTTCCGGCATCTCAGGCTCATGGTTCTGGCACGTCTGAGAGGTGGTTCCGGCCGGCCCGACATGTGTTTCCATGGTGTCCGCCAAGTGGTTCTGGCATAGCTGGCAGGTGATGTTGGCGTGACCAGCAGGTGGTTCCAGCAAGCCCGGCAGGGGATTCCGAAGAGTTCACCAAATGGTTGTGGCGTAGCCGGCAGGTGATTTTGGCGTGTCCAGCAGGTGGTTTTGGCGAGTCGAGCAGGTGGTTCTGGAGTGCTCGACAGGTGCTTCCGGTGTCATTGGCATGTGGTTCCGGCATGTCTGAGAGGTGGTTCCGGCATGCCCGGCAGGTGGTTCCGGAGTGTCTGCCGAGTGGTTCTGGAGCCAGCCCGGCAGGTGATTCCGAAGAGTTCACCAAATGGTTGTGGCGTAGCCGGCAGGTGATTTTGGAATGTCAGGAATTTGGTTCCGGCTAGTTGAGCAGGTGGATCAGGCGTGCTCGCCAGGGGGTTCAGGCGGGTCTGGCAGGTGGTTTCGGTCTGTTCGGGGAGTGGTTCCGGCATCTCAGGCACATGGTTCTGGCACGTCTGAGAGGTGGTTCCGGCCGGCCGGAGAGGTGTTTCCGGAGTGTCCGCCAAGTGGTTCTGGCGTAGCTGAAAGGTGATGTTGGCGTGACCGGCAGGTGGTTCCAGCCAGCCCGAGAGGTGATTCCGGAGTGTCTGCCGTGTGGTTCTGGCGTAGCTGGCAGGTGATTTTGGCGTGTACAGCAGGTGGTTCCGGCGAGCTCGGCAGGTGATTCGGGAGTGTCCGGCATGTGGTTCTGGCACCTCTGAGAGGTGGTTCCGGCATACCCGGCAGGTGATTCCGGAGTGTTCGGCATGTGGCTCTGGCACCTCTGAGAGGTGGTTCCGGCATGCCCGGCAGGTGGTTCCGGAGTGTCTGCCGAGTGGTTCTGGCGTAGTCGGCAGGTGATTCTTGCGTGTCCAGCAGGTGGTTCTGGGGAGTGGATCAGGTGGTTCCGGCATACTCGGCAGGTGGTACCGGCGTGTCCGGAACATGGTTCTGGCAAGTCTGAGAGGCGGTTCCGGCATGCCCGACAGGTGATTCCGGAGTGTCCGCCACATGGTTCTGGCGTACCCGGCAGGTGATTTTGGCGTGTCTGGCAGGTGCTTCTTGCAAGTCGAGCATTTGGCTCAGGCATGCTCAGCAGGTGCTTCCGGCATGTCTGGCACGTGGTTCTGGTTTGTCTGAGAGCTGGTTCTGGCATGTCCTGCGATGATTCCGGAGTCTCCACCAAGTGTTTGCGGCATACCCAGCAGGTGATTTTAGCGTGTCAGGTAGGTGGTTCCAGCGAGTCGAGTAGGTGGTTGCGGCGTGCTCGGCAGGTGGTTCAGGCCGGTCTGGCAGGTGGTTTCGTCTGTTCGGGGTGTGGTTCCGGCATCTCAGGCACATGGTTCTGGCAGGTCTGACAGATGGTTCCGGCATGCCCGGCAGGTGATTCGGGAGGCTCCGGCATGTGGTTCTGGCACCTCTGAGAGGTGGTTCCGGCATGCCCGGCAGTTGGTTACGGAGTGTCTGCCGAGTGGTTCTGGAGTAGCCGGCAGGTGATTCAGGGCTATCCAGCAGGTGGTTCTGGGGAGTGGATCAGGTGGTTCCGGCATACTCGGCAGGTGGTACCGGCGTGCCCGGAACATGGTTTTGGCAAGTCTGAGAGGTGGTTCGGGCAGGCCCGACAGGTGATTCCGGAGTGTTCGCCAAGTGGTTCTGGCATAGCCGGCAGGTCATTTTGCATGTCCGGCGGTGGTTCCGGCGAGTCGAGCCGGTGGTTGCGGCGTATCCAGCAGTTGTTTCCGGTCTGTCCGGCAGGTGGTTCTGGCGTGACCGGCACGAGGTTCTGGCACGTCTGAGAGTTGGTTCCGGCATGCCCGACAGGTGATTCCAGAGTGTCCGCCAGGTGGTTCTGGCGTACCCGGCAGGTGATTTTGGCGTGTCTAGCAGGTGCTTCTTGCAAGTCGAGCATTTGGCTCTGGCATTCTCAGCAGGTGCTTCCGGGGTGTCTGACACGTGGTTCTGGTGTGTCTGAGAGCTGGTTCTGGCATGTCCGGCAGATGATTCCGGAGTGTCCACCAAGGGGTTGTGGCATACCCGGCAGGTGATTTTAGCGTGTCAGGTAGGTGGTTCCAGCGAGTCGAGTAGGTGGTTCCGGCGTGCTCGGCAGGTGGTTCAGGCGGGTCTGGCAGGTGGTTTCGGTCTGTTCGGGGTGTGGTTCCGGCATCTCAGGCACATGGTTCTGGCATGTCTGATAGGTGGTTCCGGCCGGCCCGACAGGTGTTTCCATGGTGTCCGCCAAGTGGTTCTGCCATAGCTGGCAGGTGATGTTGGCGTGACCGGCAGGTGGTCCAGCCAGCCCGGAAGGTGATTCCGAAGATTTCACCAAATGGTTGTGGCATAGCCGGCAGGTGATTTTGCATGTCCGGCAATGGTTCCGGCGAGTCGAGGCGGTGGTTCCGGGATGTCCGGCATGTGGTTCCTGCATGTCCGGCAGGTGGTTCCGGCATGTCCAGCATGTGATTCCCGCATGCCCTGCAGGTGATTCCGGAGTGTCCGGCATGTGGTTCTGGCACCTCTGAGAGGTGGTTCCGGAATGCCTGGCCTGTGATTCCGGAGTGTCTGCCGAGAGGTTCTGGCGTAGCCGGCAGTTGATTTTGGCGTGTCCACTAGGTGGTTCTGGGGAGTGGATCAGCTCGTTCCGGCATACTCAGCTGGCGGTACCGGCGTGTCCAGAACATGGTTCTGGCAAGTCTGAGAGGTGGTTCCGGCACGCCCGACAGGTGATTCCGGAGCGTCCGCCCAGTGTTTCTGGCGTACCCGGCTGGTGATTTTGGCATGTCCGACAGGTGTATCTTGCGAGTCGAGCAGGTGGCTCAGGCATGCTCAGCTGGTGCTTCCGGCGTCTCTGGCACGTGGTTCTGGTGTGTCTGAGAGCTGGTTCTGGCATGTCCGGCAGATGATTCCGGAGTGTCCACCAAGTGTTTCTTGTATACCTGGCAGGTGATTTTGGCGTGTCAGGAAGTTGGTTCCAGCTAGTTGAGCAGGTGGATCAGGCGTGCTTGCCAGGGGTTCAGGCGGGTCTGGCAGGTGGTTTCGGTCTGTTCGGGGAGTGGTTCCGGCATCTCAGGCTCATGGTTCTGGCCCGTCTGAGAGGTGGTTCCGGCCGGCCCGACAGGTGTTTCCATGGTGTCCGCCAAGTGGTTCTGGCATAGCTGGCAGGTGATGTTGGCGTGATCAGCAGGTGGTTCCAGCAAGCCCGGCAGGTGATTCCGAAGAGTTCACCAAATGGTTGTGGCGTAGCCGGCAGGTGATTTTGGCGTGTCCAGAAGGTGGTTTTGGCGAGTCGAGCAGGTGGTTCTGGCTTGCTCGGCAGGTGCTTCCGGTGTCATTGGCATGTGGTACCGGCATGTCTGAGAGGTGGTTCCGGCATGCCCGGCAGGTTGTTCCGGAGTGTCTGCCGAGTGGTTCCGGAGCCAGCCCGGCAGGTGATTCCGAAGAGTTCACCAAATGGTTGTGGCGTAGCCGGCAGGTGATTTTGGAATGTCAGGAAGTTGGTTCCGACTAGTTGAGCAGGTGGATCAGGCGTGCTCGCCAGGGGGTTCAGGCGGGTCTGGCAGGTGGTTTCGGTCTGTTCGGGGAGTGGTTCCGGCATCTCAGGCACATGGTTCTGGCACGTCTGAGAGGTGGTTCCGGCCGGCCGTAGAGGTGTTTCCGGAGTGTCCGCCAAGTGGTTCTGGCGTAGCTGAAAGGTGATGTTGGCGTGACCGGCAGGTGGTTCCAGCCAGCCCGGCAGGTGATTCCGGAGTGTCTGCCGTGTGGTTCTGGCGTAGCTGGCAGGTGATTTTGGCGTGTCCAGCAGGTGGTTCCGGCGAAGTCGGCAGGTGGTACCAGCATGTCCGGAACAAGGTTCTTGCACGTCTGAGAGATGGTTCCGGCATGCCCGGCAGGTGATTCGGGAGTTTCCGGCATGTGGATCTGGCACCTCTGAGAGCTGGTTCCGGCATGCCCGGCAGGTGATTCCGGAGTGTTCGGCATGTGGTTCTGGCACCTCTGAGAGGTGGTTCCGGCATGCCCGGCAGGTGGTTCCGGAGTGTCTACCGAGTGGTTCTGGCGTAGTCGGCAGGTGATTCTGGCGTGTCCAGCAGGTGGTTCTGGGGAGTGGATCAGGTGGTTCCGGCATACTCGGCAGGTGGTACCGGCGTGTCCGGAACATGCTTCTGGCAAGTCTGAGAGACGGTTCCGGCATGCCCGACAGGTGATTCCGGAGTGTCCGCCACATGGTTCTGGCGTACCCGGCAGGTGATTTTGGCGTGTCTGGCAGGTGCTTCTTGCAAGTCGAGCATTTGGCTCAGGCATGCTCAGCAGGTGCTTCCGGCATGTCTGGCACGTGGTTCTGGTTTGTCTGAGAGCTGGTTCTGGCATGTCCGGCAGATGATTCCGGAGTGTCCACCAAGTGGTTGTGGCATACCCGGCAGGTGATTTTAGCGTGTCAGGTAGGTGGTTCCAGCGAGTCAAGTAGGTGGTTCCGGCGTGCTCGGCAGGTAGTTCAGGCGGGTCTGGCAGGTGGTTTCGTCTGTTCGGGGTGTGGTTCCGGCATCTCAGGCACATGGTTCTGGCACGTCTGACAGATGGTTCCGGCATGCCCGGCAGGTGATTCGGGAGTGTCCGGCATGTCGTTCTGGCACCTCTGAGAGGTGGTTCCGGCATGCCCGGCAGGTGATTCCGGAGTGTCCGGCATGCACTTCTGGCACCTCTGAGAGGTGGTTCCGGCAGGCCCGGCTGTTGGTTACGGAGTGTCTGCCGATTGGTTCTGGCGTAGTCGGCATGTGATTCTGGGGTGTCCAGCAGGTGGTTCTGGGTAGTGGATCAGGTGGTTCCGGCATACTCGTCAGGCAGTACTGGCGTGTCCGGAACATGGTTCTGGCAAGTCTGAGAGGTGGTTCCGGCATGCCCGACAGGTGTTTCCGGAGTGTCCGCCAAGTGGTTCCGGCGTAGCTGAAAGGTGATGTTGGCGTGACCGGCAGGTGGTTCCAGCCAGCCCGGCAGGTGATTCCGGATTGTCTGCCGAGTGGTTCTGGTGTAGCCGGCAGGTGATTTTGGCCTGTCCAGCGGGTGGTTTTGGCGAGTCGAGCAGTTGGTTCTGGCGTGCTCGGCAGGTGCTTCCGGTGTCATTGGCATGTGGTTCCGGCATGTCTGAGAGGTGGTTCCGCCATGCCCGGCAGGTGATTCCGGAGTGTTCGCCAAGTGGTTCTGGCGTAGCCGGCAGGTGATTTTGCATGTCCGGCAATGGTTACGGCTAGTCGAGCCGGTGGTTCCGGCATGTCCAGCAGGTGGTTCCGGCATGCCCGGCAGGTGATTCCGGAGTGTCCGGCATGTGGTTCTGGCACCTCTGAGAGGTGGTTCCGGCATGCCCGGCAGGTGATACCGGAGTGTCCAGCATTTGGTTCTGGCACCTGTGAGAGGTGGTTCCGGAATGCCCGGCATGTGATTCCGGAGTGTCTGCCGAGTGGTTCTGGCATAGCCGGCAGGTGATTTTGGCGTGTCCAGCAAGTGGTTCCGGCGAGCTCGGCAGTTGGTTCCGGCATGTCCGGGACATGGTTCTGGCACGTCTGAGAGATGGTTCCGGCATGCCCGGCAGGTGATTCCGGAGTGTCTGCCGAGTGGTTCTGGCGTAGTCGGCAGGTGATTCTGGCGTGTCCAGCAGGTGGTTCTGGGGAGTGGATCAGGTGGTTCCGGCATACTCGGCAGGTGGTACCGGCGTGTCCGGAACATGGTTCTGGCAAGTCTGAGAGGCGGTTCCGACATGCCCGACATGTGATTCCGGAGTGTTCCCCAAGTGGTTCTGGCGTAGCCGGCAGGTCATTTTGCATGTCCGGCGGTGGTTCCGGCGAGTCGAGCCGCTCGTTCCGGCGTGTCCGGCAGATGGTTCTGGCGTGACCGGCACGAGGTTCTGGCACGTCTGAGAGTTGGTTCAGGCATGCCCGACAGGTGATTCCAGAGTGTCCGCAACGTGGTTCTGGCGTACCCGTCAGGTGATTTTGGCGTGTCTGGCAGGTGTTTCTTGCAAGTCGAGCATTTGGCTCAGGCATGCTCAGCAGGTGCTTCCGGCGTGTCTGGCAAGTGGTTCTGGTGAGTCTGAGAGCTGGTTCTGGCATGTCCGGCAGATGATTCCGGAGTGTACAACAAGTGGTTGTGACATACCCGGCAGGTGATTTTAGCGTGTCAGGTAGGTGGATCCAGCGAGTCGAGTAGGTGGTTCCGGAGTGCTCGGCAGGTGGTTCAGGCGGGTCTGGCAGGTGGTTACTTCTGTTCGGGGTGTGGTTCCGGCATCTCAGGCACATGGTTCTGGCACGTCTGATAGGTGGTTCCGGACAGCCCGACAGGTGTTTCCATGGTGTCCGCCAAGTGGTTATGGCATAGCTGGCAGGTGATGTTGGCGTGACCGGCAGGTGGTTCCAGCCAGCCCGGCAGGTGATTCCGAAGTGTTCACCAAATGGTTGAGGCGTAGCCGGAAGGTGATTTTGGCATGTCCAGCAGGTGGTTTTGGCGAGTCGATCATGTGGTTCTGGAGTGCTCGGCAGGTGCTTCCGGTGTCATTGGCATGTGGTTCCGGCATGTCTGAGAGGTGGTTCCGCCATGCCCGGCAGGTGATTCCGGAGTGTTCCCCAAGTGGTTCTGGCATAGCCGGCAGGTGATTTTGCATGTCCGGCAATGGTTCTGGCGAGTCGAGCCGGTGGTTCCGTCATGTCCGGCAGGTGGTTCCGGCATGCCCGGCAGGTGATTCCGGAGTGTCCGGCATGGGGTTCCAGCATGCCCGGCAGGTGATTCCGGAGTGTACGGCATGTGGTTCTGGCACCTCTGAGAGGTGGTTCCGGCATGCCCGGAAGGTGATACCGGAGTCTCCGGCATTTGGCTCTGGCACCTCTGAGAGGTGGTTCCGGAATGCCTGGCCTGTGATTCCGGAGTGTCTGCCGAGTGGTTCTGGCGTAGCCGGCAGTTGATTTTGGCGTGTCCACTAGGTGGTTGTGGGGAGTGGATCAGCTGGTTCCGGCATACTCGGCAGGTTGTACCGGCGTGTCCAGAACATGGTTCTGGCAAGTCTGAGAGGTGGTTCCGGCACGCACGACAGGTGATTCCGGAGCGTCCGCCCAGTGTTTCTGGCGTACCCGGCAGGTGATTTTGGCATGTCCGACAGGTGTTCCTTGCAAGTCGAGCAGGTGGCTCAGGCATGCTCAGCTGGTGCTTCCGGCGTCTCTGGCACGTGGTTGTGGTGTGTCTGAAAGCTGGTTCTGGCATGTCCGGCAGAATTTTCCGGAGTGTCCACAAAGTGGTTGTGGCATACCCGGCAGGTGATTTTAGCGTGTCAGGTAGGTGGTTCCAGCGAGTCGAGTAGGTGGTTCCAGCGTGCTCGGCAGGTGGTTCAGGCGGGTCTGGCAGGTTGTTTCGGTCTCTTCGGGGTGTGGTTCCGGCATCTCAGGCACATGGTTCTGGCACGTCTGAGAGGTGGTTCCGGCCGGCCCGACAGGTGTTTCCATGGTGTCCGCCAAGTGGTTCGGGCATAGCTGGCAGGTGATGTTGGCGTGACAGGCAGGTGGTTCCAGACAGCCCGGCAGGTGATTCCGGAGTGTCTGCCGTGTGGTTCTGGCGTAGCTGGCAGGTGATTTTGGCGTGTCCAGCAGGTGGTTCCGGCGATCTCTGCAGGTGGTACCAGCGTGTCAGGTACATGGTACTGGCACGTCTGAGAGATGGTTCCGTCATGCCAGGCAGGTGATTCCGGAGTGTCCGGCATTTGGTTCTGGCACCTCTGAGAGGTGGTTCCGGCATGCCCGGCAGGTGATACCGGAGTCTCCGGCATGTGGTTCTGGCACCTCTGAGAAGTGGTTCCGGCTGCCCGGCATGTGGTTGCGGAGTGTCTGCCGACTGGTTCTGGCGTAGTCGGCAGGTGATTCTGGCGTGTCCACTAGGTGGTTCTGGGGAGTGGATCAGGTGGTTCCGGCATACTCGGCAGGTGGTACCGGCGTGTCCAGAACATGGTTCTGGCAAGTCTGAGAGGTGGTTCCGGCACGCCCGACAGGTGATTCCGGAGTGTTCGCCAAGTGGTTCTGGCGTAGCCGGCAGGTCATTTTGCATGTCCAGCGGTGGTTCCGGCGAGTCGAGCCGGTGGTTCCGGCGTGTCCGGCAGGTGCTTCTGGCGTGACCGGCACGAGGTTCTGGCACGTCTGAGAGTTGGTTCCGGCATGCCCGACAGGTGATTCCGGAGTGTCCGCCACGTGGTTCTGGCGTACCCGGCAGGTGATTTTGGCGTGTCTGGCAGGTGTTTCTTGCAAGTCGAGCATTTGGCTCAGGCATGCTCAGCAGGTGCTTCCGGCGTGTCTGGCACGTGGTTCTGGTGTGTCTGAGAGCTGGTTCTGGCATGTCCGGCAGATTTTTCAGGAGTGTCCACAAAGTGGTTGTGGCATACCCGGCAGGTGATTTTAGCGTGTCAGGTAGGTGGTTCCAGCGAGTCAAGTAGGTGGTTCCAGCGTGCTCGGCTGGTGGTTCAGGCGGTTCTGGCAGGTTGTTTCGGTCTCTTCGGGGTGTGGTTCCGGCATCTCAGGCACATGGTTCTGGCACGTCTGAGAGGTGGTTCCGGCCGGCCCGACAGGTGTTTCCATGGTGTCCGCCAAGTGGTTCGGGCATAGCTGGCAGGTGATGTTGGCGTGACCGGCAGGTGGTTCCAGCCAGCCTGGCAGGTGATTCCGAAGTGTTCACCAAATGGTTGAGGCATAGCCGGAAGGTGATTTTGGCATGTCCAGCAGGTGGTTTTGGCGAGTCGATCATGTGGTTCTGGCTTGCTCGGCAGGTGCTTCCGGTGTCATTGGCATGTGGTTCCGGCATGTCTGAGAGGTGGTTCCGCCATGCCCGGCAGGTGATTCCGGAGTGTTCCCCAAGTGGTTCTGGCATAGCCGGCAGGTGATTTTTCATGTCCGGCAATGGTTCTGGCGAGTCGAGCCGGTGGTTCCGGCATGTCCGGCAGGTGGTTCCGGCATGCCCGGCAGGTGATTCCGGTGTGTCCGGCATGTGGTTCCAGCATGCCCGGCAGGTGATTCCGGAGTGTACGGCATGTGGTTCTGGCACCTCTGAGAGGTGGTTCCGGCATGCCCGGCAGGTGATACCGGAGTCTCCGGCATTTGGCTCTGGCACCTCTGAGAGGTGGTTCCGGAATGCCTGGCCTGTGATTCCGGAGTGTCTGCCGAGTGGTTCTGGCGTAGCCGGCAGTTGATTTTGGCGTGTCCACTAGGTGGTTGTGGGGAGTGGATCAGCTGGTTCCGGCATACTCGGCAGGTTGTACCGGCGTGTCCAGAACATGGTTCTGGCAAGTCTGAGAGGTGGTTCCGGCACGCACGACAGGTGATTCCGGAGCGTCCGCCAAGTGTTTCTGGCGTACCCGGCAGGTGATTTTGGCATGTCCGACAGGTGTTTCTTGCAAGTCGAGCAGGTGGCTCAGGCATGCTCAGCTGGTGCTTCCGGCGTCTCTGGCACGTGGTTGTGGTGTGTCTGAGAGCTAGGTCTGCCATGTCCGGCAGATGATTCCGGAGTGTCCACCAAGTGGTTCTGGTATACCTGGCAGGTGATTTTGGCGTGTCAGGAAGGTGGTTCCGGCTAGTTGAGCAGGTGGATCAGGCGTGCGCGCCAGGGGGTTCAGGCGGGTCTGGCAGGTGGTTTCGGTCTGTTCGGGGAGTGGTTCCGGCATCTCAGGCACATGGTTCTGGCACGTCTGAGAGGTGGTTTCGGCTGGCCCGACAGGTGATTCCTGAGTGTCCGCCAAGTGTTCTGGCTTTGCTGAAAGGTGATGTTGGCATGACCGGCAGGTGGTTCCATCCAGCCCGGCAGGTGATTCCGGAGTGTCTGCCGAGTGGTTCTGGCGTAGCCGGCACATGATTTTGGCGTGTCCAGCAGGTGGTTCCGGCGAGCTCAGCAGGTGGTACCGGCGTGTCTGCCGAGTGGTTCTGGCGTAGCCGGCAGGTGATTCTGGCGTGTCCAGCAGGTGGTTCTGGGGAGAGGATCAGGTGGTTCCAGCATATTCGGCAGGTGGTTCTGGCGTGACCGGCACGAGGTTCTGGCACTTCTGAGAGTTGGTTCCGGCATGCCCGACAGGTGATTCCGGAGTGTCCGCCACGTGGTTCTGTCGTACCCGGCAGGTGATTTTGGCGTGTCTGGCAGGTGCTTCTTGCAAGTCGAGCATTTGGCTCAGGCATGCTCAGCAGGTGCTTCCGTCATGTCTGGCCGTGGTTCTGGTGTGTCTGAGAGCTGGTTCTGGCATGTCCGGCAGATGATTCCGGAGTGTCCACGAAGTGGTTGTGGCATACCCGGCAGGTGATTTTAGCGTGTCAGGTAGGTGGTTCCAACGAGTCGAGTAGGTGGTTCCGGCGTGCTCGGAAGGTGGTTCAGGCCGGTCTGGCAGGTGGTTTCGTCTGTTCGGGGTGTGGTTCCGGCATCTCAGGCACATGGTTCTGGCACGTCTGACAGATGGTTCCGGCATGCTCGGCAGGTGATTCGGGAGTGTCCGGCAGGTGGTTCTGGCACCTCTGAGAGGTGGTTCCGGCATGCCTGGCAGGTGGTTCCAGAGTGTCCGGCATGCGGTTCTGGCACCTCTGAGATGTGGTTCCGGCATGCCCGGCAGTTGGTTACGGAGTGTCTGCCACGTGGTTCTGGAGTAGCCGGCAGGTGATTCTGGCGTATCCAGCAGGTGGTTCTGGGGAGTGGATCAGGTGGTTCCGGCATACTCAGCAGGTGGTACCGGCGTGTTCAGTACATCGTTCTGGCAAGTCTGAGAGGTGGTTCCGGCACGCCCGACAGGTGATTCCGGAGTGTCCGCCAAGTGGTTCTGGCGTAGCTGAAAGGTGATGTTGGCGTGACAGGCAGGTGGTTCCAGCCAGCCCGGCAGCTGATTCCGGAGTGTCTGCCGTGTGGTTCTGGCGTAGCTGGCAGGTGATATTGGCGTGTCCAGCATGTGGTTCCGGCGAGCTCGGCAGGTGGTACCAGCGTGTCCGGAACATGGTTCTGGCACCTCTGAGAGATGGTTCCTGCATGCCAGGCAGGTGATTCCGGAGTGTCCGGCATGCGGTTCTGGCACCTCTGAGAGGTGGTTCCGGCATGCCCGGCAGTTGGTTACGGAGTGTCTGCCAAGTGGTCCTGGAGTAACCGGCATGTGATTCTGGCGTATCCAGCAGGTGGTTCTGGGGAGTGGATCAGGTGGTTCCGGCATACTCGGCAGGAGGTACCGGCCTGTCCGGAACATGGTTTTGGCAAGTCTGAGAGGCGGTTCCGGCAGGCCCGAGAGGTGATTCCGGAGTGTTCGCCAAGTGGTTCTGGCGCAGCCGGCAGGTGATTTTGCATGTCCGGCAATGGTTCTGGCGAGTCGAGCCGGTGGTTCCGGAATGTCCGGCTGGTGGTTCCGGCATGTCCGGCAGGTGGTTCCGGCATGTCCAGCACGTGGTTCCAGCATGCCCTGCAGGTGATTCCGGAGTGTCCGGCATGTGGTTCTGGCACCTCTGAGAGGTGGTTCCGGCATGCCCGGCAGGTGATACCGGAGTGTCCGCCAAGTGGTTCCGGCGTAGCTGAAAGGTGATGTTGGCGTGACCGGCAGGTGGTTCCAGCCAGCCCGGCAGGTGATTCCGGAGTGTCTGCCGAGTGGTTCTGGTGTAGCCAGCAGGTGATTTTGGCGTGTCCAGCAGGTGGTTCCGGCGAGCTTGGCAGGTGGTACCGGCGTGTCCAGAACATGGTTCTGGCAAGTCTGAGAGGTGGTTCCGGCACGCCCGACAGGTGATTCCGGAGTGTTCGCCAAGTTGTTCTGGCGTAGCCGGCAGGTCATTTTGCATGTCCGGCGGTGGTTCCGGCGAGTCGAGCCGGTGGTTCCGGCGTGTCCGGCAGGTGCTTCTGGCGTGACAGGCACGACGTTCTGGGACGTCTGAGAGTTGGTTCCGGCATGCCCGACAGGTGATTCCGGAGTGTCCGCAACGTGGTTCTACGTACCCGGCAGGTGACTTTGGCGTGTCTGGCAGGTGCTTCTTGCAAGTAGAGCATTTGGCTCAGGCATGCTCAGCAGGTGCTTCCGGCGTGTCTGGCACGTGGTTGTGGTGCGTCTGAGAGCTGGTTCTGCCATGTCCGGCAGATGATTCCGAAGTGTCCACCAAGTGGTTGTGGCATACCCGGCAGGTGATTTTAGCGTGTCAGGTACGTGGTTCCAGCGAGTCGAGTAGGTGGTTCCGGAGTGCTCGGCAGGTGGTTCAGGCGGGTCTGGCAGGTGGTTTCGTCTGTTCGGGGTGTGGTTCCGGCATCTCAGGCACATGGTTCTGGCACGTCTGAGAGGTGGTTCCGGCACGCCCGACAGGTGATTCCGGAGCGTCCGCCCAGTGTTTCTGGCGTACCCGGCAGGTGATTTTGGCATGTCCGACAGGTGTATCTTGCGAGTCGAGCAGGTGGCTCAGGCATGCTCAGCTGGTTCTTCCGGCGTCTCTGGCACGTGGTTCTGGTGTGTCTGACAGCTGGTTCTGGCATGTCCGGCAGATGATTCTGGAGTGTCCACCAAGTGGTTCTGGTATACCTGGCAGGTGATTTTGGCTTGTCAGGAAGTTGGTTTCGGCTAGTTGAGCAGGTGGATCAGGCGTGCTCGCCAGGTTGTTCAGGCGGGTCTGGCAGGTGGTTTCGGTCTGTTCGGGGAGTGGTTCCGCCATCTCAGGCTCATGGTTCTGGCACGTCTGAGAGGTGGTTCCGGCCGGCCCGACAGGTGTTTCCATGGTGTCCGCCAAGTGGTTCTGGCACAGCTGGCAGGTGATATTCGCGTGACCGGCAGGTGGTTCCAGCCAGCCCGGCAGGTGATTCCGGAGTGTCTGCCGTGTGGTTCTGGCGTAGCTGGCAGGTGATTTTGGCGTTTCCAGCAGGTGGTTCCGGCGAGCTCGGCAGGTGGTACCAGCGAGTCCGGAACATGGGTCTGGCACGTCTGAGAGATGGTTCCGGCATGCCCGGCAGGTGACTTGGGAGTGTCCGGCATGTGGTTCTGGCACCTCTGAGAGGTGGTTCCGGCATGCCAGGCAGGTGATTCTGGACTGTTCGGCAAGTGGTTCTGGAACCTCTGAGAGGTGGTTCTGGCATGCCCGGCAGGTGGTTCCGGAGTGTCTGCCGAGTGGTTCTGGCGTAGTCGGCAGGTGATTCTGGCGTGTCCAGCAGGTGGTTCTGGGGAGAGGATCAGTTGGTTCCGGCATACTCGGCAGGTGGTACCGGCGTGTAAGGAACATGGTTCTGGCAAGTCTGAGAGGCGGTTCCGGCATGCCCGACAGTTGATTCCATGGTGTCTGCCAAGTGGTTCTGGCATAGCTGGCAGGTGATATTGGCGTGACCGGCAGGTGGTTCCAGCAAGCCCGGCAGGTGATTCCGAAGAGTTCACCAAATGGTTGTGGCGTAGCCAGCAGGTGATTTTGGCGTGTCCAGCAGGTGGTTTTGGCGAGTCGAGCAGGTGGTTCTGGCGTGCTTGGCAGGTGCTTCCGGTGTCATTGGCATGTGGTTCCGGCATGTCTGAGAGCTGGTTCCGCCATGCCCGGCAGGTGATTCCGGAGTGTTTGCCTAGTGGTTCTGGCGTAGCCGGCAGGTGATTTTGCATGTCCGGCAATGGTTACGGCTAGTCGAGCCGGTGGTTCCGGCATGTCCATCAGGTGGTTCCGGCATGCTCGGCAGGTGATTCCGGAGTGTCCAGAATTTGGTTCTGGCACCTGTGAGAGGTGGTTCCGGAATGCCCGGCATGTGATTCCGGACTGTCTGCCGAGTGGTTCTGGCGTAGCCGGCAGGTGATTTTGGCGTGTCCAGAAGGTGGTTCCGGCGAGCTCGGCAGGTGGTTCCGGCATGTCCGGGACATGGTTCTGGCACGTCTGAGAGATGGTTCCGGCATGCCCGGCAGGTGATTCCGGAGTGTCCGTCATGTGGTTCTGGCACCTCTGAGAGGTGGTTCCGGCATGCCCGGCAGTTGGTTATGGAGTGTCTGCCGAGTGGTTCTGGCGTAGCCGGCAGGTGATTCTGGCGTATCCAGCAGGTGGTTTTGGGGAGTGGATCAGGTGGTTCCGGCATACTCGGCAGGTGGTACCGGCGTGTCCGGACCTTGGTTCTGGCAAGTCTGAGAGGTGGTTCCGGCATGCCCGACAGGTGATTCCGGAGTGTTCGACAAGTGGTTCTGGCGTAGCCGGCAGGTCATTTTGCATGTCCGGCGGTGGTTCCGGCGAGTCGAGCCGGTGGTTCCGGTGTGTCCAGCAGGTGTTTCCGGTCTGTCCGGCAGGTGGTTCTGGCGTGACCGGCACGAGGTTCTGGCACGTCTGAGAGTTGGTTCCGGCATGCCCGACAGGTGATTCCGGAGTGTCCGCCACGTGGTTCTGGCGTACCCGGCAGGTGATTTTGGTGTGTCTGGCAGGTGTTTCTTGCAAGTAGAGCATTTGGCTCAGGCATGCTCAGCAGGTGCTTCTGGCGTGTCTGTCACGTGGTTCTGGTGTGTCTGAGAGCTGGTTGTGGCATGTCCGGCAGATTTTTCCGGAGTGTCCACAAAGTGGTTGTGGCATACCTGGCAGGTGATTTTAGCGTGTCAGGTAGGTGGTTCCAGCGAATCGAGTAGGTGGTTCCAGCGTGCTCGGCAGGTTGTTCAGGCGGGTCTGGCAGGTTGTTTCGGTCTCTTCGGGGTGTGGTTCCGGCATCTCAGGCACATGGTTCTGGCACGTCTGAGAGGTGGTTCCGGCCGGCCCGACAGGTGTTTCCATGGTGTCCGCCAAGTGGTTCGGGCATAGCTGGCAGGTGATGTTGGCGTGACCGGCAGGTGGTTCCAGAAAGCCCGGCAGGTGATTCCGAAGAGTTCACCAAATGGTTGTGGCGTAGCCGGCAGGTGATTTTGGCGTGTTCAGCAGGTGGTTTTGGAGAGTCGAGCAGGTGGTTCTGGCGTGCTCGGCAGGTGCTTCCGGAGTCATTGGCATGTGGTTCCGGCATGTCTGAGAGGCAGGTCATTTTGCATGCCCGGCAGGTGATTCCGGAGTGTTCGCCAAGTGGTTCTGGCGTAGCCGGCAGGTGATTTTGCATGTCCGGCAATGGTTCCTGCGAGTCGAGCCGGTGGTTCCGGCATGTCCGGCAGGTGATTCCTGCATGTCCAGCAGGTGGATCCGGCATGCCCGGCAGGTGATTCCGGAGTGTCCGGCATGTGGTTCTGGCACCTCTGAGAGGTGGTTCCAGCATGCCCGGCAGGTGATACCGGAGTCTCCGGCATTTGGTTCTGGCACCTGTGAGAGGTGGTTCCGGAATGCCTGGCATGTGATTCCGGAGTGTCTGCCGTGTGGTTCTGGCGTAGCTGGCAGGTGATTTTGGCGTGTCCAGCAGGTGGTTCTGGGGAGTGGATCAGGTGGTTCCGGCATACTCGGCAGGTGGTACCGGCGTGTCCGGAACATGGTTCTGGCAAGTCTGAGAGGCGGGTCCGGCATGCCCGACATGTGATTCCGGAGTGTTCGCCAAGTGGTTCTGGCGTAGCCGGCAGGTCATTTTGCATGTCCGGCGGTGGTTCCGGCGAGTCGAGCCGGTGGTTCCGGCGTGTCCGGCAGGTGGTTCTGGCGTGACCGGCACGAGGTTCTGGCACGTCTGAGAGTTGGTTCCGGCATGCCCGACAGGTGATTCCGGAGTGTCCGCAACGTGGTTCTGGCGTACCCGGCAGGTGATTTTGGCGTGTCTGGCAGGTGTTTCTTGCAAGTCGAGCATTTGGCTCAGGCATGCTCAGCAGGTGCTTCCGGCGTGTCTGGCACGTGGTTCTGGTGTGTCTGAGAGCTGGTTCTGGCATGTCCGGCAGATGATTCCGGAGTGTCCAACAAGTGGTTGTGGCATACCCGGCAGGTGATTTTAGCGTGTCAGGTAGGTGGTTCCAGCGAGTCGAGTAGGTGGTTCCGGAGTGCTCGGCAGGTGGTTCAGGCGGGTCTGGCAGGTGGTTTCTTCTGTTCGGGGTGTGGTTCCGGCATCTCAGGCACATGGTTGTGGCACGTCTGTTAGGTGGTTCCGGCCGGCCCGACAGGTGTTTCCATGGTGTCCGCCAAGTGGTTCTGGCATAGCTGGCAGGTGATGTTGGCGTGACCGGCAGGTGGTTCCAGGGAGCCCGGCAGGTGATTCCGAAGTGTTCACCAAATGCTTGTGGCGTAGCCGGAAGGTGATTTTGGCGTGTCCAGCAGGTGGTTCTGGCGAGCTCGGCAGGTGGTACCAGCGTGTCCGGAACATGGTTCTGGCACGTCTGAGAGATGGTTCCGTCATGTCAGGCAGGTGATTCAGGAGTGTCCGGCATTTGGTTCTGGCACCTCTGAGAGGTGGTTCCGGCATGCCAGGCAGGTGATACCGGAGTCTCCGGCATGTGGTTCTGGCACCTCTGAGAGGTGGTTCCGGCTGCCCGGCAGGTGGTTCCGGAGTGTCTGACTACTGGTTCTGGCGTAGTCGGCAGGTGATTCTGGCGTGTCCAGCAGGTGGTTCTGGGGAGTGGATCAGGTGGTTCCAGCATACTCGGCAGGTGGTACCGGCGTGTCCGGAACATGGTTCTGGCAAGTCTGAGAGGTGGTTCCGGCATGCCCGGCAGGTGGTTCCGGAGTGTCTGCCGAGTGGTTCTGGAGCCAGCCTGGCAGGTGATTCCGAAGAGTTCACCAAATTCTTGTGGCGTAGCCGGCAGGTGATTTTGGAATGTCAGGAAGTTGGTTCCGGCTAGTTGAGCAGGTGGATCAGGCGTTCTCGCCAGGGGGTTCAGGCGGGTCTGGCAGGTGGTTTTGGTCTGTTCGGGGAGTGGTTGCGGCATCTCAGGCACATGGTTCTGCAACGTCTGAGAGGTGGCTCCGGCCGGCCGGAGAGGTGTTTCCGGAGTGTCCGCCAAGTGGTTCTGGCGTAGCTGAAAGGTGATGTTGGCGTGACCGGCAGGTGGTTCCAGCCAGCCCGGCAGGTGATTCCGGAGTGTTCCCCAAGTGGTTCTGGCATAGCCGGCAGGTGATTTTGCATGTCCAGCAATGGTTCCGGCGAGTCGAGCCTGTGGATCCGGCATATCCGGCAGGTGATTCCTGCATGTCCAGCAGGTGGTTCCGGCATGCCCGGCAGGTGGTACCGAGTGTCTGCCGAGTGGTTCTGGAGCCAGCCCGGCAGGTGATTCCGAAGAGTTCACCAAATGGTTGTGGCGTAGCCGGCAGGTGATTTTGGAATGTCAGGAAGTTGGTTCCGGCTAGTTGAGCAGGTGGATCAGGCGTGCTTGCCAGGGGCTTCAGGCGGGTCTGGCAGGTGGTTTCGGTCTTTTCGGGGAGTGGTTCCGCCATCACAGGCTCATGGTTCTGGCACCTCTGAGAGGTGGTTCCGGCATGCCCGGCAGTTGGTTACGGAGTGTCTGCCGAGTGGTTCTGGAGTAGCCGGCAGGTGATTCAGGCGTATCCAGCAGGTGGTTCTGGGGAGTGGATCAGGTGGTTCCGGCATACTCGGCAGGTGGTACCGGCGTGTCCGGAACATGGTTTTGGCAAGTCTGAGATGTGGTTCGGGCAGGCCCGACAGGTGATTCCGGAGTGTTCGCCAAGTGGTTCTGGCATAGCCGGCAGGTCATTTTGCATGTCCGGCGGTGGTTCCGGCGACTCGAGCCGGTGGTTGCGGCGTATCCAGCAGGTATTTCCGGTCTGCCCGGCAGGAGGTTCTGGCGTGACAGGCACGACGTTCTGGGACGTCTGAGAGTTGGTTCCGGCATGCCCGACAGGTGATTCCGGAGTGTCCGCAACGTGGTTCTACGTACCCGGCAGGTGACTTTGGCGTGTCTGGCAGGTGCTTCTTGCAAGTAGAGCATTTGGCTCAGGCATGCTCAGCAGGTGCTTCCGGCGTGTCTGGCACGTGGTTGTGGTGCGTCTGAGAGCTGGTTCTGCCATGTCCGGCAGATGATTCCGAAGTGTCCACCAAGTGGTTGTGGCATACCCGGCAGGTGATTTTAGCGTGTCAGGTACGTGGTTCCGGCGAGTCGAGTAGGTGGTTCCGGAGTGCTCGGCAGGTGGTTCAGGCGGGTCTGGCAGGTGGTTTCGTCTGTTCGGGGTGTGGTTCCGGCATCTCAGGCACATGGTTCTGGCACGTCTGAGAGGTGGTTCCGGACAGCCCGACAGGTGTTTCCATGGTGTCCGCCAAGTGGTTATGGCATAGCTGGCAGGTGATGTTGGCGTGACCGGCAGGTGGTTCCAGCCAGCCCGGCAGGTGATTCCGAAGTGTTCACCAAATGGTTGAGGCGTAGCCGGAAGGTGATTTTGGCGTGTCCAGCAGGTGGTTTTGGCGAGTCGAGCAGGTGGTTCTGGCTTGCTCGGCAGGTGCTTCCGGTGCCATTGGCATGTGGTTCCGGCATGTCTTAGAGGTGGTTCCGCCATGCCCGGCAGGTGATTCCGGAGTGTTCGCCAAGTGGTTCTGTCGTAGCCGGCAGGTGATTTTGCATGTCCGGCAATCGTTCCGGCGAGTCGAGCCGGTGGTTCCGGCATGTCCGGCATGTGGTTCCGGCGTGTCCGGCAGGTGGTTCCGGCATGCCCGGCAGGTGATTCCGGAGTGTCCGGCATGTGGTTCTTGCACCTCTGAGAGGTGGTTCCGGCATGCCCGGCAGGTGATACCGGAGTGTTCGCCAAGTGGTTCTGGCATAGCCGACAGGTGATTTTGCATGTCCGGCAATGGTTCCGGCGAGTCGAGCCGGTGGTTCCGGAATGTCAGGCAGGTGGTTCCGGCATGTCCGGCAGGTGGTTCCGGCATGTCCAGCATGTGGTTCCAGCATGCCCTGCAGGTGATTCCGGAGTGTCCGGCATGTGGTTCTGGCACCTCTGAGAGGTGGTTCCGGCATGCCCGGCAGGTGATACCGGAGTGTCCGACATTTGGTTCTGGCACCTCTGAGAGGTGGTTCCGGAATGCCTGTCATGTGATTCCGGAGTGTCTGCCGAGTGGTTCTGGCGTAGCCGTCAGTTGATTTTGGCGTGACCACTAGGTGGTTCTGGGGAGTGGATCAGCTGGTTCCAGCATACTCGGCAGGTGGTACCGGCGTGTCCAGAACATGGTTCTGGCAAGTCTGAGAGGTGGTTCCGGCACGCCCGACAGGTGATTCCGGAGCGTCCGCCCAGTGTTTCTGGCGTACCCGGCAGGTGAGTTTGGCATGTACGACAGGTGTATCTTGCGAGTCGAGCAGGTGGCTCAGGCATGCTCAGCTGGTGCTTCCGGCGTCTCTCGCACATAGTTCTGGTGTGTCTGAGAGCTGGTTCTGGCATGTCCGGCAGATGATTCCGGAGTGTCCACCAAGTGGTTCTTGTATACCTGGCAGGTGATTTTGGCGTGTCAGGAAGTTGGTTCCAGCTAGTTGAGCAGGTGGCTCAGGCGTGCTTGCCAGGGGCTTCAGGCGGGTCTGGCAGGTGGTTTCGGTCTGTTCGGGGAGTGGTTCCGGCATCTCAGGCTCATGGTTCTGGCACGTCTGAGAGGTGGTTCCGGCCGGCCCGACATGTGTTTCCATGGTGTCCGCCAAGTGGTTCTGGCATAGCTGGCAGGTGATGTTGGCGTGACCAGCAGGTGGTTCCAGCAAGCCCGGCAGGGGATTCCGAAGAGTTCACCAAATGGTTGTGGCGTAGCCGGCAGGTGATTTTGGCGTGTCCAGCAGGTGGTTTTGGCGAGTCGAGCAGGTGGTTCTGGAGTGCTCGACAGGTGCTTCCGGTGTCATTGGCATGTGGTTCCGGCATGTCTGAGAGGTGGTTCCGGCATGCCCGGCAGGTGGTTCCGGAGTGTCTGCCGAGTGGTTCTGGAGCCAGCCCGGCAGGTGATTCCGAAGAGTTCACCAAATGGTTGTGGCGTAGCCGGCAGGTGATTTTGGAATGTCAGGAATTTGGTTCCGGCTAGTTGAGCAGGTGGATCAGGCGTGCTCGCCAGGGGGTTCAGGCGGGTCTGGCAGGTGGTTTCGGTCTGTTCGGGGAGTGGTTCCGGCATCTCAGGCACATGGTTCTGGCACGTCTGAGAGGTGGTTCCGGCCGGCCGGAGAGGTGTTTCCGGAGTGTCCGCCAAGTGGTTCTGGCGTAGCTGAAAGGTGATGTTGGCGTGACCGGCAGGTGGTTCCAGCCAGCCCGAGAGGTGATTCCGGAGTGTCTGCCGTGTGGTTCTGGCGTAGCTGGCAGGTGATTTTGGCGTGTACAGCAGGTGGTTCCGGCGAGCTCGGCAGGTGATTCGGGAGTGTCCGGCATGTGGTTCTGGCACCTCTGAGAGGTGGTTCCGGCATACCCGGCAGGTGATTCCGGAGTGTTCGGCATGTGGCTCTGGCACCTCTGAGAGGTGGTTCCGGCATGCCCGGCAGGTGGTTCCGGAGTGTCTGCCGAGTGGTTCTGGCGTAGTCGGCAGGTGATTCTTGCGTGTCCAGCAGGTGGTTCTGGGGAGTGGATCAGGTGGTTCCGGCATACTCGGCAGGTGGTACCGGCGTGTCCGGAACATGGTTCTGGCAAGTCTGAGAGGCGGTTCCGGCATGCCCGACAGGTGATTCCGGAGTGTCCGCCACATGGTTCTGGCGTACCCGGCAGGTGATTTTGGCGTGTCTGGCAGGTGCTTCTTGCAAGTCGAGCATTTGGCTCAGGCATGCTCAGCAGGTGCTTCCGGCATGTCTGGCACGTGGTTCTGGTTTGTCTGAGAGCTGGTTCTGGCATGTCCTGCGATGATTCCGGAGTCTCCACCAAGTGTTTGCGGCATACCCAGCAGGTGATTTTAGCGTGTCAGGTAGGTGGTTCCAGCGAGTCGAGTAGGTGGTTGCGGCGTGCTCGGCAGGTGGTTCAGGCCGGTCTGGCAGGTGGTTTCGTCTGTTCGGGGTGTGGTTCCGGCATCTCAGGCACATGGTTCTGGCAGGTCTGACAGATGGTTCCGGCATGCCCGGCAGGTGATTCGGGAGGCTCCGGCATGTGGTTCTGGCACCTCTGAGAGGTGGTTCCGGCATGCCCGGCAGTTGGTTACGGAGTGTCTGCCGAGTGGTTCTGGAGTAGCCGGCAGGTGATTCAGGGCTATCCAGCAGGTGGTTCTGGGGAGTGGATCAGGTGGTTCCGGCATACTCGGCAGGTGGTACCGGCGTGCCCGGAACATGGTTTTGGCAAGTCTGAGAGGTGGTTCGGGCAGGCCCGACAGGTGATTCCGGAGTGTTCGCCAAGTGGTTCTGGCATAGCCGGCAGGTCATTTTGCATGTCCGGCGGTGGTTCCGGCGAGTCGAGCCGGTGGTTGCGGCGTATCCAGCAGTTGTTTCCGGTCTGTCCGGCAGGTGGTTCTGGCGTGACCGGCACGAGGTTCTGGCACGTCTGAGAGTTGGTTCCGGCATGCCCGACAGGTGATTCCAGAGTGTCCGCCAGGTGGTTCTGGCGTACCCGGCAGGTGATTTTGGCGTGTCTAGCAGGTGCTTCTTGCAAGTCGAGCATTTGGCTCTGGCATTCTCAGCAGGTGCTTCCGGGGTGTCTGACACGTGGTTCTGGTGTGTCTGAGAGCTGGTTCTGGCATGTCCGGCAGATGATTCCGGAGTGTCCACCAAGGGGTTGTGGCATACCCGGCAGGTGATTTTAGCGTGTCAGGTAGGTGGTTCCAGCGAGTCGAGTAGGTGGTTCCGGCGTGCTCGGCAGGTGGTTCAGGCGGGTCTGGCAGGTGGTTTCGGTCTGTTCGGGGTGTGGTTCCGGCATCTCAGGCACATGGTTCTGGCATGTCTGATAGGTGGTTCCGGCCGGCCCGACAGGTGTTTCCATGGTGTCCGCCAAGTGGTTCTGCCATAGCTGGCAGGTGATGTTGGCGTGACCGGCAGGTGGTCCAGCCAGCCCGGAAGGTGATTCCGAAGATTTCACCAAATGGTTGTGGCATAGCCGGCAGGTGATTTTGCATGTCCGGCAATGGTTCCGGCGAGTCGAGGCGGTGGTTCCGGGATGTCCGGCATGTGGTTCCTGCATGTCCGGCAGGTGGTTCCGGCATGTCCAGCATGTGATTCCCGCATGCCCTGCAGGTGATTCCGGAGTGTCCGGCATGTGGTTCTGGCACCTCTGAGAGGTGGTTCCGGAATGCCTGGCCTGTGATTCCGGAGTGTCTGCCGAGAGGTTCTGGCGTAGCCGGCAGTTGATTTTGGCGTGTCCACTAGGTGGTTCTGGGGAGTGGATCAGCTCGTTCCGGCATACTCAGCTGGCGGTACCGGCGTGTCCAGAACATGGTTCTGGCAAGTCTGAGAGGTGGTTCCGGCACGCCCGACAGGTGATTCCGGAGCGTCCGCCCAGTGTTTCTGGCGTACCCGGCTGGTGATTTTGGCATGTCCGACAGGTGTATCTTGCGAGTCGAGCAGGTGGCTCAGGCATGCTCAGCTGGTGCTTCCGGCGTCTCTGGCACGTGGTTCTGGTGTGTCTGAGAGCTGGTTCTGGCATGTCCGGCAGATGATTCCGGAGTGTCCACCAAGTGTTTCTTGTATACCTGGCAGGTGATTTTGGCGTGTCAGGAAGTTGGTTCCAGCTAGTTGAGCAGGTGGATCAGGCGTGCTTGCCAGGGGTTCAGGCGGGTCTGGCAGGTGGTTTCGGTCTGTTCGGGGAGTGGTTCCGGCATCTCAGGCTCATGGTTCTGGCCCGTCTGAGAGGTGGTTCCGGCCGGCCCGACAGGTGTTTCCATGGTGTCCGCCAAGTGGTTCTGGCATAGCTGGCAGGTGATGTTGGCGTGATCAGCAGGTGGTTCCAGCAAGCCCGGCAGGTGATTCCGAAGAGTTCACCAAATGGTTGTGGCGTAGCCGGCAGGTGATTTTGGCGTGTCCAGAAGGTGGTTTTGGCGAGTCGAGCAGGTGGTTCTGGCTTGCTCGGCAGGTGCTTCCGGTGTCATTGGCATGTGGTTCCGGCATGTCTGAGAGGTGGTTCCGGCATGCCCGGCAGGTTGTTCCGGAGTGTCTGCCGAGTGGTTCCGGAGCCAGCCCGGCAGGTGATTCCGAAGAGTTCACCAAATGGTTGTGGCGTAGCCGGCAGGTGATTTTGGAATGTCAGGAAGTTGGTTCCGACTAGTTGAGCAGGTGGATCAGGCGTGCTCGCCAGGGGGTTCAGGCGGGTCTGGCAGGTGGTTTCGGTCTGTTCGGGGAGTGGTTCCGGCATCTCAGGCACATGGTTCTGGCACGTCTGAGAGGTGGTTCCGGCCGGCCGTAGAGGTGTTTCCGGAGTGTCCGCCAAGTGGTTCTGGCGTAGCTGAAAGGTGATGTTGGCGTGACCGGCAGGTGGTTCCAGCCAGCCCGGCAGGTGATTCCGGAGTGTCTGCCGTGTGGTTCTGGCGTAGCTGGCAGGTGATTTTGGCGTGTCCAGCAGGTGGTTCCGGCGAAGTCGGCAGGTGGTACCAGCATGTCCGGAACAAGGTTCTTGCACGTCTGAGAGATGGTTCCGGCATGCCCGGCAGGTGATTCGGGAGTTTCCGGCATGTGGATCTGGCACCTCTGAGAGCTGGTTCCGGCATGCCCGGCAGGTGATTCCGGAGTGTTCGGCATGTGGTTCTGGCACCTCTGAGAGGTGGTTCCGGCATGCCCGGCAGGTGGTTCCGGAGTGTCTACCGAGTGGTTCTGGCGTAGTCGGCAGGTGATTCTGGCGTGTCCAGCAGGTGGTTCTGGGGAGTGGATCAGGTGGTTCCGGCATACTCGGCAGGTGGTACCGGCGTGTCCGGAACATGCTTCTGGCAAGTCTGAGAGACGGTTCCGGCATGCCCGACAGGTGATTCCGGAGTGTCCGCCACATGGTTCTGGCGTACCCGGCAGGTGATTTTGGCGTGTGTGGCAGGTGCTTCTTGCAAGTCGAGCATTTGGCTCAGGCATGCTCAGCAGGTGCTTCCGGCATGTCTGGCACGTGGTTCTGGTTTGTCTGAGAGCTGGTTCTGGCATGTCCGGCAGATGATTCCGGAGTGTCCACCAAGTGGTTGTGGCATACCCGGCAGGTGATTTTAGCGTGTCAGGTAGGTGGTTCCAGCGAGTCAAGTAGGTGGTTCCGGCGTGCTCGGCAGGTAGTTCAGGCGGGTCTGGCAGGTGGTTTCGTCTGTTCGGGGTGTGGTTCCGGCATCTCAGGCACATGGTTCTGGCACGTCTGACAGATGGTTCCGGCATGCCCGGCAGGTGATTCGGGAGTGTCCGGCATGTCGTTCTGGCACCTCTGAGAGGTGGTTCCGGCATGCCCGGCAGGTGATTCCGGAGTGTCCGGCATGCACTTCTGGCACCTCTGAGAGGTGGTTCCGGCAGGCCCGGCTGTTGGTTACGGAGTGTCTGCCGATTGGTTCTGGCGTAGTCGGCATGTGATTCTGGGGTGTCCAGCAGGTGGTTCTGGGTAGTGGATCAGGTGGTTCCGGCATACTCGTCAGGCAGTACTGGCGTGTCCGGAACATGGTTCTGGCAAGTCTGAGAGGTGGTTCCGGCATGCCCGACAGGTGTTTCCGGAGTGTCCGCCAAGTGGTTCCGGCGTAGCTGAAAGGTGATGTTGGCGTGACCGGCAGGTGGTTCCAGCCAGCCCGGCAGGTGATTCCGGAGTGTCTGCCGAGTGGTTCTGGTGTAGCCGGCAGGTGATTTTGGCCTGTCCAGCGGGTGGTTTTGGCGAGTCGAGCAGTTGGTTCTGGCGTGCTCGGCAGGTGCTTCCGGTGTCATTGGCATGTGGTTCCGGCATGTCTGAGAGGTGGTTCCGCCATGCCCGGCAGGTGATTCCGGAGTGTTCGCCAAGTGGTTCTGGCGTAGCCGGCAGGTGATTTTGCATGTCCGGCAATGGTTACGGCTAGTCGAGCCGGTGGTTCCGGCATGTCCAGCAGGTGGTTCCGGCATGCCCGGCAGGTGATTCCGGAGTGTCCGGCATGTGGTTCTGGCACCTCTGAGAGGTGGTTCCGGCATGCCCGGCAGGTGATACCGGAGTGTCCAGCATTTGGTTCTGGCACCTGTGAGAGGTGGTTCCGGAATGCCCGGCATGTGATTCCGGAGTGTCTGCCGAGTGGTTCTGGCATAGCCGGCAGGTGATTTTGGCGTGTCCAGCAAGTGGTTCCGGCGAGCTCGGCAGTTGGTTCCGGCATGTCCGGGACATGGTTCTGGCACGTCTGAGAGATGGTTCCGGCATGCCCGGCAGGTGATTCCGGAGTGTCTGCCGAGTGGTTCTGGCGTAGTCGGCAGGTGATTCTGGCGTGTCCAGCAGGTGGTTCTGGGGAGTGGATCAGGTGGTTCCGGCATACTCGGCAGGTGGTACCGGCGTGTCCGGAACATGGTTCTGGCAAGTCTGAGAGGCGGTTCCGACATGCCCGACATGTGATTCCGGAGTGTTGCCCAAGTGGTTCTGGCGTAGCCGGCAGGTCATTTTGCATGTCCGGCGGTGGTTCCGGCGAGTCGAGCCGCTCGTTCCGGCGTGTCCGGCAGATGGTTCTGGCGTGACCGGCACGAGGTTCTGGCACGTCTGAGAGTTGGTTCAGGCATGCCCGACAGGTGATTCCAGAGTGTCCGCAACGTGGTTCTGGCGTACCCGTCAGGTGATTTTGGCGTGTCTGGCAGGTGTTTCTTGCAAGTCGAGCATTTGGCTCAGGCATGCTCAGCAGGTGCTTCCGGCGTGTCTGGCAAGTGGTTCTGGTGAGTCTGAGAGCTGGTTCTGGCATGTCCGGCAGATGATTCCGGAGTGTACAACAAGTGGTTGTGACATACCCGGCAGGTGATTTTAGCGTGTCAGGTAGGTGGATCCAGCGAGTCGAGTAGGTGGTTCCGGAGTGCTCGGCAGGTGGTTCAGGCGGGTCTGGCAGGTGGTTACTTCTGTTCGGGGTGTGGTTCCGGCATCTCAGGCACATGGTTCTGGCACGTCTGATAGGTGGTTCCGGACAGCCCGACAGGTGTTTCCATGGTGTCCGCCAAGTGGTTATGGCATAGCTGGCAGGTGATGTTGGCGTGACCGGCAGGTGGTTCCAGCCAGCCCGGCAGGTGATTCCGAAGTGTTCACCAAATGGTTGAGGCGTAGCCGGAAGGTGATTTTGGCATGTCCAGCAGGTGGTTTTGGCGAGTCGATCATGTGGTTCTGGTGTGCTCGGCAGGTGCTTCCGGTGTCATTGGCATGTGGTTCCGGCATGTCTGAGAGGTGGTTCCGCCATGCCCGGCAGGTGATTCCGGAGTGTTCCCCAAGTGGTTCTGGCATAGCCGGCAGGTGATTTTGCATGTCCGGCAATGGTTCTGGCGAGTCGAGCCGGTGGTTCCGTCATGTCCGGCAGGTGGTTCCGGCATGCCCGGCAGGTGATTCCGGAGTGTCCGGCATGGGGTTCCAGCATGCCCGGCAGGTGATTCCGGAGTGTACGGCATGTGGTTCTGGCACCTCTGAGAGGTGGTTCCGGCATGCCCGGAAGGTGATACCGGAGTCTCCGGCATTTGGCTCTGGCACCTCTGAGAGGTGGTTCCGGAATGCCTGGCCTGTGATTCCGGAGTGTCTGCCGAGTGGTTCTGGCGTAGCCGGCAGTTGATTTTGGCGTGTCCACTAGGTGGTTGTGGGGAGTGGATCAGCTGGTTCCGGCATACTCGGCAGGTTGTACCGGCGTGTCCAGAACATGGTTCTGGCAAGTCTGAGAGGTGGTTCCGGCACGCACGACAGGTGATTCCGGAGCGTCCGCCCAGTGTTTCTGGCGTACCCGGCAGGTGATTTTGGCATGTCCGACAGGTGTTCCTTGCAAGTCGAGCAGGTGGCTCAGGCATGCTCAGCTGGTGCTTCCGGCGTCTCTGGCACGTGGTTGTGGTGTGTCTGAAAGCTGGTTCTGGCATGTCCGGCAGAATTTTCCGGAGTGTCCACAAAGTGGTTGTGGCATACCCGGCAGGTGATTTTAGCGTGTCAGGTAGGTGGTTCCAGCGAGTCGAGTAGGTGGTTCCAGCGTGCTCGGCAGGTGGTTCAGGCGGGTCTGGCAGGTTGTTTCGGTCTCTTCGGGGTGTGGTTCCGGCATCTCAGGCACATGGTTCTGGCACGTCTGAGAGGTGGTTCCGGCCGGCCCGACAGGTGTTTCCATGGTGTCCGCCAAGTGGTTCGGGCATAGCTGGCAGGTGATGTTGGCGTGACAGGCAGGTGGTTCCAGACAGCCCGGCAGGTGATTCCGGAGTGTCTGCCGTGTGGTTCTGGCGTAGCTGGCAGGTGATTTTGGCGTGTCCAGCAGGTGGTTCCGGCGATCTCTGCAGGTGGTACCAGCGTGTCAGGTACATGGTACTGGCACGTCTGAGAGATGGTTCCGTCATGCCAGGCAGGTGATTCCGGAGTGTCCGGCATTTGGTTCTGGCACCTCTGAGAGGTGGTTCCGGCATGCCCGGCAGGTGATACCGGAGTCTCCGGCATGTGGTTCTGGCACCTCTGAGAAGTGGTTCCGGCTGCCCGGCATGTGGTTGCGGAGTGTCTGCCGACTGGTTCTGGCGTAGTCGGCAGGTGATTCTGGCGTGTCCACTAGGTGGTTCTGGGGAGTGGATCAGGTGGTTCCGGCATACTCGGCAGGTGGTACCGGCGTGTCCAGAACATGGTTCTGGCAAGTCTGAGAGGTGGTTCCGGCACGCCCGACAGGTGATTCCGGAGTGTTCGCCAAGTGGTTCTGGCGTAGCCGGCAGGTCATTTTGCATGTCCAGCGGTGGTTCCGGCGAGTCGAGCCGGTGGTTCCGGCGTGTCCGGCAGGTGCTTCTGGCGTGACCGGCACGAGGTTCTGGCACGTCTGAGAGTTGGTTCCGGCATGCCCGACAGGTGATTCCGGAGTGTCCGCCACGTGGTTCTGGCGTACCCGGCAGGTGATTTTGGCGTGTCTGGCAGGTGTTTCTTGCAAGTCGAGCATTTGGCTCAGGCATGCTCAGCAGGTGCTTCCGGCGTGTCTGGCACGTGGTTCTGGTGTGTCTGAGAGCTGGTTCTGGCATGTCCGGCAGATTTTTCAGGAGTGTCCACAAAGTGGTTGTGGCATACCCGGCAGGTGATTTTAGCGTGTCAGGTAGGT
This sequence comes from Equus caballus, assembly GCF_041296265.1. NCBI lineage: Eukaryota > Metazoa > Chordata > Mammalia > Perissodactyla > Equidae > Equus > Equus caballus. The sequence goes on along the minus strand of NC_091707.1, from coordinate 8,297,397 downwards.
GGTTCCAGCGAGTCGAGTAGGTGGTTCCAGCGTGCTCGGCTGGTGGTTCAGGCGGTTCTGGCAGGTTGTTTCGGTCTCTTCGGGGTGTGGTTCCGGCATCTCAGGCACATGGTTCTGGCACGTCTGAGAGGTGGTTCCGGCCGGCCCGACAGGTGTTTCCATGGTGTCCGCCAAGTGGTTCGGGCATAGCTGGCAGGTGATGTTGGCGTGACCGGCAGGTGGTTCCAGCCAGCCTGGCAGGTGATTCCGAAGTGTTCACCAAATGGTTGAGGCATAGCCGGAAGGTGATTTTGGCATGTCCAGCAGGTGGTTTTGGCGAGTCGATCATGTGGTTCTGGCTTGCTCGGCAGGTGCTTCCGGTGTCATTGGCATGTGGTTCCGGCATGTCTGAGAGGTGGTTCCGCCATGCCCGGCAGGTGATTCCGGAGTGTTCCCCAAGTGGTTCTGGCATAGCCGGCAGGTGATTTTTCATGTCCGGCAATGGTTCTGGCGAGTCGAGCCGGTGGTTCCGGCATGTCCGGCAGGTGGTTCCGGCATGCCCGGCAGGTGATTCCGGTGTGTCCGGCATGTGGTTCCAGCATGCCCGGCAGGTGATTCCGGAGTGTACGGCATGTGGTTCTGGCACCTCTGAGAGGTGGTTCCGGCATGCCCGGCAGGTGATACCGGAGTCTCCGGCATTTGGCTCTGGCACCTCTGAGAGGTGGTTCCGGAATGCCTGGCCTGTGATTCCGGAGTGTCTGCCGAGTGGTTCTGGCGTAGCCGGCAGTTGATTTTGGCGTGTCCACTAGGTGGTTGTGGGGAGTGGATCAGCTGGTTCCGGCATACTCGGCAGGTTGTACCGGCGTGTCCAGAACATGGTTCTGGCAAGTCTGAGAGGTGGTTCCGGCACGCACGACAGGTGATTCCGGAGCGTCCGCCAAGTGTTTCTGGCGTACCCGGCAGGTGATTTTGGCATGTCCGACAGGTGTTTCTTGCAAGTCGAGCAGGTGGCTCAGGCATGCTCAGCTGGTGCTTCCGGCGTCTCTGGCACGTGGTTGTGGTGTGTCTGAGAGCTAGGTCTGCCATGTCCGGCAGATGATTCCGGAGTGTCCACCAAGTGGTTCTGGTATACCTGGCAGGTGATTTTGGCGTGTCAGGAAGGTGGTTCCGGCTAGTTGAGCAGGTGGATCAGGCGTGCGCGCCAGGGGGTTCAGGCGGGTCTGGCAGGTGGTTTCGGTCTGTTCGGGGAGTGGTTCCGGCATCTCAGGCACATGGTTCTGGCACGTCTGAGAGGTGGTTTCGGCTGGCCCGACAGGTGATTCCTGAGTGTCCGCCAAGTGTTCTGGCTTTGCTGAAAGGTGATGTTGGCATGACCGGCAGGTGGTTCCATCCAGCCCGGCAGGTGATTCCGGAGTGTCTGCCGAGTGGTTCTGGCGTAGCCGGCACATGATTTTGGCGTGTCCAGCAGGTGGTTCCGGCGAGCTCAGCAGGTGGTACCGGCGTGTCTGCCGAGTGGTTCTGGCGTAGCCGGCAGGTGATTCTGGCGTGTCCAGCAGGTGGTTCTGGGGAGAGGATCAGGTGGTTCCAGCATATTCGGCAGGTGGTTCTGGCGTGACCGGCACGAGGTTCTGGCACTTCTGAGAGTTGGTTCCGGCATGCCCGACAGGTGATTCCGGAGTGTCCGCCACGTGGTTCTGTCGTACCCGGCAGGTGATTTTGGCGTGTCTGGCAGGTGCTTCTTGCAAGTCGAGCATTTGGCTCAGGCATGCTCAGCAGGTGCTTCCGTCATGTCTGGCCGTGGTTCTGGTGTGTCTGAGAGCTGGTTCTGGCATGTCCGGCAGATGATTCCGGAGTGTCCACGAAGTGGTTGTGGCATACCCGGCAGGTGATTTTAGCGTGTCAGGTAGGTGGTTCCAACGAGTCGAGTAGGTGGTTCCGGCGTGCTCGGAAGGTGGTTCAGGCCGGTCTGGCAGGTGGTTTCGTCTGTTCGGGGTGTGGTTCCGGCATCTCAGGCACATGGTTCTGGCACGTCTGACAGATGGTTCCGGCATGCTCGGCAGGTGATTCGGGAGTGTCCGGCAGGTGGTTCTGGCACCTCTGAGAGGTGGTTCCGGCATGCCTGGCAGGTGGTTCCAGAGTGTCCGGCATGCGGTTCTGGCACCTCTGAGATGTGGTTCCGGCATGCCCGGCAGTTGGTTACGGAGTGTCTGCCACGTGGTTCTGGAGTAGCCGGCAGGTGATTCTGGCGTATCCAGCAGGTGGTTCTGGGGAGTGGATCAGGTGGTTCCGGCATACTCAGCAGGTGGTACCGGCGTGTTCAGTACATCGTTCTGGCAAGTCTGAGAGGTGGTTCCGGCACGCCCGACAGGTGATTCCGGAGTGTCCGCCAAGTGGTTCTGGCGTAGCTGAAAGGTGATGTTGGCGTGACAGGCAGGTGGTTCCAGCCAGCCCGGCAGCTGATTCCGGAGTGTCTGCCGTGTGGTTCTGGCGTAGCTGGCAGGTGATATTGGCGTGTCCAGCATGTGGTTCCGGCGAGCTCGGCAGGTGGTACCAGCGTGTCCGGAACATGGTTCTGGCACCTCTGAGAGATGGTTCCTGCATGCCAGGCAGGTGATTCCGGAGTGTCCGGCATGCGGTTCTGGCACCTCTGAGAGGTGGTTCCGGCATGCCCGGCAGTTGGTTACGGAGTGTCTGCCAAGTGGTCCTGGAGTAACCGGCATGTGATTCTGGCGTATCCAGCAGGTGGTTCTGGGGAGTGGATCAGGTGGTTCCGGCATACTCGGCAGGAGGTACCGGCCTGTCCGGAACATGGTTTTGGCAAGTCTGAGAGGCGGTTCCGGCAGGCCCGAGAGGTGATTCCGGAGTGTTCGCCAAGTGGTTCTGGCGCAGCCGGCAGGTGATTTTGCATGTCCGGCAATGGTTCTGGCGAGTCGAGCCGGTGGTTCCGGAATGTCCGGCTGGTGGTTCCGGCATGTCCGGCAGGTGGTTCCGGCATGTCCAGCACGTGGTTCCAGCATGCCCTGCAGGTGATTCCGGAGTGTCCGGCATGTGGTTCTGGCACCTCTGAGAGGTGGTTCCGGCATGCCCGGCAGGTGATACCGGAGTGTCCGCCAAGTGGTTCCGGCGTAGCTGAAAGGTGATGTTGGCGTGACCGGCAGGTGGTTCCAGCCAGCCCGGCAGGTGATTCCGGAGTGTCTGCCGAGTGGTTCTGGTGTAGCCAGCAGGTGATTTTGGCGTGTCCAGCAGGTGGTTCCGGCGAGCTTGGCAGGTGGTACCGGCGTGTCCAGAACATGGTTCTGGCAAGTCTGAGAGGTGGTTCCGGCACGCCCGACAGGTGATTCCGGAGTGTTCGCCAAGTTGTTCTGGCGTAGCCGGCAGGTCATTTTGCATGTCCGGCGGTGGTTCCGGCGAGTCGAGCCGGTGGTTCCGGCGTGTCCGGCAGGTGCTTCTGGCGTGACAGGCACGACGTTCTGGGACGTCTGAGAGTTGGTTCCGGCATGCCCGACAGGTGATTCCGGAGTGTCCGCAACGTGGTTCTACGTACCCGGCAGGTGACTTTGGCGTGTCTGGCAGGTGCTTCTTGCAAGTAGAGCATTTGGCTCAGGCATGCTCAGCAGGTGCTTCCGGCGTGTCTGGCACGTGGTTGTGGTGCGTCTGAGAGCTGGTTCTGCCATGTCCGGCAGATGATTCCGAAGTGTCCACCAAGTGGTTGTGGCATACCCGGCAGGTGATTTTAGCGTGTCAGGTACGTGGTTCCAGCGAGTCGAGTAGGTGGTTCCGGAGTGCTCGGCAGGTGGTTCAGGCGGGTCTGGCAGGTGGTTTCGTCTGTTCGGGGTGTGGTTCCGGCATCTCAGGCACATGGTTCTGGCACGTCTGAGAGGTGGTTCCGGCACGCCCGACAGGTGATTCCGGAGCGTCCGCCCAGTGTTTCTGGCGTACCCGGCAGGTGATTTTGGCATGTCCGACAGGTGTATCTTGCGAGTCGAGCAGGTGGCTCAGGCATGCTCAGCTGGTTCTTCCGGCGTCTCTGGCACGTGGTTCTGGTGTGTCTGACAGCTGGTTCTGGCATGTCCGGCAGATGATTCTGGAGTGTCCACCAAGTGGTTCTGGTATACCTGGCAGGTGATTTTGGCTTGTCAGGAAGTTGGTTTCGGCTAGTTGAGCAGGTGGATCAGGCGTGCTCGCCAGGTTGTTCAGGCGGGTCTGGCAGGTGGTTTCGGTCTGTTCGGGGAGTGGTTCCGCCATCTCAGGCTCATGGTTCTGGCACGTCTGAGAGGTGGTTCCGGCCGGCCCGACAGGTGTTTCCATGGTGTCCGCCAAGTGGTTCTGGCACAGCTGGCAGGTGATATTCGCGTGACCGGCAGGTGGTTCCAGCCAGCCCGGCAGGTGATTCCGGAGTGTCTGCCGTGTGGTTCTGGCGTAGCTGGCAGGTGATTTTGGCGTTTCCAGCAGGTGGTTCCGGCGAGCTCGGCAGGTGGTACCAGCGAGTCCGGAACATGGGTCTGGCACGTCTGAGAGATGGTTCCGGCATGCCCGGCAGGTGACTTGGGAGTGTCCGGCATGTGGTTCTGGCACCTCTGAGAGGTGGTTCCGGCATGCCAGGCAGGTGATTCTGGACTGTTCGGCAAGTGGTTCTGGAACCTCTGAGAGGTGGTTCTGGCATGCCCGGCAGGTGGTTCCGGAGTGTCTGCCGAGTGGTTCTGGCGTAGTCGGCAGGTGATTCTGGCGTGTCCAGCAGGTGGTTCTGGGGAGAGGATCAGTTGGTTCCGGCATACTCGGCAGGTGGTACCGGCGTGTAAGGAACATGGTTCTGGCAAGTCTGAGAGGCGGTTCCGGCATGCCCGACAGTTGATTCCATGGTGTCTGCCAAGTGGTTCTGGCATAGCTGGCAGGTGATATTGGCGTGACCGGCAGGTGGTTCCAGCAAGCCCGGCAGGTGATTCCGAAGAGTTCACCAAATGGTTGTGGCGTAGCCAGCAGGTGATTTTGGCGTGTCCAGCAGGTGGTTTTGGCGAGTCGAGCAGGTGGTTCTGGCGTGCTTGGCAGGTGCTTCCGGTGTCATTGGCATGTGGTTCCGGCATGTCTGAGAGCTGGTTCCGCCATGCCCGGCAGGTGATTCCGGAGTGTTTGCCAAGTGGTTCTGGCGTAGCCGGCAGGTGATTTTGCATGTCCGGCAATGGTTACGGCTAGTCGAGCCGGTGGTTCCGGCATGTCCATCAGGTGGTTCCGGCATGCTCGGCAGGTGATTCCGGAGTGTCCAGAATTTGGTTCTGGCACCTGTGAGAGGTGGTTCCGGAATGCCCGGCATGTGATTCCGGACTGTCTGCCGAGTGGTTCTGGCGTAGCCGGCAGGTGATTTTGGCGTGTCCAGAAGGTGGTTCCGGCGAGCTCGGCAGGTGGTTCCGGCATGTCCGGGACATGGTTCTGGCACGTCTGAGAGATGGTTCCGGCATGCCCGGCAGGTGATTCCGGAGTGTCCGTCATGTGGTTCTGGCACCTCTGAGAGGTGGTTCCGGCATGCCCGGCAGTTGGTTATGGAGTGTCTGCCGAGTGGTTCTGGCGTAGCCGGCAGGTGATTCTGGCGTATCCAGCAGGTGGTTTTGGGGAGTGGATCAGGTGGTTCCGGCATACTCGGCAGGTGGTACCGGCGTGTCCGGACCTTGGTTCTGGCAAGTCTGAGAGGTGGTTCCGGCATGCCCGACAGGTGATTCCGGAGTGTTCGACAAGTGGTTCTGGCGTAGCCGGCAGGTCATTTTGCATGTCCGGCGGTGGTTCCGGCGAGTCGAGCCGGTGGTTCCGGTGTGTCCAGCAGGTGTTTCCGGTCTGTCCGGCAGGTGGTTCTGGCGTGACCGGCACGAGGTTCTGGCACGTCTGAGAGTTGGTTCCGGCATGCCCGACAGGTGATTCCGGAGTGTCCGCCACGTGGTTCTGGCGTACCCGGCAGGTGATTTTGGTGTGTCTGGCAGGTGTTTCTTGCAAGTAGAGCATTTGGCTCAGGCATGCTCAGCAGGTGCTTCTGGCGTGTCTGTCACGTGGTTCTGGTGTGTCTGAGAGCTGGTTGTGGCATGTCCGGCAGATTTTTCCGGAGTGTCCACAAAGTGGTTGTGGCATACCTGGCAGGTGATTTTAGCGTGTCAGGTAGGTGGTTCCAGCGAATCGAGTAGGTGGTTCCAGCGTGCTCGGCAGGTTGTTCAGGCGGGTCTGGCAGGTTGTTTCGGTCTCTTCGGGGTGTGGTTCCGGCATCTCAGGCACATGGTTCTGGCACGTCTGAGAGGTGGTTCCGGCCGGCCCGAAAGGTGTTTCCATGGTGTCCGCCAAGTGGTTCGGGCATAGCTGGCAGGTGATGTTGGCGTGACCGGCAGGTGGTTCCAGAAAGCCCGGCAGGTGATTCCGAAGAGTTCACCAAATGGTTGTGGCGTAGCCGGCAGGTGATTTTGGCGTGTTCAGCAGGTGGTTTTGGAGAGTCGAGCAGGTGGTTCTGGCGTGCTCGGCAGGTGCTTCCGGAGTCATTGGCATGTGGTTCCGGCATGTCTGAGAGGCAGGTCATTTTGCATGCCCGGCAGGTGATTCCGGAGTGTTCGCCAAGTGGTTCTGGCGTAGCCGGCAGGTGATTTTGCATGTCCGGCAATGGTTCCTGCGAGTCGAGCCGGTGGTTCCGGCATGTCCGGCAGGTGATTCCTGCATGTCCAGCAGGTGGATCCGGCATGCCCGGCAGGTGATTCCGGAGTGTCCGGCATGTGGTTCTGGCACCTCTGAGAGGTGGTTCCAGCATGCCCGGCAGGTGATACCGGAGTCTCCGGCATTTGGTTCTGGCACCTGTGAGAGGTGGTTCCGGAATGCCTGGCATGTGATTCCGGAGTGTCTGCCGTGTGGTTCTGGCGTAGCTGGCAGGTGATTTTGGCGTGTCCAGCAGGTGGTTCTGGGGAGTGGATCAGGTGGTTCCGGCATACTCGGCAGGTGGTACCGGCGTGTCCGGAACATGGTTCTGGCAAGTCTGAGAGGCGGGTCCGGCATGCCCGACATGTGATTCCGGAGTGTTCGCCAAGTGGTTCTGGCGTAGCCGGCAGGTCATTTTGCATGTCCGGCGGTGGTTCCGGCGAGTCGAGCCGGTGGTTCCGGCGTGTCCGGCAGGTGGTTCTGGCGTGACCGGCACGAGGTTCTGGCACGTCTGAGAGTTGGTTCCGGCATGCCCGACAGGTGATTCCGGAGTGTCCGCAACGTGGTTCTGGCGTACCCGGCAGGTGATTTTGGCGTGTCTGGCAGGTGTTTCTTGCAAGTCGAGCATTTGGCTCAGGCATGCTCAGCAGGTGCTTCCGGCGTGTCTGGCACGTGGTTCTGGTGTGTCTGAGAGCTGGTTCTGGCATGTCCGGCAGATGATTCCGGAGTGTCCAACAAGTGGTTGTGGCATACCCGGCAGGTGATTTTAGCGTGTCAGGTAGGTGGTTCCAGCGAGTCGAGTAGGTGGTTCCGGCGTGCTCGGCAGGTGGTTCAGGCGGGTCTGGCAGGTGGTTTCTTCTGTTCGGGGTGTGGTTCCGGCATCTCAGGCACATGGTTGTGGCACGTCTGTTAGGTGGTTCCGGCCGGCCCGACAGGTGTTTCCATGGTGTCCGCCAAGTGGTTCTGGCATAGCTGGCAGGTGATGTTGGCGTGACCGGCAGGTGGTTCCAGGGAGCCCGGCAGGTGATTCCGAAGTGTTCACCAAATGCTTGTGGCGTAGCCGGAAGGTGATTTTGGCGTGTCCAGCAGGTGGTTCTGGCGAGCTCGGCAGGTGGTACCAGCGTGTCCGGAACATGGTTCTGGCACGTCTGAGAGATGGTTCCGTCATGTCAGGCAGGTGATTCAGGAGTGTCCGGCATTTGGTTCTGGCACCTCTGAGAGGTGGTTCCGGCATGCCAGGCAGGTGATACCGGAGTCTCCGGCATGTGGTTCTGGCACCTCTGAGAGGTGGTTCCGGCTGCCCGGCAGGTGGTTCCGGAGTGTCTGACTACTGGTTCTGGCGTAGTCGGCAGGTGATTCTGGCGTGTCCAGCAGGTGGTTCTGGGGAGTGGATCAGGTGGTTCCAGCATACTCGGCAGGTGGTACCGGCGTGTCCGGAACATGGTTCTGGCAAGTCTGAGAGGCGGTTCCGGCATGCCCGACAGGTGATTCCGGAGTGTCCGCCACATGGTTTTGGCGTACCCGGCAGGTGATTTTGGCGTGTCTGGCAGGTGCTTCTTGCAAGTCGAGCATTTGGCTCAGGCATGCTCAACAGGTGCTTCCGGCATGTCTGGCACGTGGTTCTGGTTTGTCTGAGAGCTGGTTCTGGCATGTCCGGCAGATGATTCTGGAGTGTCCACCAAGTGGTTGTGGCATACCCGGCAGGTGATTTTAGCGTGTCAGGTAGGTGGTTCCAGCGAGTCGAGTAGGTGGTTCCGGTGTGCTCGGAAGGTGGTTCAGGCGGGTCTGGCAGGTGGTTTCGTCTGTTCGGGGTTTGGTTCCGGCATCTCAGGCACATGGTTCTGGCACGTCTGAGAGGTGGTTCCGGCCAGCCCGACAGGTGTTTCCGGAGTGTCCACCAAGTGGTTCTGGCGTAGCTGAAAGGTGATGTTGGCGTGACAGGCAGGTGGTTCCAGCCAGCCCGGCAGGTGATTCCGGAGTGTCTGCCGTGTGGTTCTGGCGTAGCTGGCAGGTGATATTGGCGTGTCCAGCATGTGGTTCCGGCGAGCTCGGCAGGTGGTACCAGCGTGTCCGGAACATGGTTCTGGCACCTCTGAGAGATGGTTTCTGCATGCCAGGCAGGTGATTCCGGAGTGTCCGGCATGCGGTTCTGGCACCTCTGAGAGGTGGTTCCGGCATGCCCGGCAGTTGGTTACGGAGTGTCTGCCAAGTGGTCCTGGAGTAACCGGCATGTGATTCTGGCGTATCCAGCAGGTGGTTCTGGGGAGTGGATCAGGTGGTTCCGGCATACTCGGCAGGAGGTACCGGCCTGTCCGGCACATGGTTTTGGCAAGTCTGAGAGGCGGTTCCGGCAGGCCCGAGAGGTGATTCCGGAGTGTTCGCCAAGTGGTTCTGGCGCAGCCGGCAGGTGATTTTGCATGTCCGGCAATGGTTCTGGCGAGTCGAGCCGGTGGTTCCGGAATGTCCGGCTGGTGGTTCCGGCATGTCCGGCAGGTGGTTCCGGCATGTCCAGCACGTGGTTCCAGCATGCCCTGCAGGTGATTCCGGAGTGTCCGGCATGTGGTTCTGGCACCTCTGAGAGGTGGTTCCGGCATGCCCGGCAGGTGATACCGGAGTGTCCGCCAAGTGGTTCCGGCGTAGCTGAAAGGTGATGTTGGCGTGACCGGCAGGTGGTTCCAGCCAGCCCGGCAGGTGATTCCGGAGTGTCTGCCGAGTGGTTCTGGTGTAGCCAGCAGGTGATTTTGGCGTGTCCAGCAGGTGGTTCCGGCGAGCTCGGCAGGTGGTACCGGCGTGTCCAGAACATGGTTCTGGCAAGTCTGAGAGGTGGTTCCGGCACGCCCGACAGGTGATTCCGGAGTGTTCGCCAAGTTGTTCTGGCGTAGCCGGCAGGTCATTTTGCATGTCCGGCGGTGGTTCCGGCGAGTCGAGCCGGTGGTTCCGGCGTGTCCGGCAGGTGCTTCTGGCGTGACAGGCACGACGTTCTGGGACGTCTGAGAGTTGGTTCCGGCATGCCCGACAGGTGATTCCGGAGTGTCCGCCACGTGGTTCTACGTACCCGGCAGGTGACTTTGGCGTGTCTGGCAGGTGCTTCTTGCAAGTCGAGCATTTGGCTCAGGCATGCTCAGCAGGTGCTTCCGGCGTGTCTGGCACGTGGTTGTGGTGCGTCTGAGAGCTGGTTCTGCCATGTCCGGCAGATGATTCCGAAGTGTCCACCAAGTGGTTGTGGCATACCCGGCAGGTGATTTTAGCGTGTCAGGTACGTGGTTCCAGCGAGTCGAGTAGGTGGTTCCGGAGTGCTCGGCAGGTGGTTCAGGCGGGTCTGGCAGGTGGTTTCGTCTGTTCGGGGTGTGGTTCCGGCATCTCAGGCACATGGTTCTGGCACGTCTGAGAGGTGGTTCCGGCACGCCCGACAGGTGATTCCGGAGCGTCCGCCAAGTGTTTCTGGCGTACCCGGCAGGTGATTTTGGCATGTCCGACAGGTGTATCTTGCGAGTCGAGCAGGTGGCTCAGGCATGCTCAGCTGGTGCTTCCGGCGTCTCTGGCACGTGGTTCTGGTGTGTCTGACAGCTGGTTCTGGCATGTCCGGCAGATGATTCTGGAGTGTCCACCAAGTGGTTCTGGTATACCTGGCAGGTGATTTTGGCTTGTCAGGAAGTTGGTTTCGGCTAGTTGAGCAGGTGGATCAGGCGTGCTCGCCAGGTTGTTCAGGCGGGTCTGGCAGGTGGTTTCGGTCTGTTCGGGGAGTGGTTCCGCCATCTCAGGCTCATGGTTCTGGCACGTCTGAGAGGTGGTTCCGGCCGGCCCGACAGGTCTTTCCATGGTGTCCGCCAAGTGGTTCTGGCACAGCTGGCAGGTGATATTCACGTGACCGGCAGGTGGTTCCAGCCAGCCCGGCAGGTGATTCCGGAGTGTCTGCCGTGTGGTTCTGGCGTAGCTGGCAGGTGATTTTGGCGTTTCCAGCAGGTGGTTCCGGCGAGCTCGGCAGGTGGTACCAGCGAGTCCGGAACATGGGTCTGGCACGTCTGAGAGATGGTTCCGGCATGCCCGGCAGGTGACTTGGGAGTGTCCGGCATGTGGTTCTGGCACCTCTGAGAGGTGGTTCCGGCATGCCAGGCAGGTGATTCTGGACTGTTCGGCAAGTGGTTCTGGAACCTCTGAGAGGTGGTTCTGGCATGCCCGGCAGGTGGTTCCGGAGTGTCTGCCGAGTGGTTCTGGCGTAGTCGGCAGGTGATTCTGGCGTGTCCAGCAGGTGGTTCTGGGGAGAGGATCAGTTGGTTCCGGCATACTCGGCAGGTGGTACCGGCGTGTAAGGAACATGGTTCTGGCAAGTCTGAGAGGCGGTTCCGGCATGCCCGACAGTTGATTCCATGGTGTCCGCCAAGTGGTTCTGGCATAGCTGGCAGGTGATATTGGCGTGACCGGCAGGTGGTTCCAGCAAGCCCGGCAGGTGATTCCGAAGAGTTCACCAAATGGTTGTGGCGTAGCCAGCAGGTGATTTTGGCGTGTCCAGCAGGTGGTTTTGGCGAGTCGAGCAGGTGGTTCTGGCGTGCTTGGCAGGTGCTTCCGGTGTCATTGGCATGTGGTTCCGGCATGTCTGAGAGCTGGTTCCGCCATGCCCGGCAGGTGATTCCGGAGTGTTTGCCAAGTGGTTCTGGCGTAGCCGGCAGGTGATTTTGCATGTCCGGCAATGGTTACGGCTAGTCGAGCCGGTGGTTCCGGCATGTCCATCAGGTGGTTCCGGCATGCTCGGCAGGTGATTCCGGAGTGTCCAGAATTTGGTTCTGGCACCTGTGAGAGGTGGTTCCGGAATGCCCGGCATGTGATTCCGGACTGTCTGCCGAGCGGTTCTGGCGTAGCCGGCAGGTGATTTTGGCGTGTCCAGAAGGTGGTTCCGGCGAGCTCGGCAGGTGGTTCCGGCATGTCCGGGACATGGTTCTGGCACGTCTGAGAGATGGTTCCGGCATGACCGGCAGGTGATTCCGGAGTGTCCGTCATGTGGTTCTGGCACCTCTGAGAGGTGGTTCCGGCATGCCCGGCAGTTGGTTATGGAGTGTCTGCCGAGTGGTTCTGGCGTAGCCGGCAGGTGATTCTGGCGTATCCAGCAGGTGGTTTTGGGGAGTGGATCAGGTGGTTCCGGCATACTCGGCAGGTGGTACCGGCGTGTCCGGACCTTGGTTCTGGCAAGTCTGAGAGGTGGTTCCGGCATGCCCGACAGGTGATTCCGGAGTGTTCGACAAGTGGTTCTGGCGTAGCCGGCAGGTCATTTTGCATGTCCGGCGGTGGTTCCGGCGAGTCGAGCCGGTGGTTCCGGTGTGTCCAGCAGGTGTTTCCGGTCTGTCCGGCAGGTGGTTCTGGCGTGACCGGCACGAGGTTCTGGCACGTCTGAGAGTTGGTTCCGGCATGCCCGACAGGTGATTCCAGAGTGTCCGCCACGTGGTTCTGGCGTACCCGGCAGGTGATTTTGGCGTGTCTGGCAGGTGTTTCTTGCAAGTAGAGCATTTGGCTCAGGCATGCTCAGCAGGTGCTTCTGGCGTGTCTGTCACGTGGTTCTGGTGTGTCTGAGAGCTGGTTGTGGCATGTCCGGCAGATTTTTCCGGAGTGTCCACAAAGTGGTTGTGGCATACCTGGCAGGTGATTTTAGCGTGTCAGGTAGGTGGTTCCAGCGAATCGAGTAGGTGGTTCCAGCGTGCTCGGCAGGTTGTTCAGGCGGGTCTGGCAGGTTGTTTCGGTCTCTTCGGGGTGTGGTTCCGGCATCTCAGGCACATGGTTCTGGCACGTCTGAGAGGTGGTTCCGGCCGGCCCGACAGGTGTTTCCATGGTGTCCGCCAAGTGGTTCGGGCATAGCTGGCAGGTGATGTTGGCGTGACCGGCAGGTGGTTCCAGAAAGCCCGGCAGGTGATTCCGAAGAGTTCACCAAATGGTTGTGGCGTAGCCGGCAGGTGATTTTGGCGTGTTCAGCAGGTGGTTTTGGAGAGTCGAGCAGGTGGTTCTGGCATGCTCGGCAGGTGCTTCCGGAGTCATTGGCATGTGGTTCCGGCATGTCTGAGAGGCAGGTCATTTTCCATGCCCGGCAGGTGATTCCGGAGTGTTCGCCAAGTGGTTCTGGCGTAGCCGGCAGGTGATTTTGCATGTCCGGCAATGGTTCCTGCGAGTCGAGCCGGTGGTTCCGGCATGTCCGGCAGGTGATTCCTGCATGTCCAGCAGGTGGATCCGGCATGCCCGGCAGGTGATTCCGGAGTGTCCGGCATGTGGTTCTGGCACCTCTGAGAGGTGGTTCCAGCATGCCCGGCAGGTGATACCGGAGTCTCCGGCATTTGGTTCTGGCACCTGTGAGAGGTGGTTCCGGAATGCCTGGCATGTGATTCCGGAGTGTCTGCCGTGTGGTTCTGGCGTAGCTGGCAGGTGATTTTGGCGTGTCCAGCAGGTGGTTCTGGGGAGTGGATCAGGTGGTTCCGGCATACTCGGCAGGTGGTACCGGCGTGTCCGGAACATGGTTCTGGCAAGTCTGAGAGGCGGGTCCGGCATGCCCGACATGTGATTCCGGAGTGTTCGCCAAGTGGTTCTGGCGTAGCCGGCAGGTCATTTTGCATGTCCGGCGGTGGTTCCGGCGAGTCGAGCCGCTGGTTCCGGCGTGTCCGGCAGGTGGTTCTGGCGTGACCGGCACGAGGTTCTGGCACGTCTGAGAGTTGGTTCCGGCATGCCCGACAGGTGATTCCGGAGTGTCCGCAACGTGGTTCTGGCGTACCTGGCAGGTGATTTTGGCGTGTCTGGCAGGTGTTTCTTGCAAGTCGAGCATTTGGCTCAGGCATGCTCAGCAGGTGCTTCCGGCGTGTCTGGCACGTGGTTCTGGTGTGTCTGAGAGCTGGTTCTGGCATGTCCGGCAGATGATTCCGGAGTGTCCAACAAGTGGTTGTGGCATACCCGGCAGGTGATTTTAGCGTGTCAGGTAGGTGGTTCCAGCGAGTCGAGTAGGTGGTTCCGGAGTGCTCGGCAGGTGGTTCAGGCGGGTCTGGCAGGTGGTTTCTTCTGTTCGGGGTGTGGTTCCGGCATCTCAGGCACATGGTTGTGGCACGTCTGTTAGGTGGTTCCGGCCTGCCCGACAGGTGTTTCCATGGTGTCCGCCAAGTGGTTCTGGCATAGCTGGCAGGTGATGTTGGCGTGACCGGCAGGTGGTTCCAGGGAGCCCGGCAGGTGATTCCGAAGTGTTCACCAAATGCTTGTGGCGTAGCCGGAAGGTGATTTTGGCGTGTCCAGCAGGTGGTTCTGGCGAGCTCGGCAGGTGGTACCAGCGTGTCCGGAACATGGTTCTGGCACGTCTGAGAGATGGTTCCGTCATGCCAGGCAGGTGATTCCGGAGTGTCCGGCATTTGGTTCTGGCACCTCTGAGAGGTGGTTCCGGCATGCCAGGCAGGTGATACCGGAGTCTCCGGCATGTGGTTCTGGCACCTCTGAGAGTTGGTTCCGGCTGCACGGCAGGTGGTTCCGGAGTGTCTGACTACTGGTTCTGGCGTAGTCGGCAGGTGATTCTGGCGTGTCCAGCAGGTGGTTCTGGGGAGTGGATCAGGTGGTTCCAGCATACTCGGCAGGTGGTACCGGCGTGTCCGGAACATGGTTCTGGCAAGTCTGAGAGGCGGTTCCGGCATGCCCGACAGGTGATTCCGGAGTGTCCGCCACATGGTTTTGGCGTACCCGGCAGGTGATTTTGGCGTGTCTGGCAGGTGCTTCTTGCAAGTCGAGCATTTGGCTCAGGCATGCTCAACAGGTGCTTCCGGCATGTCTGGCACGTGGTTCTGGTTTGTCTGAGAGCTGGTTCTGGCATGTCCGGCAGATGATTCTGGAGTGTCCACCAAGTGGTTGTGGCATACCCGGCAGGTGATTTTAGCGTGTCAGGTAGGTGGTTCCAGCGAGTCGAGTAGGTGGTTCCGGTGTGCTCGGAAGGTGGTTCAGGCGGGTCTGGCAGGTGGTTTCGTCTGTTCGGGGTTTGGTTCCGGCATCTCAGGCACATGGTTCTGGCACGTCTGAGAGGTGGTTCCGGCCAGCCCGACAGGTGTTTCCGGAGTGTCCACCAAGTGGTTCTGGCGTAGCTGAAAGGTGATGTTGGCGTGACAGGCAGGTGGTTCCAGCCAGCCCGGCAGGTGATTCCGGAGTGTCTGCCGTGTGGTTCTGGCGTAGCTGGCAGGTGATATTGGCGTGTCCAGCATGTGGTTCCGGCGAGCTCGGCAGGTGGTACCAGCGTGTCCGGAACATGGTTCTGGCACCTCTGAGAGATGGTTTCTGCATGCCAGGCAGGTGATTCCGGAGTGTCCGGCATGCGGTTCTGGCACCTCTGAGAGGTGGTTCCGGCATGCCCGGCAGTTGGTTACGGAGTGTCTGCCAAGTGGTCCTGGAGTAACCGGCATGTGATTCTGGCGTATCCAGCAGGTGGTTCTGGGGAGTGGATCAGGTGGTTCCGGCATACTCGGCAGGAGGTACCGGCCTGTCCGGCACATGGTTTTGGCAAGTCTGAGAGGCGGTTCCGGCAGGCCCGAGAGGTGATTCCGGAGTGTTCGCCAAGTGGTTCTGGCGCAGCCGGCAGGTGATTTTGCATGTCCGGCAATGGTTCTGGCGAGTCGAGCCGGTGGTTCCGGAATGTCCGGCTGGTGGTTCCGGCATGTCCGGCAGGTGGTTCCGGCATGTCCAGCACGTGGTTCCAGCATGCCCTGCAGGTGATTCCGGAGTGTCCGGCATGTGGTTCTGGCACCTCTGAGAGGTGGTTCCGGCATGCCCGGCAGGTGATACCGGAGTGTTCGCCAAGTGGTTCTGGCGTAGCCGGCAGGTGATTTTGCATGTCCGGCAATGGTTCTGGCGAGTCGAGCCGGTGGTTCCGGAATGTCCGGCAGGTGGTTCCAGCATGTCCGTCAGGTGGTTCCGGCATGTCCAGCACGTGGTTCCAGCATGCCCTGCAGGTGATTCCGGAGTGTCCGGCATGTGGTTCTGGCACCTCTGAGAGGTGGTTCCGGCATGCCCGGCAGGTGTACCGGAGTCTCCGGCATGTGGTTCCAGCATGCCCGGCAGGTGATTCCGGAGTGTACGGCATGTGGTTCTGGCACCTCTGAGAGGTGGTTCCGGCATGCTCGGCAGGTGATTCGGGAGTGTCCGGCATGTGGTTCTGGAACCTCTGAGAGGTGGTTCCGGCATGCCCGGCAGTTGGTTACGGAGTGTCTGCCAAGTGGTTCTGGAGTAGCCGGCAGGTGATTCTGTCGTATCCAGCAGGTGGTTCTGGGGAGTGGATCAGGTGGTTCCGGCATACTCAGCAGGTGGTACCGGCATGTCCAGTACATGGTTCTGGCAAGTCTGAGAGGTGGTTCCGGCACGCCCGACAGGTGATTCCGGAGTGTTCGCCAAGTGTTTCTGGCGTAGCCGGCAGGTCATTTTGCATGTCCGGCGGTGGTTCCGGCGAGTCGAGCCGGTGGTTCCGGCGTGTCTGGCACGTGGTTCTGGTGTGTCTGAGAGCTTGTTCTGGCATGTCCGGCAGATGATTCCGGAGTGTCCACCAAGTGGTTGTGGCATACCCGGCAGGTGATTTTAGCGTTTCAGGTAGGTGGTTCCAGCGAGTCGAGTAGGTGGTTCCGGCGTGCTCGGCAGGTGGTTCAGGCGGGTCTGGCAGGTAGTTTCGGTCTGTTCGGGGTGTGGTTCCGGCATCTCAGGCACATGGTTCTGGCACGTCAGATAGGTGGTTCCGGCCGGCCCGACAGGTGTTTCCATGGTGTCCGCCAAGTGGTTCTGGCATAGCTGGCAGGTGATGTTGGCGTGACCGGCAGGTGGTTCCAGCCAGCCCGGCAGGTGATTCCGAAGTGTTCACCAAACGGTTGTGGCGTAGCCGGAAGGTGATTTTGGCGTGTCCAGCAGGTGGTTTGGCGAGTCGAGCAGATGGTTCTGACGTGCTCGGCAGGTGCTTCCGGTGTCATTGGCATGTGGTTCCAGCATGTCTGAGAGTTGGTTCCGCCATGCCCGGCAGGTGACACCGGAGTGTTCGCCAAGTGGTTCTGGCGTAGCTGGCAGGTGATTTTGCATGTCCGGCAATGCTTCCGGCGAGTCGAGCCGGTGGTTCCAGAATATCCGGCAGGTGGTTCCGGCATGTCCGGCAGGTGGTTCCGGCATGTCCAGCACGTGGTTCCAGCATTCCCGGCAGGTGATTCCGGAGTTTCCGGCATGTGGTTCTGGCACCTCTGAGAGGTGGTTCTGGCATGCCCGGCAGGTGATACCGGAGTGTCCGGCATTTGGTTCTGGCACCTCTGAGAGGTGGTTCCGGAATGCCTGGCCTGTGATTCCGGAGTGTCTGCCGAGTGGTTTTGGCATAGCCGGCAGTTGATTTTGGCGTGTCCACTAGGTGGTTGTGGGTAGTGGATCAGCTGGTTCCGGCATACTCGGCAGGTGGTACCGGCGTGTCCAGAACATGGTTCTGGCAAGTCTGAGAGGTGGTTCCGTCACGCCCGACAGGTGATTCCGGAGCGTCCGCCAAGTGTTTCTGGCGTACCCGGCAGGTGATTATCGCCTGTCCGACAGGTGTATCTTGCGAGTCGAGCAGCTGGCTGAGGCATGCTCAGCTGGTGCTTCCGGCGTCTCTGGCGCGTGGTACTGGTGTGTCTGAGAGCTGGTTCTGGCATGTCCGGCAGATGATTCCGGAGTGTCCACCAAGTGGTTCTTGTATACCTGGCAGATGATTTTGGCGTGTCAGGAAGTTGGTTCCTGCTAGTTGATCAGGTGGATCAGGCGTACTCGCCAGGGGGTTCACGCGGGTCTGGCAGGTGGTTTTGGTCTGTTCGGGGAGTGGTTCCGGCATCTCAGGCTCATGGTTCTGGCACGTCTGAGAGGTGGTTCCGGCCGGCCCGACAGGTGTTTCCATGATGTCCGCCAAGTGGTTCTGGCATAGCTGGCAGGTGATGTTTGCGTGACCGGCAGGTGGTTCCAGCCAGCCCGGCAGGTGATTCCGAAGAGTTCACCAAATGGTTGTGGCGTAGCCGGCAGGTTATTTTGGCGTGTCAGGAAGTTGGTTCCGGCTAGTTGAGCAGGTGGATCAGGCGTGCTCGCCAGGGGGTTCAGGCGGGTGTGGCAGGTGGTTTCGGTCTGTTCGGGGAGTGGTTCCGGCATCTCAGGCACATGGTTATGGCACGTCTGAGAGGTGGTTCCGGCCGGCCGGAGAGGTTTTTCCGGAGTGTCCGCCAAGTGGTTCTGGCGTAGCTGAAAGTGATGTTGGCATGACCGGCAGGTGGTTCCAGCCAGCCCGGCAGATGATTCCGGAGTGTCTGCCGTGTGGTTCTGGCGTAGCTGGCAGGTGATTTTGGCGTGTACAGCAGGCGGTTCCGGCGAGCTCGGCAGGTGGTACCAGCATGTCCGGAACAAGGTTCTTGCACGTCTGAGAGATGGTTCCGGCATGCCCGGCAGGTGATTCGGGAGTGTCCGGCATGTGGTTCTGGCACCTCTGAGAGGTGGTTCCCGGCATGCCCGGCAGGTGATTCCGGAGTGTTCGGCATGTGGTTCTGGCACCTCTGAGAGGTGGTTCCTGCATGCCCGGCAGGTGGTTCCGGAGTGTCTGCCGAGTGGTTCTGGCGTAGTCGGCATGTGATTCTGGCGTGTCCAGCAGGTGGTTCTGGGGAGTGGATCAGGTGGTTCTGGCATACTCGGCAGGTGGTACCGGCGTGTCCGGAACATGGTTATGGCAAGTCTGAGAGGCGGTTCCGGCATGCACGACTGGTGATTCCGGAGTGTCCGCAACATGGTTCTGGCGTAGCCAGCAGGTGATTTTGGCGTGTCTGGCAGGTACTTCTTGCAAGTTGAGAATGTGGCTCCGGCATGCTCAGCAGGTGCTTCCGGCGTGTCTGGCACGTGGTTCTGGTGTGTCTGAGAGCTGGTTCTGGCATGTACGGCAGATGATTCCGGAGTGTCCACCAAGTGGTTGTGGCATACCCGGCAGGTGATTTTAGCGTGTCAGGTAGGTGGTTCCAGCGCGTCGAGTAGGTGGTTCCGGCGTGCTCGGAAGATGGTTCAGGCGGGTCTGGCAGGTGGTTTAGTCTGTTTGGGGTGTGGTTCCGGCATCTCAGGCACATGGTTCTGGCACGTCTGACAGATGGTTCCGGCATGCCCGGCAGGTGATTCGGGAGTGTCCAGCATGTGGTTCTGGCACCTCTGAGAGGTGGTTCCGGCATGCCCGGCACGTGATTCCGGAGTGTCCGGCATTTGGTTCTGGCACCTTTGAGAGGTGGTTCCAGCATGCCCGGCAGGTGATTCTGGCGTATCCAGCAGGTGGTTCTGGGGAGTGGATCATGTGGTTCCGGCATACTCGTCAGGTGGTACCGGCCTGTCCGGAACATGGTTTTGGCAAGTCTGAGAGGTGGTTCGGGCAGGCCCGACAGCTGATTCCGGAGTGTTCGCCAAGTGGTTCTGGCATAGCCGGCAGGTCATTTTGCATGTCCGGCGGTGGTTCCGGCGAGTCGAGCCGGTGGTTGCGGCGTATCCAGCAGGTGTTTCCGGTCTGTCCGGCAGGTGGTTCTGGCGTGACCGGCACGAGGTTCTGGCACGTCTGAGAGTTGGTTCCGGCATGCCCGACAGGTGATTCCGGAGTGTCCGCCACGTGGTTCTGGCGTACCCGGCAGGTGATTTTGGCGTGTCAGGCAGCTGTTTCTTGCAAGTCGAGCATTTGGCTCAGGCATGCTCAGCAGGTGCTTCCGGCGTGTCTGGCACGTGGTTCTGGTGAGTCTGAGAGCTGGTTCTGGCATGACCGGCAGATGATTCCGGAGTGTCCACCAAGTGGTTGTGGCATACCCGGCAGGTGATTTTAGCATGTCAGGTAGGTGGTTCCAGCGAGTCGAGTAGGCGGTTCCAGCGTGCTTGGCAGGTGGTTCAGGCGGGTCTGGCAGGTGGTTTCGGTCTGTTCGGGGAGTGGTTCCGGCATCTCAGGCACATGGTTATGGCACGTCTGAGAGGTGGTTCCGGCCGGCCGGAGAGGTTTTTCCGGAGTGTCCGCCAAGTGGTTCTGGCGTAGCTGAAAGTGATGTTGGCATGACCGGCAGGTGGTTCCAGCCAGCCCGGCAGATGATTCCGGAGTGTCTGCCGTGTGGTTCTGGCGTAGCTGGCAGGTGATTTTGGCGTGTACAGCAGGCGGTTCCGGCGAGCTCGGCAGGTGGTACCAGCATGTCCGGAACAAGGTTCTTGCACGTCTGAGAGATGGTTCCGGCATGCCCGGCAGGTGATTCGGGAGTGTCCTGCATGTGGTTCTGGCACCTCTGAGAGGTGGTTCCCGGCATGCCCGGCAGGTGATTCCGGAGTGTTCGGCATGTGGTTCTGGCACCTCTGAGAGGTGGTTCCTGCATGCCCGGCAGGTGGTTCCGGAGTGTCTGCCGAGTGGTTCTGGCGTAGTCGGCATGTGATTCTGGCGTGTCCAGCAGGTGGTTCTGGGGAGTGGATCAGGTGGTTCTGGCATACTCGGCAGGTGGTACCGGCGTGTCCGGAACATGGTTATGGCAAGTCTGAGAGGCGGTTCCGGCATGCACGACTGGTGATTCCGGAGTGTCCGCAACATGGTTCTGGCGTAGCCAGCAGGTGATTTTGGCGTGTCTGGCAGGTACTTCTTGCAAGTTGAGAATGTGGCTCCGGCATGCTCAGCAGGTGCTTCCGGCGTGTCTGGCACGTGGTTCTGGTGTGTCTGAGAGCTGGTTCTGGCATGTACGGCAGATGATTCCGGAGTGTCCACCAAGTGGTTGTGGCATACCCGGCAGGTGATTTTAGCGTGTCAGGTAGGTGGTTCCAGCGCGTCGAGTAGGTGGTTCCGGCGTGCTCGGAAGATGGTTCAGGCGGGTCTGGCAGGTGGTTTAGTCTGTTTGGGGTGTGGTTCCGGCATCTCAGGCACATGGTTCTGGCACGTCTGACAGATGGTTCCGGCATGCCCGGCAGGTGATTCGGGAGTGTCCAGCATGTGGTTCTGGCACCTCTGAGAGGTGGTTCCGGCATGCCCGGCACGTGATTCCGGAGTGTCCGGCATTTGGTTCTGGCACCTTTGAGAGGTGGTTCCAGCATGCCCGGCAGGTGATTCTGGCGTATCCAGCAGGTGGTTCTGGGGAGTGGATCATGTGGTTCCGGCATACTCGTCAGGTGGTACCGGCCTGTCCGGAACATGGTTTTGGCAAGTCTGAGAGGTGGTTCGGGCAGGCCCGACAGCTGATTCCGGAGTGTTCGCCAAGTGGTTCTGGCATAGCCGGCAGGTCATTTTGCATGTCCGGCGGTGGTTCCGGCGAGTCGAGCCGGTGGTTGCGGCGTATCCAGCAGGTGTTTCCGGTCTGTCCGGCAGGTGGTTCTGGCGTGACCGGCACGAGGTTCTGGCACGTCTGAGAGTTGGTTCCGGCATGCCCGACAGGTGATTCCGGAGTGTCCGCCACGTGGTTCTGGCGTACCCGGCAGGTGATTTTGGCGTGTCAGGCAGCTGTTTCTTGCAAGTCGAGCATTTGGCTCAGGCATGCTCAGCAGGTGCTTCCGGCGTGTCTGGCACGTGGTTCTGGTGAGTCTGAGAGCTGGTTCTGGCATGTCCGGCAGATGATTCCGGAGTGTCCACCAAGTGGTTGTGGCATACCCGGCAGGTGATTTTAGCATGTCAGGTAGGTGGTTCCAGCGAGTCGAGTAGGCGGTTCCAGCGTGCTTGGCAGGTGGTTCAGGCGGGTCTGGCAGGTGGTTTCGGTCTGTTCGGGGTGTGGTTCCGGCATCTCAGGCACATGGTTCTGGCACGTCTGAGAGGTGGTTCCGGCCGGCCCGACAGGTGTTTCCATGGTGTCCGCCAAGTGATTCTGGCATAGCTGGCAGGTGATGTTGGCGTGACCGGCAGGTGGTTCCAGCCAGCCCGGCAGGTGATTCCGAAGCATTCACCATATGGTTGTGGCGTAGCCGGCAGGTGATTTTGGCGTGTCCAGCAGGTGGTTTTGGCGAGTCGAGCAGGTGGTTCTGGCTTGCTCGGAAGGTGCTTCCGGTGTCATTGGCATGTGGTTCCGGCATGTCTTAGAGGTGGTTCCGCCATGCCCGGCAGGTGATTCCGGAGTGTTCGCCAAATGGTTCTGTCGTAGCCGGCAGGTGATTTTGCATGTCCGGCAATGGTTCCGGCGAGTCGAGCCGGTAGTCCCGGCATGTCCGGCATGTGGTTCCGGCATGTCCGGCAGGTGGTTCCGGCATGCCCGGCAGGTGATTCCGGAGTGTCCGGCATGTGGTTCTGGCACCTCTGAGAGGTGGTTCCGGCATGCCCGGCAGGTGATACCGGAGTGTTCGCCAAGTGGTTCTGGCTCTAGCCGGCAGGTGATTTTGCATGTCCGGCAATGGTTCCGGAGAGTCGAGCCGGTGGTTCCGGAATGTCCGGCAAGTGGTTCCGGCATGTCCGGCAGGTGGTTCCGGCATGTCCAGCATGTGGTTCCAGCATGCCCTGCAGGTGATTCCGGAGTGTCCGGCATGTGGTTCTGGCACCTCTGAGAGGTGGTTCCGGCATGCCCGGCAGGTGATACCGGAGTCTCCGGCATGTGGTTCTGGCACCTCTGAGAGGTGGTTCCGGAATGCCTGGCCTGTGATTTCGGAGTGTCTGCCGAGTGGTTCTGGCGTAGCCGGCAGTTGATTTTGGCGTGTCCACTACGTGGTTCTGAGGAGTGGATCAGCTGGTTCTGGCATACTCGGCAGGTGGTACCGGCGTGTCCAGAACATGGTCCTGGAAAGTCTGAGAGGTGGTTCCGGCACGCCCGACAGGTGATTCAGGAGCGTCCTCCCAGTGTTTCTGGCGTACCCGGCAGGAGATTTTGGCATGTCCGATAGGTGTATCTTGCGAGTCGAGCAGGTGGCTCAGGCATGCTCAGCTGGTGCTTCCGGTGTCTCTCTCACGTGGTTCTGGTGTGTCTGAGAGCTCGTTCTGGCATGTCCGGCAGATGATTCCGGAGTGTCCACCAAGTGGTTCTTGTATACCTGGCAGGTTATTTTGGCGTGTCAGGAAGTTGGTTCCAGCTAGTTGAGCAGGTGGATCAGGCGTGCTCGCCAGGGGGTTCAGGCGGGTCTGGAAGGTGGTTTCGGTCTGTTCGGGGAGTGGTTCCGGCATCTCAGGCTCATGATTCTGGCCCGTCTGAGAGGTGGTTCCGGCCGGCCCGACAGGTGTTTCCATGGTGTCCGCCAAGTGGTTCTGGCATAGCTGGCAGGTGATGTTGGCGTGACCAGCAGGTGGTTCCAGCAAGCCCGGCAGGTGATTCCGAAGGGTTCACCAAATGGTTGTGGCGTAGCCGGCAGGTGATTTTGGCATGTCCAGCTGGTGGTTTTGGCGAGTCGAGCAGGTGGTTCTGGCGTGCTCGGCAGGTGCTTCCGGTGTCATTGGCATGTGGTTCCGGCATGTCTGAGAGGTGGTTCCGGCATGCCCGGCAGGTGGTTCCGGAGTGTCTGCCGAGTGTTTCTGGAGCCAGCCCGGCAGGTGATTCCGAAGAGTTCACCAAATGGTTGTGGCGTAGCCGGCAGGTGATTTTGGAATGTCAGGAAGTTGGTTCCGGCTAGTTGAGCAGGTGGATCAGGCGTGCTCGCCAGGGGGTTCAGGCAGGTCTGGCAGGTGGTTTCGGTCTGTTCGGGGAGTGGTTCCGGCATCTCAGGCACATGGTTCTGGCACGTCTGAGAGGTGGTTCCGGCCGGCCGGAGAGGTGTTTCCGGAGTGTCCGCCAAGTGGTTCTGGCGTAGCTGAAAGGTGATGTTGGCGTGACCGGCAGGTGGTTCCAGCCAGCCCGGCAGGTGATTCCGGAGTGTCTGCCGTGTGGTTCTGGCGTAGCAGGCAGGTGATTTTGGCGTGTACAGCAGGTGGTTCCGGCGAGCTCGGCAGGTGGTACCAGCATGTCCGGAACAAGGTTCTTGCACGTCTGAGAGATGGTTCCGGCATGCCCGGCAGGTGATTCGGGAGTGTTCGGCATGTGGTTCTGGCACCTCTGAGAGGTGGTTCCGGCATGCCCGGCAGGTGGTTCCGGAGTGTCTGCCGAGTGGTTCTGGCGTAGTCGGCAGGTGATTCTGGCGTGTCCAGCAGGTGGTTCTGGGGAGTGGATCAGGTGGTTCCGGCATACTCGGCAGGTGGTACCGGCGTGTCCGGAACGTGGTTCTGGCAAGTCTGAGAGGCGGTTCCGGCATGCCCGACAGGTGATTCCGGAGTGTCCGCCACATGGTTCTGGCGTACCCGGCAGGTGATTTTGGCGTGTCTGGCAGGTGCTTCTTGCAAGTCGAGCATTTGGCTCAGGCATGCTCAGCAGCTGCTTCCGGCATTTCTGGCACGTGGTTCTGGTTTGTCTGAGAGCTGGTTCTGGCATGTCCGGCAGATGATTCCGGAGTGTCCACCAAGTGGTTGTGGCATACCCGGCAGGTGATTTTAGCGTGTCAGGTAGGTGGTTCCAGCGAGTCGAGTAGGTGGTTCCGGCGTGCTCGGCAGGTGGTTCAGGCCGGTCTGGCAGGTGGTTTCGTCTGTTCGGGGTGTGGTTCCGGCATCTCAGGCACATGGTTCTGGCACGTCTGACAGATGGTTCCGGCATGCCCGGCAGGTGATTCGGAAGTCTCCGGCATGTGGTTCTGGCACCTCTGAGAGGTGGTTCCGGCATGCCCGGCAGGTGATTCCGGAGTGTCCGGCATTTGGTTCTGGCACCTCTGAGAGATGGTTCCGGAATGCGTGGCATGTGATTCCCGAGTGTCTGCCGAGTGGTTCTGGCGTAGCCGGCAGGTGATTTTGGCGTGTCCAGCAGGTGGTTCCGGCAAGCTCGGCAGGTGGTTCCGGCATGTCCGGAACATGGTTCTGGCAAGTCTGAGAGATGGTTCCGGCATGCCCGGCAGGTGATTCAGGAGTGTCCGGCATGTGGTTCTGGCACCTCTGAGAGGTGGTTCCGGCATGCCCGGCAGTTGGTTACGGAGTGTCTGCCGAGTGGTTCTGGAGTAGCCGGCAGGTGATTCAGGCGTATCCAGCAGGTGGTTCTTCGGAGTGGATCAGGTGGTTCCGGCATACTCGGCAGGTGGTTGCGGCGTGTCCGGAACATGGTTTTGGCAAGTCTGAGAGGTGGTTCGGGCAGGCCCGACAGGTGATTCCGGAGTGTTCGCCAAGTGGTTCTGGCATAGCCGGCAGGTCATTTTGCATGTCCGGCAGTGGTTCCGGCGAGTCGAGCCGGTGGTTGCGGCGTATCCAGCAGGTGTTTCCGGTCTGTCCGGCAGGTGGTTCTGGCGTGACCGGCACGAGGTTCTGGCACGTCTGAGAGTTGGTTCCGGCATGCCCGACAGGTGATTCCGGAGTGTCCGCCACGTGGTTCTGGCGTACCCGGCAGGTGATTTTGGAGTGTCAGGCAGGTGTTTCTTGCAAGTCGAGCATTTGGCTCAGGCATGCTCAGCAGGTGCTTCCGGCGTGTCTGGCACGTGGTTCTGGTGAGTCTGAGAGCTGGTTCTGGCATGTCCGGCAGATGATTCCGGAGTGTCCACCAAGTGGTTGTGGCATACCCGGCAGGTGATTTTAGCGTGTCAGGTAGGTGGTTCCGGCGAGTCGAGTAGGCGGTTCCGGCGTGCTCGGCAGGTGGTTCAGGCGGGTCTGGCAGGTGGTTTCGGTCTGTTCGGGGTGTGGTTCCGGCATCTCAGGCACATGGTTCTGGCACGTCTGAGAGGTGGTTCCGGCCGGCCCGACAGGTGTTTCCATGGTGTCCGCCAAGTGGTTCTGGCATAGCTGGCAGGTGATGTTGGCGTGACCGGCAGGTGGTTCCAGCAAGCCCGGCAGGTGATTCCGAAGCGTTCACCAAATGGTTGTGGCGTAGCCGGCAGGTGATTTTGGCGTGTCCAGCAGGTGGTTTTGGCGAGTCGAGCAGGTGGTTCTGGCGTGCTCGGCAGGTGCTTCCGGTGTCATTGGCATGTGGTTCCGGCATGTCTGAGAGGTGGTTCCGGCATGCCCGGCAGGTGGTTCCGGAGTGTCTGCCGAGTGGTTCTGGAGCCAGCCCGGCAGGTGATTCCGAAGAGTTCACCAAATGGTTGTGGCGTAGCCGGCAGGTGATTTTGGAATGTCAGGAAGTTGGTTCCGGCTAGTTGAGCAGGTGGATCCGGCGTGCTCGCCAGGGGGTTCAGGCGGGTCTGGCAGGTGGTTTCGGTCTGTTCGGGGTGTGGTTCCGGCATCTCAGGCACATGTTTCTGGCACGTCTGAGAGGCGGTTCCGGGAGGCCGGAGAGGTGTTTCCGGAGTGTCCGCCAAGTGGTTCTGGCGTAGCTGAAAGGTGATGTTGGCGTGACCGGCAAGTGGTTCCAGCCAGCCCGGCAGGTGATTCCGGAGTGTCTACCATGTGGTTCTGGTGTAGCTGGCAGGTGATTTTGGTGTGTACAGCAGGTGGTTCCAGCGAGCTCGGGAGGTGGTACCAGCATGTCCGGAACAAGGTTCTTGCACATCTGAGAGATGGTTCCGGCATGCCCGACAGGTGATTCGGGAGTGTCCGGCATGTGGTTCTCGCACCTCTGAGAGGTGGTTCCGGCATCCCCGGCAGGTGATTCCGGAGTGTTCGGCATGTGGTTCTGGCACCTCTGAGAGGTGGTTCCGGCATGCCCGGCAGGTGGTTCCGGAGTGTCTGCCGAGTGGTTCTGGCGTAGTCGGCAGGTGATTCTGGCGTATCCAGCAGGTGGTTCTGGGGAGTGGATCAGGTGGTTCCGGCATACTCGGCAGGAGGTACCTGTGTGTCCGGAACATGGTTTTGACAAGTCTGAGAGGTGGTTCCGGCAGGCCCGAGAGGTGATTCCGGAGTGTTCGCCAAGTGGTTCTGGCATAGCCGGCAGGTCATTTTGCATGTCCGGCAGTGGTTCCGGCGAGTCGAGGCGGTGGTTGCGGCGTATCCAGCAGATGTTTCCGGTCTGTAAGGCAGGTGGTTCTGGCGTGACAGGCACGAGGTTCTGGCACGTCTGAGAGTTGGTTCCGGCCGGCCCGACAGGTGTTTCCATGGTGTCTGCCAAGTGGTTCTGGCGTAGCTGAAAGGTGATGTTGGCGTGACCGGCAGGTGGTTCCAGAGAGCCCGGCAGGTGATTCCGGAGTGTCTGCCGTGTGGTTCTGGCGTAGCTGGCAGGTGATTTTGGCGTGTCCAGCAGGTGGTTCCGGCGAGCTCTGCAGGTGGTACCAGCGTGTCCGGAACATGGTTCTGGCACGTCTGAGAGATGGTTCCGTCATGCCAGGCAGGTGATTCCGGAGTGTCCGGCATTTGGTTCTGGCACCTCTGAGAGGTGGTTCCGGCATGCCCGGCAGGTGATACCGGAGTCTCCGGCATGTGGTTCTGGCACCTCTGAGAGGTGGTTCCGGCATGCCCGGCAGGTGGTTCCGGAGTGTCTGCCGACTGGTTCTGGCGTAGTCGGCAGGTGATTCTGGCGTGTCCACTAGGTGGTTCTGGGGAGTGGATCAGGTGGTTCCGGCATACTCGGCAGGTGGTACCGGCGTGTCCAGAAAATGGTTCTGGCAAGTCTGAGAGGTGGTTCCGGCACGCCCGACAGGTGATTCCGGAGTGTTCGCCAAGTGGTTCTGGCGTAGCCGGCAGGTCATTTTGCATGTCCGGCGGTGGTTCCGGCGAGTCGAGCCGGTGGTTCCGGCCTGTCCGGCAGGTGCTTCTGGCGTGACCGGCACGAGGTTCTGGCACGTCTGAGAGTTGGTTCCGGCATGCCCGACAGGTGATTCCGGAGTGTCCGCCACGTGGTTCTACGTACCCGGCAGGTGATTTTGGCGTGTCCACTAGGTGGTTCTGGGGAGTGGATCAGCTGGTTCCGGCATACTCGGCAGGTGGTACCGGCGTGTGCGGAACATGGTTCTGGCAAGTCTGAGAGGAGGTTCCGGCACGCCCGACAGATGATTCCGGAGCGTCCGCCAAGTGGTTCTTGTATACCTGTCAGGCGATTTTGGCGTGTCAGAGAGTTGGTTCCGGCTAGTTGAGCAGGTGGATCAGGCGTGCTCACCAGGTGGTTCAGGCGGGTCTGGCAGGTGGTTTCGGTCTGTTCGGGGAGTGGTTCCGGCATCTCAGGCACATGGTTCTGGCACGTATGAGAGGTGGTTCCGGCCGGCCCGACAGGTGTTTCCATGGTGTCCGCCAAGTGGCTCTGGCATAGCTGGAAGGTGATGTTGGCGTGACCGGCAGGTGGTTCCAGCAAGCCCGGCAGGCGATTCCGAAGAGTTCACCATATGGTTGTGGCGTAGCCGGCAGGTGATTTTGGCGTGTCCAGCAGGTTGTTTTGGCGAGTCGAGCAGGTGGTTCTGGCGTGCTCGGCAGGTGCTTCCGGTGTCTTTGGCATGTGGTTCCGGCATGTCTGAGAGGTGGTTCCGGCATGCCCGGCAGGTGGTTCCGGAGTGTCTGCCGAGTGGTTCTGGAGCCAGCCCGGCAGGTGATTCCGAAGAGTTCACCAAATGGTTGTGGCGTAGCCGGCAGGTGATTTTGGCGTGTCAGGAAGGTGGTTCCGGCTAGTTGAGCAGGTGGATCAGGCGTGCTCGCCAGGGGGTTCAGGCGGGTCTGGCAGGTGGTTTCGGTCTGTTCGGGGAGTGGTTCCGGCATCTCAGGCACATGGTTCTGGCACGTCTGAGAGGTGGTTCCGGCCGGCCGGAGAGGTGTTTCCGGAGTGTCCGCCAAGTGGTTCTGGCGTAGCTGAAAGGTGATGTTGGCGTGACCAGCAGGTGGTTCCAGCCAGCCCGGCAGGTGATTCCGGAGTGTCTGCCGTGTGGTTCTGGCGTAGCTGGCAGGTGATTTTGGCGTGTCCAGCAGGTGGTTCCCGCGAGCTCGGCAGGTGGTACCAGCGTGTCCGGAACATGGTTCTGGCACCTCTGAGAGATGGTTCCTGCATGCCAGGCAGGTGATTCCGGAGTGTCCGGGATGTGGTTCTGGCACCTCTGAGATGTGGGTCCGGCATGCCCGGCAGGTGGTTCCGGAGTGTCTGCCGAGTGGTTCTGGCGTAGTCGGCAGGTGATTCTGGCGTGTCCAGCAGGTCGTTCTGGGGCGAGGATCAGGTGGTTCCAGCATACTCGGCAGGTGGTTCTGGCTTGACCGGCACGAGGTTCTGGCACGTCTGAGAGTTGGTTCCGGCATGCCCGACAGGTGATTCCGGGGTGTCCGCCACATGGTTCTGGCGTACCCGGCAGGTGATTTTGGCGTGTCTGGCAGGTGTTTCTTGCAAGTCGAGCATTTGGCTCAGGCATGCTCAGCAGGTGCTTCCAGCGTGTCTGGCACGTGGTTCTGGTGTGTCTGAGAGCTGGTTCTGGCATGTCCGGCAGATGATTCCGGAGTGTCCACCAAGTGGTTGTGGCATACCCGGCAGGTGATTTTAGCGTGTCAGGTAGATGGTTCCAGCGAGTCGTGTAGGTGGTTCCAGCGTGCTCGGCAGGTGGTTCAGGCGGGTCTGGCAGGTGGTTTCGGTCTGTTCGGGGAGTGGTTCCGGCATCTCAGGCACATGGTTCTGGCACGTCTGATAGGTGGTTCCGGCATGCCCGTCAGGTGGTTCCGGAGTGTCTGCCGAGTGGTTCTGGCGTAGTCGGCAGGTGATTCTGGCGTTTCCAGCTGGTGGTTGTGGGGAGTGGATCAGGTGGTTCCGGCATACTCGGCAGGTGGTACCGGCGTGTCCGGAACATGGTTCTGGCAAGTCTGAGAGGCGGTTCCGACATGCCCGACAGGTGATTCCGGAGTGTCCGCAACATGGTTCTGGCGTACCCGGCAGGTGATTTTGGCGTGTCTGGCCGGTGCTTCTTGCAAGTCGAGCATTTGGCTCCGGCATGCTCAGCAGGTGCTTCCGGCGTGTCTGGCACGTGGTTCTGGTGTGTCTGAGAGCTGGTTCTGGCATGTCCGGCAGATGATTCCGGAGTGTCCACCAAGTGGTTGTGGCATACCCGGCAGGTGATTTTAGCGTGTCAGGTAGGTGGTTCCAGCGAGTCGAGTAGGTGGTTTCGGCGTGCTCGGAAGATGGTTCAGGCGTGTCTGGCAGGTGGTTTCGTCTGTTCGGGGTGTGGTTCCGGCATCTCAGGCACATGGTTCTGGCACGTCTGACAGATGGTTCCGGAATGCCCGGCAGGTGATTCGGGAGTGTCCGGCATGTGGTTCTGGCACCTCTGAGAGGTGGTTCCGGCATGCCCGGCAGGTGATTCCGGAGTGTCCCGCATGCGGTTCTGGCACCTCTGAGAGGTGGTTCCGGCATGCCCGGCTGTTGGTTACGGAGTGTCTGCCAAGTGGTTCTGGAGTAGCCGGCAGGTGATTCTGGCGTATCCAGCAGGTGGTTCTGGGGAGTGGATCAGGTGGTTACGGCATACTCGGCAGGTGGTACCGGCGTGTCCGGAACATGGTTTTGACAAGTCTGAGAGGTGGTTCGGGCAGGCCCAACAGGTGATTCCGGAGTGTTCGCCAAGTGGTTCTGGCATAGCCGGCAGGTCATTTTGCATGTCCGGCGGTGGTTCCGGCGAGTCCAGCCGGTGGTTGCGGCGTATCCAGCAGGTGTTTCCGGTCTGTCCGGCAGGTGGTTCTGGCGTGACCGGCACGAGGTTCTGGCTCGTCTGAGAGTTGGTTCCGGCATGCCCGACAGGTGATTCCGGAGTGTCCGCCACGTGGTTCTGGCGTACCCGGCAGGTGATTTTGGCATGTCAGGCAGGTGTTTCTTGCAAGTCGAGCATTTGGCTCAGGCATGCTCAGCAGGTGCTTCCGGCGTGTCTGGCACGTGGTTCTGGTGAGTCTGAGAGCTGGTTCTGGCATGTCCGGCAGATGATTCCGGAGTGTCCACCAAGTGGTTGTGGCATACCCGGCAGGTGATTTTAGCGTGTCAGGTAGGTGGTTCCGGCGAGTCGAGTAGGCGGTTCCGGCGTGCTCGGCAGGTGGTTCAGGCGGGTCTGGCAGGTGGTTTCGGTTTGTTCGGGGTGTGGTTCCGGCATCTCAGGCACATGGTTCTGGCACGTCTGATAGGTGGTTCCGGCCGGCCCGACAGGTGTTTCCATGGTGTCCGCCAAGTGGTTCTGGCATAGCTGGCAGGTGATGTTGGCGTGACCGGCAGGTGGTTCCAGCCAGCCCGGCAGGTGATTCGGAAGCGTTCACCAAATGGTTGTGGCGTAGCTGGCAGGTGATTTTGGCGTGTCCAGCAGGTGGTTTTGGCGAGTCGAGCAGGTGGTTCTGGCTTGCTCGGCAGGTGCTTCCGGTGTCATTGGCATGTGGTTCCGGCATGCCCGGCAGGTGATTCCGGAGTGTCCGGCATGTGGTTCTGGCACCTCTGAGAGGTGGTTCCGGCATGCCCGGCAGGTGGTTCCGGAGTGTCTGCCGAGTGGTTCTGGCGTAGTCGGCAGGTGATTCTGGCGTGTCCAGCAGGTGGTTCTGGGGAGTGGATCAGGTGGTTCCGGCATACTCGGCAGGTGGTACCGGCCTGTCCGGAACGTGGTTCTGGCAAGTCTGAGAGGCGGTTCCGGCATGCCCGACAGGTGATTCCGGAGTGTCCGCCACATGGTTCTGGCGTACCCGGCAGGTGATTTTGGCGTGTGTGGCAGGTGCTTCTTGCAAGTCGAGCATTTGGCTCAGGCATGCTCAGCAGGTGCTTCCGGCATGTCTGGCACGTGGTTCTGGTTTGTCTGAGAGCTGGTTCTGGCATGTCCGGCAGATGATTCCGGAGTGTCCAACAAGTGGTTGTGGCATACCCGGCAGGTGATTTTAGCGTGTCAGGTAGGTGGTTCCAGCGAGTCGAGTAGGTGGTTCCGGAGTGCTCGGCAGGTGGTTCAGGCGGGTCTGGCAGGTGGTTTCTTCTGTTCGGGGTGTGGTTCCGGCATCTCAGGCACATGGTTGTGGCACGTCTGTTAGGTGGTTCCGGCCGGCCCGACAGGTGTTTCCATGGTGTCCGCCAAGTGGTTCTGGCATAGCTGGCAGGTGATGTTGGCGTGACCGGCAGGTGGTTCCAGCAAGCCCGGCAGGTGATTCCGAAGAGTTCACCATATGGTTGTGGCGTAGCCGGCTGGTGATTTTGGCGTGTCCAGCAGGTGGTTTTGGCGAGTCGAGCAGGTGGTTCTGGCGTGCTCGGCAGGTGCTTCTGGTGTCATTGGCATGTGGTTCTGGCATGTCTGAGAGGTGGTTGCGACATGCCCAGCAGGTGGTTCCGGAGTGTCTGCCGATTGGTTCTGGCGTAGTCGGCATGTGATTCTGGAGTGTCCAGCAGGTGGTTCTGGGTAGTGGATCAGGTGGTTCCGGCATACTCGTCAGGCAGTACTGGCGTGTCCGGAACATGGTTCTGGCAAGTCTGAGAGGTGGTTCCGGCATGCCCGACAGGTGTTTCCGGAGTGTCCGCCAAGTGGTTCCGGCATAGCTGAAAGGTGATGTTGGCGTGACCGGCAGGTGGTTCCAGCCAGCCCGGCAGGTGATTCCGGAGTGTCTGCCGAGTGGTTCTGGTGTAGCCAGCAGGTGATTTTGGCGTGTCCAGCAGCTGGTTCCGGCGAGCTCGGCAGGTGGTACCGGCGTGTCCAGAACATGGTTCTGGCAAGTCTGAGAGGTGGTTCCGGCACGCCCAACAGGTGATTCCGGAGTGTTCGCCAAGTTGTTCTGGCGTAGCCGGCAGGTCATTTTGCATGTCCGGCGGTGGTTCCGGCGAGTCGAGCCGGTGGTTCCGGCGTGTCCGGCAGGTGCTTCTGGCGTGACAGGCACGACGTTCTGGCACGTCTGAGAGTTGGTTCCGGCATGCCCGACAGGTGATTCCGGAGTGTCCGCCACGTGGTTCTACGTACCCGGCAGGTGACTTTGGCGTGTCTGGCAGGTGCTTCTTGCAAGTCGAGCATTTGGCTCAGGCATGCTCAGCAGGTGCTTCCGGCGTGTCTGGCACGTGGTTGTGGTGTGTCTGAGAGCTGGTTCTGCCATGTCCGGCAGATGATTCCGAAGTGTCCACCAAGTGGTTGTGGCATACCCGGCAGGTGATTTTAGCGTGTCAGGTACGTGGTTCCAGCGAGTCGAGTAGGTGGTTCCGGAGTGCTCGGCAGGTGGTTCAGGCGGGTCTGGCAGGTGGTTTCGTCTGTTCGGGGTGTGGTTCCGGCATCTCAGGCACATGGTTCTGGCACGTCTGAGAGGTGGTTCCGGCACGCCCGACAGGTGATTCCGGAGCGTCCGCCAAGTGTTTCTGGCGTACCCGGCAGGTGATTTTGGCATGTCCGACAGGTGTATCTTGCGAGTCGAGCAGGTGGCTCAGGCATGCTCAGCTGGTGCTTCCGGCGTCTCTGGCACGTGGTTCTGGTGTGTCTGACAGCTGGTTCTGGCATGTCCGGCAGATGATTCTGGAGTGTCCACCAAGTGGTTCTGGTATACCTGGCAGGTGATTTTGGCTTGTCAGGAAGTTGGTTTCGGCTAGTTGAGCAGGTGGATCAGGCGTGCTCGCCAGGTTGTTCAGGCGGGTCTGGCAGGTGGTTTCGGTCTGTTCGGGGAGTGGTTCCGCCATCTCAGGCTCATGGTTCTGGCACGTCTGAGAGGTGGTTCCGGCCGGCCCGACAGGTGTTTCCATGGTGTCCGCCAAGTGGTTCTGGCACAGCTGGCAGGTGATATTCGCGTGACCGGCAGGTGGTTCCAGCCAGCCCGGCAGGTGATTCCGGAGTGTCTGCCGTGTGGTTCTGGCGTAGCTGGCAGGTGATTTTGGCGTTTCCAGCAGGTGGTTCCGGCGAGCTCGGCAGGTGGTACCAGCGAGTCCGGAACATGGGTCTGGCACGTCTGAGAGATGGTTCCGGCATGCCCGGCAGGTGACTTGGGAGTGTCCGGCATGTGGTTCTGGCACCTCTGAGAGGTGGTTCCGGCATGCCAGGCAGGTGATTCTGGACTGTTCGGCAAGTGGTTCTGGAACCTCTGAGAGGTGGTTCTGGCATGCCCGGCAGGTGGTTCCGGAGTGTCTGCCGAGTGGTTCTGGCGTAGTCGGCAGGTGATTCTGGCGTGTCCAGCAGGTGGTTCTGGGGAGAGTATCAGTTGGTTCCGGCATACTCGGCAGGTGGTACCGGCGTGTAAGGAACATGGTTCTGGCAAGTCTGAGAGGCGGTTCCGGCATGCCCGACAGTTGATTCCATGGTGTCCGCCAAGTGGTTCTGGCATAGCTGGCAGGTGATATTGGCGTGACCGGCAGGTGGTTCCAGCAAGCCCGGCAGGTGATTCCGAAGAGTTCACCAAATGGTTGTGGCGTAGCCAGCAGGTGATTTTGGCGTGTCCAGCAGGTGGTTTTGGCGAGTCGAGCAGGTGGTTCTGGCGTGCTTGGCAGGTGCTTCCGGTGTCATTGGCATGTGGTTCCGGCATGTCTGAGAGCTGGTTCCGCCATGCCCGGCAGGTGATTCCGGAGTGTTTGCCAAGTGGTTCTGGCGTAGCCGGCAGGTGATTTTGCATGTCCGGCAATGGTTACGGCTAGTCGAGCCGGTGGTTCCGGCATGTCCATCAGGTGGTTCCGGCATGCTCGGCAGGTGATTCCGGAGTGTCCAGAATTTGGTTCTGGCACCTGTGAGAGGTGGTTCCGGAATGCCCGGCATGTGATTCCGGACTGTCTGCCGAGTGGTTCTGGCGTAGCCGGCAGGTGATTTTGGCGTGTCCAGAAGGTGGTTCCGGCGAGCTCGGCAGGTGGTTCCGGCATGTCCGGGACATGGTTCTGGCACGTCTGAGAGATGGTTCCGGCATGCCCGGCAGGTGATTCCGGAGTGTCCGTCATGTGGTTCTGGCACCTCTGAGAGGTGGTTCCGGCATGCCCGGCAGTTGGTTATGGAGTGTCTGCCGAGTGGTTCTGGCGTAGCCGGCAGGTGATTCTGGCGTATCCAGCAGGTGGTTTTGGGGAGTGGATCAGGTGGTTCCGGCATACTCGGCAGGTGGTACCGGCGTGTCCGGACCTTGGTTCTGGCAAGTCTGAGAGGTGGTTCCGGCATGCCCGACAGGTGATTCCGGAGTGTTCGACAAGTGGTTCTGGCGTAGCCGGCAGGTCATTTTGCATGTCCGGCGGTGGTTCCGGCGAGTCGAGCCGGTGGTTCCGGTGTGTCCAGCAGGTGTTTCCGGTCTGTCCGGCAGGTGGTTCTGGCGTGACCGGCACGAGGTTCTGGCACGTCTGAGAGTTGGTTCCGGCATGCCCGACAGGTGATTCCGGAGTGTCCGCCACGTGGTTCTGGCGTACCCGGCAGGTGATTTTGGTGTGTCTGGCAGGTGTTTCTTGCAAGTAGAGCATTTGGCTCAGGCATGCTCAGCAGGTGCTTCTGGCGTGTCTGTCACGTGGTTCTGGTGTGTCTGAGAGCTGGTTCTGGCATGTCCGGCAGATTTTTCCGGAGTGTCCACAAAGTGGTTGTGGCATACCTGGCAGGTGATTTTAGCGTGTCAGGTAGGTGGTTCCAGCGAATCGAGTAGGTGGTTCCAGCGTGCTCGGCAGGTGGTTCAGGCGGGTCTGGCAGGTTGTTTCGGTCTCTTCGGGGTGTGGTTCCGGCATCTCAGGCACATGGTTCTGGCACGTCTGAGAGGTGGTTCCGGCCGGCCCGACAGGTGTTTCCATGGTGTCCGCCAAGTGGTTCTGGCATAGCTGGCAGGTGATGTTGGCGTGACCGGCAGGTGGTTCCAGAAAGCCCGGCAGGTGATTCCGAAGAGTTCACCAAATGGTTGTGGCGTAGCCGGCAGGTGATTTTGGCGTGTTCAGCAGGTGGTTTTGGAGAGTCGAGCAGGTGGTTCTGGCGTGCTCGGCAGGTGCTTCCGGAGTCATTGGCATGTGGTTCCGGCATGTCTGAGAGGCAGGTCATTTTGCATGCCCGGCAGGTGATTCCGGAGTGTTCGCCAAGTGGTTCTGGCGTAGCCGGCAGGTGATTTTGCATGTCCGGCAATGGTTCCTGCGAGTCGAGCCGGTGGTTCCGGCATGTCCGGCAGGTGATTCCTGCATGTCCAGCAGGTGGATCCGGCATGCCCGGCAGGTGATTCCGGAGTGTCCGGCATGTGGTTCTGGCACCTCTGAGAGGTGGTTCCAGCATGCCCGGCAGGTGATACCGGAGTCTCCGGCATTTGGTTCTGGCACCTGTGAGAGGTGGTTCCGGAATGCCTGGCATGTGATTCCGGAGTGTCTGCCGTGTGGTTCTGGCGTAGCTGGCAGGTGATTTTGGCGTGTCCAGCAGGTGGTTCTGGGGAGTGGATCAGGTGGTTCCGGCATACTCGGCAGGTGGTACCGGCGTGTCCGGAACATGGTTCTGGCAAGTCTGAGAGGCGGGTCCGGCATGCCCGACATGTGATTCCGGAGTGTTCGCCAAGTGGTTCTGGCGTAGCCGGCAGGTCATTTTGCATGTCCGGCGGTGGTTCCGGCGAGTCGAGCCGCTGGTTCCGGCGTGTCCGGCAGGTGGTTCTGGCGTGACCGGCACGAGGTTCTGGCACGTCTGAGAGTTGGTTCCGGCATGCCCGACAGGTGATTCCGGAGTGTCCGCAACGTGGTTCTGGCGTACCCGGCAGGTGATTTTGGCGTGTCTGGCAGGTGTTTCTTGCAAGTCGAGCATTTGGCTCAGGCATGCTCAGCAGGTGCTTCCGGCGTGTCTGGCACGTGGTTCTGGTGTCTCTGAGAGCTGGTTCTGGCATGTCCGGCAGATGATTCCGGAGTGTCCAACAAGTGGTTGTGGCATACCCGGCAGGTGATTTTAGCGTGTCAGGTAGGTGGTTCCAGCGAGTCGAGTAGGTGGTTCCGGAGTGCTCGGCAGGTGGTTCAGGCGGGTCTGGCAGGTGGTTTCTTCTGTTCGGGGTGTGGTTCCGGCATCTCAGGCACATGGTTGTGGCACGTCTGTTAGGTGGTTCCGGCCGGCCCGACAGGTGTTTCCATGGTGTCCGCCAAGTGGTTCTGGCATAGCTGGCAGGTGATGTTGGCGTGACCGGCAGGTGGTTCCAGGGAGCCCGGCAGGTGATTCCGAAGTGTTCACCAAATGCTTGTGGTGTAGCCGGAAGGTGATTTTGGCGTGTCCAGCAGGTGGTTCTGGCGAGCTCGGCAGGTGGTACCAGCGTGTCCGGAACATGGTTCTGGCACGTCTGAGAGATGGTTCCGTCATGTCAGGCAGGTGATTCAGGAGTGTCCGGCATTTGGTTCTGGCACCTCTGAGAGGTGGTTCCGGCATGCCAGGCAGGTGATACCGGAGTCTCCGGCATGTGGTTCTGGCACCTCTGAGAGGTGGTTCCGGCTGCCCGGCAGGTGGTTCCGGAGTGTCTGACTACTGGTTCTGGCGTAGTCGGCAGGTGATTCTGGCGTGTCCAGCAGGTGGTTCTGGGGAGTGGATCAGGTGGTTCCAGCATACTCGGCAGGTGGTACCGGCGTGTCCGGAACATGGTTCTGGCAAGTCTGAGAGGCGGTTCCGGCATGCCCGACAGGTGATTCCGGAGTGTCCGCCACATGGTTTTGGCGTACCCGGCAGGTGATTTTGGCGTGTCTGGCAGGTGCTTCTTGCAAGTCGAGCATTTGGCTCAGGCATGCTCAACAGGTGCTTCCGGCATGTCTGGCACGTGGTTCTCGTTTGTCTGAGAGCTGGTTCTGGCATGTCCGGCAGATGATTCTGGAGTGTCCACCAAGTGGTTGTGGCATACCCGGCAGGTGATTTTAGCGTGTCAGGTAGGTGGTTCCAGCGAGTCGAGTAGGTGGTTCCGGTGTGCTCGGAAGGTGGTTCAGGCGGGTCTGGCAGGTGGTTTCGTCTGTTCGGGGTTTGGTTCCGGCATCTCAGGCACATGGTTCTGGCACGTCTGAGAGGTGGTTCCGGCCAGCCCGACAGGTGTTTCCGGAGTGTCCGCCAAGTGGTTCTGGCGTAGCTGAAAGGTGATGTTGGCGTGACAGGCAGGTGGTTCCAGCCAGCCCGGCAGGTGATTCCGGAGTGTCTGCCGTGTGGTTCTGGCATAGCTGGCAGGTGATATTGGCGTGTCCAGCATGTGGTTCCGGCGAGCTCGGCAGGTGGTACCAGCGTGTCCGGAACATGGTTCTGGCACCTCTGAGAGATGGTTCCTGCATGCCAGGCAGGTGATTCCGGAGTGTCCGGCATGCGGTTCTGGCACCTCTGAGAGGTGGTTCCGGCATGCCCGGCAGTTGGTTACGGAGTGTCTGCCAAGTGGTCCTGGAGTAACCGGCATGTGATTCTGGCGTATCCAGCAGGTGGTTCTGGGGAGTGGATCAGGTGGTTCCGGCATACTCGGCAGGAGGTACCGGCCTGTCCGGAACATGGTTTTGGCAAGTCTGAGAGGCGGTTCCGGCAGGCCCGAGAGGTGATTCCGGAGTGTTCGCCAAGTGGTTCTGGCGCAGCCGGCAGGTGATTTTGCATGTCCGGCAATGGTTCTGGCGAGTCGAGCCGGTGGTTCCGGAATGTCCGGCTGGTGGTTCCGGCATGTCCGGCAGGTGGTTCCGGCATGTCCAGCACGTGGTTCCAGCATGCCCTGCAGGTGATTCCGGAGTGTCCGGCATGTGGTTCTGGCACCTCTGAGAGGTGGTTCCGGCATGCCCGGCAGGTGATACCGGAGTGTCCGCCAAGTGGTTCCGGCGTAGCTGAAAGCTGATGTTGGCGTGACCGGCAGGTGGTTCCAGCCAGCCCGGCAGGTGATTCCGGAGTGTCTGCCGAGTGGTTCTGGTGTAGCCAGCAGGTGATTTTGGCGTGTCCAGCAGGTGGTTCCGGCGAGCTCGGCAGGTGGTACCGGCGTGTCCAGAACATGGTTCTGGCAAGTCTGAGAGGTGGTTCCGGCACGCCCGACAGGT
The DNA here is from genome assembly GCF_041296265.1 of Equus caballus. Lineage (NCBI taxonomy): Eukaryota > Metazoa > Chordata > Mammalia > Perissodactyla > Equidae > Equus > Equus caballus. The sequence continues at coordinate 8,259,079 of NC_091707.1, read as the reverse complement.
GATTCCGGAGTGTTCGCCAAGTTGTTCTGGCGTAGCCGGCAGGTCATTTTGCATGTCCGGCGGTGGTTCCGGCGAGTCGAGCCGGTGGTTCCGGCGTGTCCGGTAGGTGCTTCTGGCGTGACAGGCACGACGTTCTGGGACGTCTGAGAGTTGGTTCCGGCATGCCCGACAGGTGATTCCGGAGTGTCCGCCACGTGGTTCTACGTACCCGGCAGGTGACTTTGGCGTGTCTGGCAGGTGCTTCTTGCAAGTCGAGCATTTGGCTCAGGCATGCTCAGCAGGTGCTTCCGGCGTGTCTGGCACGTGGTTGTGGTGCGTCTGAGAGCTGGTTCTGCCATGTCCGGCAGATGATTCCGAAGTGTCCACCAAGTGGTTGTGGCATACCCGGCAGGTGATTTTAGCGTGTCAGGTACGTGGTTCCAGCGAGTCGAGTAGGTGGTTCCGGAGTGCTCGGCAGGTGGTTCAGGCGGGTCTGGCAGGTGGTTTCGTCTGTTCGGGGTGTGGTTCCGGCATCTCAGGCACATGGTTCTGGCACGTCTGAGAGGTGGTTCCGGCACGCCCGACAGGTGATTCCGGAGCGTCCGCCAAGTGTTTCTGGCGTACCCGGCAGGTGATTTTGGCATGTCCGACAGGTGTATCTTGCGAGTCGAGCAGGTGGCTCAGGCATGCTCAGCTGGTTCTTCCGGCGTCTCTGGCACGTGGTTCTGGTGTGTCTGACAGCTGGTTCTGGCATGTCCGGCAGATGATTCTGGAGTGTCCACCAAGTGGTTCTGGTATACCTGGCAGGTGATTTTGGCTTGTCAGGAAGTTGGTTTCGGCTAGTTGAGCAGGTGGATCAGGCGTGCTCGCCAGGTTGTTCAGGCGGGTCTGGCAGGTGGTTTCGGTCTGTTCGGGGAGTGGTTCCGCCATCTCAGGCTCATGGTTCTGGCACGTCTGAGAGGTGGTTCCGGCCGGCCCGACAGGTGTTTCCATGGTGTCCGCCAAGTGGTTCTGGCACAGCTGGCAGGTGATATTCGCGTGACCGGCAGGTGGTTCCAGCCAGCCCGGCAGGTGATTCCGGAGTGTCTGCCGTGTGGTTCTGGCGTAGCTGGCAGGTGATTTTGGCGTTTCCAGCAGGTGGTTCCGGCGAGCTCGGCAGGTGGTACCAGCGAGTCCGGAACATGGGTCTGGCACGTCTGAGAGATGGTTCCGGCATGCCCGGCAGGTGACTTGGGAGTGTCCGGCATGTGGTTCTGGCACCTCTGAGAGGTGGTTCCGGCATGCCAGGCAGGTGATTCTGGACTGTTCGGCAAGTGGTTCTGGAACCTCTGAGAGGTGGTTCTGGCATGCCCGGCAGGTGGTTCCGGAGTGTCTGCCGAGTGGTTCTGGCGTAGTCAGCAGGTGATTCTGGCGTGTCCAGCAGGTGGTTCTGGGGAGAGGATCAGTTGGTTCCGGCATACTCGGCAGGTGGTACCGGCGTGTAAGGAACATGGTTCTGGCAAGTCTGAGAGGCGGTTCCGGCATGCCCGACAGTTGATTCCATGGTGTCCGCCAAGTGGTTCTGGCATAGCTGGCAGGTGATATTGGCGTGACCGGCAGGTGGTTCCAGCAAGCCCGGCAGGTGATTCCGAAGAGTTCACCAAATGGTTGTGGCGTAGCCAGCAGGTGATTTTGGCGTGTCCAGCAGGTGGTTTTGGCGAGTCGAGCAGGTGGTTCTGGCGTGCTTGGCAGGTGCTTCCGGTGTCATTGGCATGTGGTTCCGGCATGTCTGAGAGCTGGTTCCGCCATGCCCGGCAGGTGATTCCGGAGTGTTTGCCAAGTGGTTCTGGCGTAGCCGGCAGGTGATTTTGCATGTCCGGCAATGGTTACGGCTAGTCGAGCCGGTGGTTCCGGCATGTCCATCAGGTGGTTCCGGCATGCTCGGCAGGTGATTCCGGAGTGTCCAGAATTTGGTTCTGGCACCTGTGAGAGGTGGTTCCGGAATGCCCGGCATGTGATTCCGGACTGTCTGCCGAGTGGTTCTGGCGTAGCCGGCAGGTGATTTTGGCGTGTCCAGAAGGTGGTTCCGGCGAGCTCGGCAGGTGGTTCCGGCATGTCCGGGACATGGTTCTGGCACGTCTGAGAGATGGTTCCGGCATGCCCGGCAGGTGATTCCGGAGTGTCCGTCATGTGGTTCTGGCACCTCTGAGAGGTGGTTCCGGCATGCCCGGCAGTTGGTTATGGAGTGTCTGCCGAGTGGTTCTGGCGTAGCCGGCAGGTGATTCTGGCGTATCCAGCAGGTGGTTTTGGGGAGTGGATCAGGTGGTTCCGGCATACTCGCCAGGTGGTACCGGCGTGTCCGGACCTTGGTTCTGGCAAGTCTGAGAGGTGGTTCCGGCATGCCCGACAGGTGATTCCGGAGTGTTCGACAAGTGGTTCTGGCGTAGCCGGCAGGTCATTTTGCATGTCCGGCGGTGGTTCCGGCGAGTCGAGCCGGTGGTTCCGGTGTGTCCAGCAGGTGTTTCCGGTCTGTCCGGCAGGTGGTTCTGGCGTGACCGGCACGAGGTTCTGGCACGTCTGAGAGTTGGTTCCGGCATGCCCGACAGGTGATTCCAGAGTGTCCGCCACGTGGTTCTGGCGTACCCGGCAGGTGATTTTGGCGTGTCTGGCAGGTGTTTCTTGCAAGTCGAGCATTTGGCTCAGGCATGCTCAGCAGGTGCTTCTGGCGTGTCTGTCACGTGGTTCTGGTGTGTCTGAGAGCTGGTTGTGGCATGTCCGACAGATTTTTCCGGAGTGTCCACAAAGTGGTTGTGGCATACCTGGCAGGTGATTTTAGCGTGTCAGGTAGGTGTTTCCAGCGAATCGAGTAGGTGGTTCCAGCGTGCTCGGCAGGTTGTTCAGGCGGGTCTGGCAGGTTGTTTCGGTCTCTTCGGGGTGTGGTTCCGGCATCTCAGGCACATGGTTCTGGCACGTCTGAGAGGTGGTTCCGGCCGGCCCGACAGGTGTTTCCATGGTGTCCGCCAAGTGGTTCGGGCATAGCTGGCAGGTGATGTTGGCGTGACCGGCAGGTGGTTCCAGAAAGCCCGGCAGGTGATTCCGAAGAGTTCACCAAATGGTTGTGGCGTAGCCGGCAGGTGATTTTGGCGTGTTCAGCAGGTGGTTTTGGAGAGTCGAGCAGGTGGTTCTGGCATGCTCGGCAGGTGCTTCCGGAGTCATTGGCATGTGGTTCCGGCATGTCTGAGAGGCAGGTCATTTTCCATGCCCGGCAGGTGATTCCGGAGTGTTCGCCAAGTGGTTCTGGCGTAGCCGGCAGGTGATTTTGCATGTCCGGCAATGGTTCCTGCGAGTCGAGCCGGTGGTTCCGGCATGTCCGGCAGGTGATTCCTGCATGTCCAGCAGGTGGATCCGGCATGCCCGGCAGGTGATTCCGGAGTGTCCGGCATGTGGTTCTGGCACCTCTGAGAGGTGGTTCCAGCATGCCCGGCAGGTGATACCGGAGTCTCTGGCATTTGGTTCTGGCACCTGTGAGAGGTGGTTCCGGAATGCCTGGCATGTGATTCCGGAGTGTCTGCCGTGTGGTTCTGGCGTAGCTGGCAGGTGATTTTGGCGTGTCCAGCAGGTGGTTCTGGGGAGTGGATCAGGTGGTTCCGGCATACTCGGCAGGTGGTACCGGCGTGTCCGGAACATGGTTCTGGCAAGTCTGAGAGGCGGGTCCGGCATGCCCGACATGTGATTCCGGAGTGTTCGCCAAGTGGTTCTGGCGTAGCCGGCAGGTCATTTTGCATGTCCGGCGGTGGTTCCGGCGAGTCGAGCCGCTGGTACCGGCGTGTCCGGCAGGTGGTTCTGGCGTGACCGGCACGAGGTTCTGGCACGTCTGAGAGTTGGTTCCGGCATGCCCGACAGGTGATTCCGGAGTGTCCGCAACGTGGTTCTGGCGTACCCGGCAGGTGATTTTGGCGTGTCTGGCAGGTGTTTCTTGCAAGTCGAGCATTTGGCTCAGGCATGCTCAGCAGGTGCTTCCGGCGTGTCTGGCACGTGGTTCTGGTGTGTCTGAGAGCTGGTTCTGGCATGTCCGGCAGATGATTCCGGAGTGTCCAACAAGTGGTTGTGGCATACCCGGCAGGTGATTTTAGCGTGTCAGGTAGGTGGTTCCAGCGAGTCGAGTAGGTGGTTCCGGAGTGCTCGGCAGGTGGTTCAGGCGGGTCTGGCAGGTGGTTTCTACTGTTCGGGGTGTGGTTCCGGCATCTCAGGCACATGGTTGTGGCACGTCTGTTAGGTGGTTCCGGCCTGCCCGACAGGTGTTTCCATGGTGTCCGCCAAGTGGTTCTGGCATAGCTGGCAGGTGATGTTGGCGTGACCGGCAGGTGGTTCCAGGGAGCCCGGCAGGTGATTCCGAAGTGTTCACCAAATGCTTGTGGCGTAGCCGGAAGGTGATTTTGGCGTGTCCAGCAGGTGGTTCTGGCGAGCTCGGCAGGTGGTACCAGCGTGTCCGGAACATGGTTCTGGCACGTCTGAGAGATGGTTCCGTCATGCCAGGCAGGTGATTCCGGAGTGTCCGGCATTTGGTTCTGGCACCTCTGAGAGGTGGTTCCGGCATGCCAGGCAGGTGATACCGGAGTCTCCGGCATGTGGTTCTGGCACCTCTGAGAGGTGGTTCCGGCTGCCCGGCAGGTGGTTCCGGAGTGTCTGACTACTGGTTCTGGCGTAGTCGGCAGGTGATTCTGGCGTGTCCAGCAGGTGGTTCTGGGGAGTGGATCAGGTGGTTCCAGCATACTCGGCAGGTGGTACCGGCGTGTCCGGAACATGGTTCTGGCAAGTCTGAGAGGCGGTTCCGGCATGCCCGACAGGTGATTCCGGAGTGTCCGCCACATGGTTTTGGCGTACCCGGCAGGTGATTTTGGCGTGTCTGGCAGGTGCTTCTTGCAAGTCGAGCATTTGGCTCAGCCATGCTCAACAGGTGCTTCCGGCATGTCTGGCACGTGGTTCTGGTTTGTCTGAGAGCTGGTTCTGGCATGTCCGGCAGATGATTCTGGAGTGTCCACCAAGTGGTTGTGGCATACCCGGCAGGTGATTTTAGCGTGTCAGGTAGGTGGTTCCAGCGAGTCGAGTAGGTGGTTCCGGTGTGCTCGGAAGGTGGTTCAGGCGGGTCTGGCAGGTGGTTTCGTCTGTTCGGGGTTTGGTTCCGGCATCTCAGGCACATGGTTCTGGCACGTCTGAGAGGTGGTTCCGGCCAGCCCGACAGGTGTTTCCGGAGTGTCCGCCAAGTGGTTTTGGCGTAGCTGAAAGGTGATGTTGGCGTGACAGGCAGGTGGTTCCAGCCAGCCCGGCAGGTGATTCCGGAGTGTCTGCCGTGTGGTTCTGGCGTAGCTGGCAGGTGATATTGGCGTGTCCAGCATGTGGTTCCGGCGAGCTCGGCAGGTGGTACCAGCGTGTCCGGAACATGGTTCTGGCACCTCTGAGAGATGGTTCCTGCATGCCAGGCAGGTGATTCCGGAGTGTCCGGCATGCGGTTCTGGCACCTCTGAGAGGTGGTTCCGGCATGCCCGGAAGTTGGTTACGGAGTGTCTGCCAAGTGGTCCTGGAGTAACCGGCATGTGATTCTGGCGTGTCCAGCAGGTGGTTCTGGGGAGTGGATCAGGTGGTTCCAGCATACTCGGCAGGAGGTACCGGCCTATCCGGAACATGGTTTTGGCAAGTCTGAGAGGCGGTTCCGGCAGGCCCGAGAGGTGATTCCGGAGTGTTCGCCAAGTGGTTCTGGCGCAGCCGGCAGGTGATTTTGCATGTCCGGCAATGGTTCTGGCGAGTCGAGCCGGTGGTTCCGGAATGTCCGGCTGGTGGTTCCGGCATGTCCGGCAGGTGGTTCCGGCATGTCCAGCACGTGGTTCCAGCATGCCCTGCAGGTGATTCCGGAGTGTCCGGCATGTGGTTCTGGCACCTCTGAGAGGTGGTTCCGGCATGCCCGGCAGGTGATACCGGAGTGTTCGCCAAGTGGTTCTGGCGTAGCCGGCAGGTGATTTTGCATGTCCGGCAATGGTTCTGGCAGGTCGAGCCGGTGGTTCAGGAATGTCCGGCAGGTGGTTCCAGCATGTCCGTCAGGTGGTTCCGGCATGTCCAGCACGTGGTTCCAGCATGCCCTGCAGGTGATTCCGGAGTGTCCGGCATGTGGTTCTGGCACCTCTGAGAGGTGGTTCCGGCATGCCCGGCAGGTGTACCGGAGTCTCCGGCATGTGGTTCCAGCATGCCCGGCAGGTGATTCCGGAGTGTACGGCATGTGGTTCTGGCACCTCTGAGAGGTGGTTCCGGCATGCCCGGCAGTTGGTTACGGAGTGTCTGCCAAGTGGTTCTGGAGTAGCCGGCAGGTGATTCTGTCGTATCCAGCAAGTGGTTCTGGGGAGTGGATCAGGTGGTTCCGGCATACTCAGCAGGTGGTACCGGCATGTCCAGTACATGGTTCTGGCAAGTCTGAGAGGTGGTTCCGGCACGCCCGACAGGTGATTCCGGAGTGTTCGCCAAGTGTTTCTGGCGTAGCCGGCAGGTCATTTTGCATGTCCGGCGGTGGTTCCGGCGAGTCGAGCCGGTGGTTCCGGCGTGTCCGGCAGGTGGTTCTGGCGTGACCGGCACGAGGTTCTGGCACATCTGAGAGTTGGTTCCGGCATGCCCGACAGGTGATTCCGGAGTGTCTGCCACGTGGTTCTACGTACCCGGCAGGTGATTTTGGCGTGTCTGGCAGGTGCTTCTTGCAAGTCTCGCATTTGGCTCAGGCATGCTCAGCAGGTGCTTCCGGCGTGTCTGGCACGTGGTTCTGGTGTGTCTGAGAGCTTGTTCTGGCATGTCCGGCAGATGATTCCGGAGTGTCCACCAAGTGGTTGTGGCATACCCGGCAGGTGATTTTAGCGTTTCAGGTAGGTGGTTCCAGCGAGTCGAGTAGGTGGTTCCGGCGTGCTCGGCAGGTGGTTCAGGCGGGTCTGGCAGGTAGTTTCGGTCTGTTCGGGGTGTGGTTCCGGCATCTCAGGCACATGGTTCTGGCACGTCAGATAGGTGGTTCCGGCCGGCCCGACAGGTGTTTCCATGGTGTCCGCCAAGTGGTTCTGGCATAGCTGGCAGGTGATGTTGGCGTGACCGGCAGGTGGTTCCAGCCAGCCCGGCAGGTGATTCCGAAGTGTGCACCAAACGGTTGTGGCGTAGCCGGAAGGTGATTTTGGCGTGTCCAGCAGGTGGTTTGGCGAGTCGAGCAGATGGTTCTGACGTGCTCGGCAGGTGCTTCCGGTGTCATTGGCATGTGGTTCCAGCATGTCTGAGAGTCGGTTCCGCCATGCCCGGCAGGTGACACCGGAGTGTTCGCCAAGTGGTTCTGGCGTAGCTGGCAGGTGATTTTGCATGTCCGGCAATGCTTCCGGCGAGTCGAGCCGGTGGTTCCAGAATATCCGGCAGGTGGTTCCGGCATGTCCGGCAGGTGGTTCCGGCATGTCCAGCACGTGGTTCCAGCATTCCCGGCAGGTGATTCCGGAGTTTCCGGCATGTGGTTCTGGCACCTCTGAGAGGTGGTTCCGGCATGCCCGGCAGGTGATACCGGAGTGTCCGGCATTTGGTTCTGGCACCTCTGAGAGGTGGTTCCGGAATGCCTGGCCTGTGATTCCGGAGTGTCTGCCGAGTGGTTCTGGCATAGCCGGCAGTTGATTTTGGCGTGTCCACTAGGTGGTTGTGGGTAGTGGATCAGCTGGTTCCGGCATACTCGGCAGGTGGTACCGGCGTGTCCAGAACATGGTTCTGGCAAGTCTGAGAGGTGGTTCCGTCACGCCCGACAGGTGATTCCCGAGCGTCCGCCAAGTGTTTCTGGCGTACCCGGCAGGTGATTATCGCCTGTCCGACAGGTGTATCTTGCGAGTCGAGCAGCTGGCTGAGGCATGCTCAGCTGGTGCTTCCGGCGTCTCTGGCGCGTGGTACTGGTGTGTCTGAGAGCTGGTTCTGGCATGTCCGGCAGATGATTCCGGAGTGTCCACCAAGTGGTTCTTGTATACCTGGCAGATGATTTTGGCGTGTCAGGAAGTTGGTTCCGGCTAGTTGATCAGGTGGATCAGGCGTACTCGCCAGGGGGTTCACGCGGGTCTGGCAGGTGGTTTTGGTCTGTTCGGGGAGTGGTTCCGGCATCTCAGGCTCATGGTTCTGGCACGTCTGAGAGGTGGTTCCGGCCGGCCCGACAGGTGTTTCCATGATGTCCGCCAAGTGGTTCTGGCATAGCTGGCAGGTGATGTTTGCGTGACCGGCAGGTGGTTCCAGCCAGCCCGGCAGGTGATTCCGAAGAGTTCACCAAATGGTTGTGGCGTAGCCGGCAGGTTATTTTGGCGTGTCAGGAAGTTGGTTCCGGCTAGTTGAGCAGGTGGATCAGGCGTGCTCGCCAGGGGGTTCAGGCGGGTGTGGCAGGTGGTTTCGGTCTGTTCGGGGAGTGGTTCCGGCATCTCAGGCACATGGTTATGGCACGTCTGAGAGGTGGTTCCGGCCGGCCGGAGAGGTTTTTCCGGAGTGTCCGCCAAGTGGTTCTGGCGTAGCTGAAAGTGATGTTGGCATGACCGGCAGGTGGTTCCAGCCAGCCCGGCAGATGATTCCGGAGTGTCTGCCGTTTGGTTCTGGCGTAGCTGGCAGGTGATTTTGGCGTGTACAGCAGGCGGTTCCGGCGAGCTCGGCAGGTGGTACCAGCATGTCCGGAACAAGGTTCTTGCACGTCTGAGAGATGGTTCCGGCATGCCCGGCAGGTGATTCGGGAGTGTCCGGCATGTGGTTCTGGCACCTCTGAGAGGTGGTTCCCGGCATGCCCGGCAGGTGATTCCGGAGTGTTCGGCATGTGGTTCTGGCACCTCTGAGAGGTGGTTCCTGCATGCCCGGCAGGTGGTTCCGGAGTGTCTGCCGAGTGGTTCTGGCGTAGTCGGCATGTGATTCTGGCGTGTCCAGCAGGTGGTTCTGGGGAGTGGATCAGGTGGTTCTGGCATACTCGGCAGGTGGTACCGGCGTGTCCGGAACATGGTTATGGCAAGTCTGAGAGGCGGTTCCGGCATGCACGACTGGTGATTCCGGAGTGTCCGCAACATGGTTCTGGCGTAGCCAGCAGGTGATTTTGGCGTGTCTGGCAGGTACTTCTTGCAAGTTGAGAATGTGGCTCCGGCATGCTCAGCAGGTGCTTCCGGCGTGTCTGGCACGTGGTTCTGGTGTGTCTGAGAGCTGGTTCTGGCATGTACGGCAGATGATTCCGGAGTGTCCACCAAGTGGTTGTGGCATACCCGGCAGGTGATTTTAGCGTGTCAGGTAGGTGGTTCCAGCGCGTCGAGTAGGTGGTTCCGGCGTGCTCGGAAGATGGTTCAGGCGGGTCTGGCAGGTGGTTTAGTCTGTTTGGGGTGTGGTTCCGGCATCTCAGGCACATGGTTCTGGCACGTCTGACAGATGGTTCCGGCATGCCCGGCAGGTGATTCGGGAGTGTCCAGCATGTGGTTCTGGCACCTCTGAGAGGTGGTTCCGGCATGCCCGGCACGTGATTCCGGAGTGTCCGGCATTTGGTTCTGGCACCTTTGAGAGGTGGTTCCAGCATGCCCGGCAGGTGATTCTGGCGTATCCAGCAGGTGGTTCTGGGGAGTGGATCATGTGGTTCCGGCATACTCGTCAGGTGGTACCGGCCTGTCCGGAACATGGTTTTGGCAAGTCTGAGAGGTGGTTCGGGCAGGCCCGACAGCTGATTCCGGAGTGTTCGCCAAGTGGTTCTGGCATAGCCGGCAGGTCATTTTGCATGTCCGGCGGTGGTTCCGGCGAGTCGAGCCGGTGGTTGCGGCGTATCCAGCAGGTGTTTCCGGTCTGTCCGGCAGGTGGTTCTGGCGTGACCGGCACGAGGTTCTGGCACGTCTGAGAGTTGGTTCCGGCATGCCCGACAGGTGATTCCGGAGTGTCCGCCACGTGGTTCTGGCGTACCCGGCAGGTGATTTTGGCGTGTCAGGCAGCTGTTTCTTGCAAGTCGAGCATTTGGCTCAGGCATGCTCAGCAGGTGCTTCCGGCGTGTCTGGCACGTGGTTCTGGTGAGTCTGAGAGCTGGTTCTGGCATGTCCGGCAGATGATTCCGGAGTGTCCACCAAGTGGTTGTGGCATACCCGGCAGGTGATTTTAGCATGTCAGGTAGGTGGTTCCAGCGAGTCGAGAAGGCGGTTCCAGCGTGCTTGGCAGGTGGTTCAGGCGGGTCTGGCAGGTGGTTTCGGTCTGTTCGGGGTGTGGTTCCGGCATCTCAGGCACATGGTTCTGGCACGTCTGAGAGGTGGTTCCGGCCGGCCCGACAGGTGTTTCCATGGTGTCCGCCAAGTGATTCTGGCATAGCTGGCAGGTGATGTTGGCGTGACCGGCAGGTGGTTCCAGCCAGCCCGGCAGGTGATTCCGAAGCATTCACCATATGGTTGTGGCGTAGCCGGCAGGTGATTTTGGCGTGTCCAGCAGGTGGTTTTGGCGAGTCGAGCAGGTGGTTCTGGCTTGCTCGGAAGGTGCTTCCGGTGTCATTGGCATGTGGTTCCGGCATGTCTTAGAGGTGGTTCCGCCATGCCCGGCAGGTGATTCCGGAGTGTTCGCCAAATGGTTCTGTCGTAGCCGGCAGGTGATTTTGCATGTCCGGCAATGGTTCCGGCGAGTCGAGCCGGTGGTCCCGGCATGTCCGGCATGTGGTTCCGGCATGTCCGGCAGGTGGTTCCGGCATGCCCGGCAGGTGATTCCGGAGTGTCCGGCATGTGGTTCTGGCACCTCTGAGAGGTGGTTCCGGCATGCCCGGCAGGTGATACCGGAGTGTTCGCCAAGTGGTTCTGGCTCTAGCCGGCAGGTGATTTTGCATGTCCGGCAATGGTTCCGGAGAGTCGAGCCGGTGGTTCCGGAATGTCCGGCAAGTGGTTCCGGCATGTCCGGCAGGTGGTTCCGGCATGTCCAGCATGTGGTTCCAGCATGCCCTGCAGGTGATTCCGGAGTGTCCGGCATGTGGTTCTGGCACCTCTGAGAGGTGGTTCCGGCATGCCTGGCAGGTGATACCGGAGTCTCCGGCATGTGGTTCTGGCACCTCTGAGAGGTGGTTCCGGAATGCCTGGCCTGTGATTCCGGAGTGTCTGCCGAGTGGTTCTGGCGTAGCCGGCAGTTGATTTTGGCGTGTCCACTACGTGGTTCTGAGGAGTGGATCAGCTGGTTCTGGCATACTCGGCAGGTGGTACCGGCGTGTCCAGAACATGGTCCTGGAAAGTCTGAGAGGTGGTTCCGGCACGCCCGACAGGTGATTCAGGAGCGTCCTCCCAGTGTTTCTGGCGTACCCGGCAGGAGATTTTGGCATGTCCGACAGGTGTATCTTGCGAGTCGAGCAGGTGGCTCAGGCATGCTCAGCTGGTGCTTCCGGTGTCTCTCTCACGTGGTTCTGGTGTGTCTGAGAGCTCGTTCTGGCATGTCCGGCAGATGATTCCGGAGTGTCCACCAAGTGGTTCTTGTATACCTGGCAGGTTATTTTGGCGTGTCAGGAAGTTGGTTCCAGCTAGTTGAGCAGGTGGATCAGGCGTGCTCGCCAGGGGGTTCAGGCGGGTCTGGAAGGTGGTTTCGGTCTGTTCGGGGAGTGGTTCCGGCATCTCAGGCTCATGATTCTGGCCCGTCTGAGAGGTGGTTCCGGCCGGCCCGACAGGTGTTTCCATGGTGTCCGCCAAGTGGTTCTGGCATAGCTGGCAGGTGATGTTGGCGTGACCAGCAGGTGGTTCCAGCAAGCCCGGCAGGTGATTCCGAAGGGTTCACCAAATGGTTGTGGCGTAGCCGGCAGGTGATTTTGGCATGTCCAGCTGGTGGTTTTGGCGAGTCGAGCAGGTGGTTCTGGCGTGCTCGGCAGGTGCTTCCGGTGTCATTGGCATGTGGTTCCGGCATGTCTGAGAGGTGGTTCCGGCATGCCCGGCAGGTGGTTCCGGAGTGTCTGCCGAGTGTTTCTGGAGCCAGCCCGGCAGGTGATTCCGAAGAGTTCACCAAATGGTTGTGGCGTAGCCGGCAGGTGATTTTGGAATGTCAGGAAGTTGGTTCCGGCTAGTTGAGCAGGTGGATCAGGCGTGCTCGCCAGGGGGTTCAGGCAGGTCTGGCAGGTGGTTTCGGTCTGTTCGGGGAGTGGTTCCGGCATCTCAGGCACATGGTTCTGGCACGTCTGAGAGGTGGTTCCGGCCGGCCAGAGAGGTGTTTCCGGAGTGTCCGCCAAGTGGTTCTGGCGTAGCTGAAAGGTGATGTTGGCGTGACCGGCAGGTGGTTCCAGCCAGCCCGGCAGGTGATTCCGGAGTGTCTGCCGTGTGGTTCTGGCGTAGCTGGCAGGTGATTTTGGCGTGTACAGCAGGTGGTTCCGGCGAGCTCGGCAGGTGGTACCAGCATGTCCGGAACAAGGTTCTTGCACGTCTGAGAGATGGTTCCGGCATGCCCGGCAGGTGATTCGGGAGTGTTCGGCATGTGGTTCTGGCACCTCTGAGAGGTGGTTCCGGCATGCCCGGCAGGTGATTCCGGAGTGTTCGGCATGTGGTTCTGGCACCTCTGAGAGGTGGTTCCGGCATGCCCGGCAGGTGGTTCCGGAGTGTCTGCCGAGTGGTTCTGGCGTAGTCGGCAGGTGATTCTGGCGTGTCCAGCAGGTGGTTCTGGGGAGTGGATCAGGTGGTTCCGGCATACTCGGCAGGTGGTACCGGCGTGTCCGGAACATGGTTCTGGCAAGTCTGAGAGGCGGTTCCGGCATGCCCGACAGGTGATTCCGGAGTGTCCGCCACATGCTTCTGGCGTACCCGGCAGGTGATTTTGGCGTGTCTGGCAGGTGCTTCTTGCAAGTCGAGCATTTGGCCCAGGCATGCTCAGCAGCTGCTTCCGGCATTTCTGGCACGTGGTTCTGGTTTGTCTGAGAGCTGGTTCTGGCATGTCCGGCAGATGATTCCGGAGTGTCCACCAAGTGGTTGTGGCATACCCGGCAGGTGATTTTAGCGTGTCAGGTAGGTGGTTCCAGCGAGTCGAGTAGGTGGTTCCGGCGTGCTCGGCAGGTGGTTCAGGCCGGTCTGGCAGGTGGATTCGTCTGTTCGGGGTGTGGTTCCGGCATCTCAGGCACATGGTTCTGGCACGTCTGACAGATGGTTCCGGCATGCCCGGCAGGTGATTCGGAAGTCTCCGGCATGTGGTTCTGGCACCTCTGAGAGGTGGTTCCGGCATGCCCGGCAGGTGATTCCGGAGTGTCCGGCATTTGGTTCTGGCACCTCTGAGAGATGGTTCCGGAATGCGTGGCATGTGATTCCCGAGTGTCTGCCGAGTGGTTCTGGCGTAGCCGGCAGGTGATTTTGGCGTGTCCAGCAGGTGGTTCCGGCAAGCTCGGCAGGTGGTTCCGGCATGTCCGGAACATGGTTCTGGCAAGTCTGAGAGATGGTTCCGGCATGCCCGGCAGGTGATTCAGGAGTGTCCGGCATGTGGTTCTGGCACCTCTGAGAGGTGGTTCCGGCATGCCCGGCAGTTGGTTACGGAGTGTCTGCCGAGTGGTTCTGGAGTAGCCGGCAGGTGATTCAGGCGTATCCAGCAGGTGGTTCTTCGGAGTGGATCAGGTGGTTCCGGCATACTCGGCAGGTGGTTGCGGCGTGTCCGGAACATGGTTTTGGCAAGTCTGAGAGGTGGTTCGGGCAGGCCCGACAGGTGATTCCGGAGTGTTCGCCAAGTGGTTCTGGCATAGCCGGCAGGTCATTTTGCATGTCCGGCAGTGGTTCCGGCGAGTCGAGCCGGTGGTTGCGGCGTATCCAGCAGGTGTTTCCGGTCTGTCCGGCAGGCGGTTCTGGCGTGACCGGCACGAGGTTCTGGCACGTCTGAGAGTTGGTTCCGGCATGCCCGACAGGTGATTCCGGAGTGTCCGCCACGTGGTTCTGGCGTACCCGGCAGGTGATTTTGGCATGTCAGGCAGGTGTTTCTTGCAAGTCAAGCATTTGGCTCAGGCATGCTCAGCAGGTGCTTCCGGCGTGTCTGGCACGTGGTTCTGGTGAGTCTGAGAGCTGGTTCTGGCATGTCCGGCAGATGATTCCGGAGTGTCCACCAAGTGGTAGTGAGATACCCGGCAGGTGATTTTAGCGTGTCAGGTAGGTGGTTCCGGCGAGTCGAGTAGGCGGTTCCGGCGTGCTCGGCAGGTGGTTCAGGCGGGTCTGGCAGGTGGTTTCGGTCTGTTCGGGGTGTGGTTCCGGCATCTCAGGCACATGGTTCTGGCACGTCTGAGAGGTGGTTCCGGCCGGCCCGACAGGTGTTTCCATGGTGTCCGCCAAGTGGTTCTGGCATAGCTGGCAGGTGATGATGGCGTGACCGGCAGGTGGTTCCAGCCAGCCCGGCAGGTGATTCCGAAGCGTTCACCAAATGGTTGTGGCGTAGCCGGCAGGTGAATTTGGTGTGTCCAGCAGGTGGTTTTGGCGAGTCGAGCAGGTGGTTCTGGCTTGCTCGGCAGGTGCTTCCGGTGTCATTGGCATGTGGTTCCGGCATGTCTTAGAGGTGGTTCCGCCATGCCCGGCAGGTGATTCCAGAGTGTTCGCCAAGTGGCTCTGTCGTAGCCAGCAGGTGATTTTGCATGTCCGGCAATGGTTCCGGCGAGTCGAGCCGGTGGTTCCTGCATGTCCGGCAGGTGGTTCCGGCATGCACGGCAGGTGATACCGGGTGTTCGCCAAGTGGTTCTGGCGTAGCCGGCAGGTGATTTTGCATGTCAGGCAATGGTTCCGGCGAGTCAAGCCGGTGGTTCCGGAATGTCCGGCAAGTGGTTCCGGCATGTCCGGCAGGTGGTTCCGGCATGTCCAGCATGTGGTTCCAGCATGCCCTGCAGGTGATTCCGGAGTGTCCGGCATGTGGTTCTGGCACCTCTGAGAGGTGGTTCCGGCATGCCCGGCAGGTGATACCGGAGTCTCCGGCATGTGGTTCTGGCACCTCTGAGAGGTGGTTCCGGCATGCCCGGCAGGTGATACCGGAGTGTCCGACATTTTGTTCTGGCACCTCTGAGCGGTGGTTCCGGAATGCCTGGCCTGTGATTCCGGAGTGTCTGCCGAGTGGTTCTGGCGTAGCCGGGAGTTGATTTTGGCGTGACCACTAGGTGGTTCTGGGGAGTGGATAAGCTGGTTCTGGCATACTCGGCAGGTGGTACCGGCGTGTCCAGAACATGGTTCTGGCAAGTCTGAGAGGTGGTTCCGGCACGCCCGACAGGTGATTCCGGAGCGTCCGCCCAGTGTTTCTGGCGTACCCGGCAGGTGATTTTGGCATGTCCGACAGGTGTATCTTGCCAGTCGAGCAGGTGGCTCAGGCATGCTCAGCTGGTGCTTCCGGCGTCTCTGGCACGTGGTTCTGGTTTGTCTGAGAGCTGGTTCTGGCATTTCTGGCAGATGATTCCGGAGTGTCCACCAAGTGGTTGTGGCATACCCGGCAGGTGATTTTAGCGTGTCAGGTAGGTGGTTCCAGCGAGTCAAGTAGGTGGTTCCGGCGTGCTCGGATGGTGGTTCAGGCCGGTCTGGCTGGTGGTTTCGTCTGTTCGGGGTGTGGTTCCGGCATCTCAGGCACATGGTTCTGGCACGTCTGACAGATGGTTCCGGCCGGCCCGACAGGTGATTCCGGAGTGTTCGCCAAGTGGTTCTGGCGTAGCCGGCAGGTCATTTTGCATGTCCGGCGGTGGTTCTGGCGAGTCGAGCCTGTGGTTCCGGCATGTCCAGCAAGTGTTTCTGGTCTGTCCGGCAGGTGGTTCTGGCGTGACCGGCACGAGGTTCTGGCACGTCTGAGAGTTGGTTCCGGCATGCCCGACAGGTGATTCCGGAGTGTCCGCCACGTGGTTCTGGCGTACCCGGCAGGTGATTTTGGCGTGTCTGGCAGGTGTTTCTTGCAAGTCGAGCATTTGGCTCAGGCATGCTCAGCAGGTGCTTCCGGCGTGTCTGTCACGTGGTTCTGGTGTGTCTGAGAGCTGGTTCTGGCATGTCCGGCAGATTTTTCTGGAGTGTCCACAAAGTGGTTGTGGCATACCCGGCAGGTGATTTTAGCGTGTCAGGTAGGTGGTTCCAGCGAGTCAAGTAGGTGGTTCCAGCGTGCTCGGCAGGTGGTTCAGGCGGGTCTGGCAGGTTGTTTCGGTCTCTTCGGGGTGTGGTTCTGGCATCTCAGGCACATGGTTCTGGCACGTCTGAGAGGTGGTTCCGGCCGGCCCGACAGGTGTTTCCATGGTGTCCGCCAAGTGGTTCTGGCATAGCTGGCAGGTGATGTTGGCGTGACCGGCAGGTGGTTCCAGCCAGCCCGGCAGGTGATTCCGAAGAGTTCACCTAATCGTTGCGGCGTAGCCGGCAGGTGATTTTGGCGTGTCCAGCAGGTGGTTTTGGCGAGTCGAGCAGGTGGTTCTGGCGTGCTCGGCAGGTGCTTCCGGAGTCATTGGCATGTGGTTCCGGCATGTCTGAGAGGCAGGTCATTTTGCATGCCCGGCAGGTGATTCCGGAGTGTTCGCCAAGTGGTTCTGGCGTAGCCGGCAGGTGATTTTCCATGTCCAGCAATGGTTCCGGCGAGTCGAGCCGGTGGTTCCGGCATGTCCGGCATCTGGTTCCGGCATGTCCGGCAGGTGGTTCCGGCATGCCCGGCAGGTGATACCGGAGTGTTCGCCAAGTGGTTCTGGCGTAGCCGGCAGGTGATTTTGCATGTCCGGCAATGGTTCCGGCGTGTCGAGCCGGTTTTTCCGGAATGTCCAGCAGGTGGTTCCGGCATGTCCGGCAGGTGGTTCCAGCATGCCCTGCAGGTGATTCCGGAGTGTCCGGCATGTGGTTCTGGCACCTCTGAGAGGTGGTTCCGGAATGCCTGGCCTGTGATTACGGAGTGTCTGCCGAGTGGTTCTGGCGTAGCCGGCAGTTGATTTTGGCGTGTCCACTAGGTGGTTCTGGGGAGTGGATCAGCTGGTTCCGGCATACTCGGCAGGTGGTACCGGCGTGTCCAGAACATGGTTCTGGAAAGTCTGAGAGGTGGTTCCGGCACGCCCGACAGGTTATTTCGGAGCGTCCGCCCAGTGTTTCTGGCGTACCCGGCAGGTGATTTTGGCGTGTCTGGCAGGTGCTTCTTGCAAGTCGAGCATTTGGCTCAGGCATGCTCAGCAGGTGCTTCCGGCATGTCTGGCACGTGGTTCTGGTTTGTCTGAGAGCTGGTTCTGGCATGTCCGGCAGATGATTCCGGAGTGTCCACCAAGTGGTTGTGGCATACCCGGCAGGTGATTTTAGCGTGTCAGGTAGGTGGTTCCAGCGAGTCGAGTAGGTGGTTCCGGCGTGCTCGGAATGTGGTTCAGGCGGGTCTGGCAGGTGGTTTCGTCTGTTCGGGGTGTGGTTCCGGCATCTCAGGCACATGGTTCTGGCACGTCTGACAGATGGTTCCGGCATGCCCGGCAGGTGATTTGGGAGTGTCCGGCATGTCGTTCTGGCACCTCTGAGAGGTGGTTCCGGCATGCCCGGCAGTTGGTTACGGAGTGTCTACCAAGTGGTCCTGGTGTAGCCGGCAGGTGATTCTGGCGTATCCAGCAGGTGGTTCTGGGGAGTGGATCAGGTGGTTCCGGCATACTCGGCAGGAGGTACCTGTGTGTCCGGAACATGGTTTTGACAAGTCTGAGAGGTGGTTCCGGCAGGCCCGAGAGGTGATTCCGGAGTGTTCGCCAAGTGGTTCTGGCATAGCCGGCAGGTCATTTTGCATGTCCGGCGGTGGTTCCGGCGAGTCGAGCCGGTGGTTGCGGCGTATCCAGCAGGTGTTTCCGGTCTGTCCGGCAGGTGGTTCTGGCGTGACAGGCACGAGGTTCTGGCACGTCTGAGAGTTGGTTCCGGCCGGCCCGACAGGTGTTTCCATGGTGTCCGCCAAGTGGTTCTGGCGTAGCTGAAAGGTGATGTTGGCGTGACCGGCAGGTGGTTCCAGAGAGCCCGGCAGGTGACTCCGGAGTTTCTGCCGTGTGGTTCTGGCGTAGCTGGCAGGTGATTTTGGCGTGTCCAGCAGGTGGTTCCGGCGAGCTCTGCAGGTGGTACCAGCGTGTCCGGAACATGGTTCTGGCACGTCTGAGAGATGGTTCCGTCATGCCAGGCAGGTGATTCCGGAGTGTCCGGCATTTGGTTCTGGCACCTCTGAGAGGTGGTTCCGGCATGCCCGGCAGGTGATACCGGAGTCTCCGGCGTGTGGTCCTGGCACCTCTGAGAGGTGGTTCCGGCATGCCCGGGAGGTGGTTCCGGAGTGTCTGCCGACTGGTTCTGGCGTAGTCGGCAGGTGATTCTGGCGTGTCCACTAGGTGGTTCTGGGGAGTGGATCAGGTGGTTCCGGCATACTAGGCAGGTGGTACCGGCGTGTCCAGAACATGGTTCTGGCAATTCTGAGAGGTGGTTCCGGCACGCCCGACAGGTGATTCCGGAGTGTTCGCCAAGTGGTTCTGGCGTAGCCGGCAGGTCATTTTGCATGTCCGGCGGTGGTTCCGGCGAGTCGAGCCGGTGGTTCCGGCGTGTCCGGCAGGTGCTTCTGGCGTGACCGGCACGAGGTTCTGGCACGTCTGAGAGTTGGTTCCGGCATGCCCGACAGGTGATTCCGGAGTGTCTGCCACGTGGTTCTACGTACCCGGCAGGTGATTTTGGCGTGTCTGGCAGGTGCTTCTTGCAAGTCGAGCATTTGGCTCAGGCATGCTCAGCAGGTGCTTCCGGCGTGTCTGGCACGTGGTTGTGGAGTGTCTGAGAGCTGGTTCTGGCATGTCCGGCAGATGATTCCGGAGTGTCCACCAAGTTGTTGTGGCATACCCGGCAGGTGATTTTAGCGTGTCAGGTAGGTGGTTCCGGCAAGTCGAGTAGGCGGTTCCGGCGTGCTCGGCAGGTGGTTCAGGCGGGTCTGGCAGGTGGTTTCGGTCTGTTCGGGGTTTGGTTCCGGCATCTCAGGCACATGGTTCTGGCACGTCTGAGAGGTGGTTCCGGCCGGCCCGACAGGTGTTTCCATGGTGTCCGCCAAGTGGTTCTGGCATAGCTGGCAGGTGATGTTGGCGTGACCGGCAGGTGGTTCCAGCCAGCCCGGCAGGTGATTCCGAAGCGTTCACCAAATGGTTGTGGCGTAGCCGGCAGGTGATTTTGGCGTGTCCAGCAGGTGGATTTGGCGAGTCGAGCAGGTGGTTCTGGCGTGCTAGGCAGGTGCTTCCGGTGTCATTGGCATGTGGTTCCGGCATGTCTGATTGGTGGTTCCGCCATGCCCGGCAGGTGATTCCGGAGTGTTCGCCAAGTGGTTCTGGCGTAGCCGACAGGTGATTTTGCATGTCCGGCAATGGTTACGGCGAGTCGAGCCGGTGGTTCCGGAATGTCCGGCAGGTGGTTCAGGCATGTCCGGCAGGTGGTTCCGGCATGTCCAGCACGTGGTTCCAGCATGCCCTGCAGGTGATTCCGGAGTGTCCGGCATGTGGTTCTGGCACCTCTGAGAGGTGGTTCCGGCATGCCCGGCAGGTGATACCGGAGTGTCCGACATTTGGTTCTGGCACCTCTGAGAGGTGGTTCCGGAATGCCTGGCCTGTGATTCCGGAGTGTCTGCTGAGTGGTTCTGGCGTAGCCGGCGGTTGATTTTGGCGTGACCACTAGGTGGTTCTGGGGAGTGGATCAGCTGGTTCCGGCATACTCGGCAGTTGGTACTGGCGTGTCCAGAACATGGTTCTGGCAAGTCTGAGAGGTGGTTCCGGCATGCCCGACAGGTGATTCCGGAGTGTTCGCCAAGTGGTTCTGGCGTAGCCGGCAGGTCATTTTGCATGTCCGGCGGTGGTTCCGGCGAGTCGAGCCGGTGGTTGCGGCGTGTCCAGCAAGTGTTTCTGGTCTGTCCGGCAGGTGGTTCTGGCGTGACTGGCACGAGGTTCTGGCACGTCTGAGAGTTGGTTCCGGCATGCCCGGCAGGTGGTTCCGGAGTGTCTGCCGAGTGGTTCTGGAGCCAGCCCGGCAGGTGATTCCGAAGAGTTCACCAAATGTTTGTGGCGTAGCCGGCAGGTGATTTTGGAATGTCAGGAAGGTGGTTCCGGCTAGTTGAGCAGGTGGATCAGGCGTGCTCGCCAGGGGGTTCATGCGGGTCTGGCAGGTGGTTTCGGTCTTTTCGGGGAGTGGTTCCGGCATCTCAGGCACATGGTTCTGGCACGTCTGAGAGGTGGTTCCGGCCGGCCGGAGAGGTGTTTCCGGAGTGTCCGCCAAGTGGTTCTGGCGTAGCTGAAAGGTGATGTTGGCGTGACCGGCAGGTGGTTCCAGCCAGCCCGACAGGTGATTCCGGAGTGTCTGCCGTGTGGTTCTGGAGTAGCTGGCAGGTGATTTTGGTGTGTACAGCAGGAGGTTCCGGCGAGCTCGGCAGGTGGTACCAGCATGTCCGGAACAAGGTTCTTGCACGTCTGAGAGATGGTTCCGGCATGCCCGGCAGGTGATTCGGGAGTGTCCGGCATGTGGTTCTGGCACCTCTGAGAGGTGGTTCCGGCATCCCCGGCAGGTGATTCCGGAGTGTTCGGCATGTGGTTCTGGCACCTCTGAGAGGTGGTTCCGGCATGCCCGGCAGTTGGTTACGGAGTGTCTGCCGAGTGGTTCTGGATTAGCCAGCAGGTGATTCAGGCGTATCCAGCAGGTGGTTCTGGGGAGTGGATCAGGTGGTTCTGGCATACTCGGCAGGTCGTACCGGCGTGTCCGGAACATGGTTCTGGCAAGTCTGAAAGGAGGTTCCGGCATGCCCGGCAGGTGATACCGGAGTGTTCGCCAAGTGGTTCTGGCGTAGCCGGCAGGTGATTTTGCCTGTCCGGCAATGGTTCCGGCGAGTCGAGCCGGTGGTTCCGGAATTTCCGGCAGGTGGTTCCGGCATGTCCGGCAGCTGGTTCCGGCATGTCCAGCACGTGGTTCCAGCATGCCCTGCAGGTGATTCCGGAGTGTCCGGCATGTGGTTCTGGCACCTCTGAGAGGTGGTTCCGGCATGCCCGGCAGGTGATACCGGAGTCTCCGGCATTTGGTTCTGGCACCTCTGAGAGGTGGTTCCGGAATGCCTGGCCTGTGATTCCGGAGTGTCCTCCGAGAGGTTCTGGTGCAGCCGGCAGTTGATTTTGGCGTGTCCACTAGGTGGTTCTGGGGAGTGGATCAGCTCGTTCCGGCATACTCAGCAGGCGGTGCCGGCGTGTCCAGAACATGGTTTTGGCAAGTCTGAGAGGTGGTTCCGACACTTCCGACAGGTGATTCCGGAGCGTCCGCCCAGTGTTTCTGGCGTACCCGGCACGTGATTATGGCATGTCGGACAGGTGTATATTGCGAGCCGAGCAGGTGGCTCAGGCATGCTCAGCTGGTGCTTCCGGCGTCTCTGGCACGTGGTTCTGGTGTGTCTGAGAGCTGGTTCTGGCATGTCCGGCAGATGATTCCGGAGTGTCCACCAAGTGGTTCTTGTATACCTGGCAGGTGATTTTGGCGTGTCAGGAAGTTGGTTCCAGCTAGTTGAGCAGGTGGATCAGGCGTGCTTGCCACGGGCTTCAGACGGGTCTGGCAGGTGGTTTCGGTCTGTTCGGGGGGTGGTTCCGGCATCTCAGGCTCATGGTTCTGGCACGTCTGAGAGGTGGTTCCGGCCGGCCCGACAGGTGTTTCCATGGTGTCCGCCAAGTGGTTCTGGCATAGCTGGCAGGTGATATTTGCGTGACCGGCAGGTGGTTCCAGCATGCCCGGCAGGTGATTCCGAAGTGTTCAACAAATGGTTGTGGCGTAGATGGCAGGTGATTTTGGTGTGTCCAGCAGGTGGTTTTGGCGAGTCGAGCAGGTGGTTCTGGCGTGCTCGGCAGGTGCTTCCGGTGTCATTGGCATGTGGTTCCGGCATGTCTGAGAGGTGGTTCCGGCATGCCCGGCAGGTGGTTCCGGAGTGTCTGCCGAGTGGTTCTGGAGCCAGCCCGGCATGTGATTCCGAAGAGTTCACCAAATGGTTGTGGCGTAGCCGGCAGGTGATTTTGGTTGTCAGGAAGTTGGTTCCGGCTAGTTGAGCAGGTGGATCAGGCGTGCTTGCCAGGGGGTTCAGGCGGGTCTGGCATGTGGTTTCGGTCTGTTCGGTTAGTGGTTCCGCCATCTCAGGCTCATGGTTCTGGCACGTCTGAGAGGTGATTCCGGCCGGCCCGACAGGTGTTTCCATGGTGTCCGCCAAGTGGTTCTGGCACAGCTGGCAGGTGATATTGGCGTGACCGGCAGGTGGTTCCAGACAGCCCGGCAGGTGATTCCGGAGTGTCTGCCGTGTGGTTCTGGCGTAGCCGGCACATGATTTTGGCCTGTCCAGCAGGTGGTTCCGGCGAGCTCGGAAGGTGGTACCAGCGTGTCCGGAACATGGTTCTGGCACGTCTGAGAGATGGTTCCGTCATGCCAGGCAGGTGATTCCGGAGTGTCCGGCATGTGGTTCTGGCACCTCTGAGAGGTGGTTCCGGCATGCCCGGCAGGTGATTCCGGAGTGTCCAGCATGTGGTTCTGTCACCTCTGAGAGGCGGTTCCTGCATGCCCGGCAGGTGGTTCCGGAGTGTCTGCCGAGTGGTTCTGGCATAGTCGGCAGGTGATTCTGGCGTGTCCAGCTGGTGGTTGTGGGGAGTGGATCAGGTGGTTCCGGCATACTCGGCAGGTGGTACCAGCATGTCCGGAACATGGTTCTGTCAAGTCTGAGAGGCGGTTCCGGCATGCCCGACAGGTGATTCCGGAGTGTTCGCCAAGTGGTTCTGGCGTAGCCGGCAGGTCATTTTGCATGTCCAGTGGTGGTTCCGACGAGTCGAGCCTGTGGTTCCGGCGTGTCCGGCAGGTGGTTCTGGCGTGACCGGCACGAGGTTCTGGCACGTCTGAGAGTTGGTTCCGGCATGCCCGACAGGTGACTCCGGAGTGTCTGCCACGTGGTTCTGGCGTACCCGGCAGGTGATTTTGGCATGTCTGGCAGGTGCTTCTTGCAAGTCGAGCATTTGGCTCAGGCATGCTCAGCAGGTGCTTCCGGCGTGTCTGGCACGTGGTTCTGGTGTGTCTGAGAGCTGGTTCTGGCATGTCCGGCAGATGATTCTGGAGTGTCCACCAAGTGGTTGTGGCATACCCGGCAGGTGATTTTAGCGTGTCAGGTAGGTGGTTGCAGTGAGTCGAGTAGGTGGTTCCGGCGTGCTCGGCAGGTGAGTCAGGCCGGTCTGGCAGGTGGTTTCGGTCTGTTCGGGGTGTGGTTCCGGCATCTCAGGCACATGGTTCTGGCACGTCTGATAGGTGGTTCCGTCCGGCCCGACAGGTGTTTCCATGGTGTCCGCCAAGTGGTTCTGGCATAGCTGGCAGGTGATGTTGGCGTGACCGGCAGGTGGTTCCAGCAAGCCCGGCAGGTGATTCCGAAGAGTTCACCAAATGGTTGTGGCATTGCCGGCAGGTGATTTTGGCGTGTCCAGCAGGTGGTTTTGGCGAGTCGAGCAGGTGGTTCTGGCGTGCTTGGCAGGTGCTTCCGGTGTCATTGGCATGCGGTTCCGGCATGTCTGAGAGGTGGTTCCGGCATGCCCGGCAGGTGGTTCCGGAGTGTCTGCCGAGTGGTTCTGGCGTAGCCGTCAGGTGATTCTGGCGTGT
This sequence comes from Equus caballus, assembly GCF_041296265.1. NCBI lineage: Eukaryota > Metazoa > Chordata > Mammalia > Perissodactyla > Equidae > Equus > Equus caballus. The sequence continues at coordinate 8,235,554 of NC_091707.1, read as the reverse complement.
CCAGCAGGTGGTTCTGTGGAGAGGATCAGGTGGTTCCGGCATGCCCGGCAGGTGATTCCGGAGAGTCCGGCATGCGGTTGTGGCAACTCTGAGAGGTGGTTCCGGCATGCCCAGCAGTAGGTTACGGAGTGTCTGCCAAGTGGTTCTGGAGTAGCCGGCAGGTGATTCTGGCGTATCCAGCAGGTGGTTCTGGGGAGTGGATCAGGTGGTTCCGGCATACTCGGCAGGTGGTACCGGCGTGTCCGGAACATGGTTTTGGCAAGTCTGAGAGGTGGCTCGGGCAGGCCCGACAGGTGATTCCGGAGTGTTCGCCAAGTGGTTCTGGCATAGCCGGCAGGTCATTTTGCATGTCCGGCAATGGTTCCGGCGAGTCGAGCCGGTGGTTCCGGCATGTCCGGCATGTGGTTCCTGCATGTCCGGCAGGTGGTTCCGGCATGCACGGCAGGTGATACCGGGTGTTCGCCAAGTGGTTCTGGCGTAGCCGGCAGGTGATTTTGCATGTCCGGCAATGGTTCCGGCGAGTCGAGCCGGTGGTTCCGGAATGTCCGGCAGGTGGTTCCGGCATGTCCGGCAGGTGGTTCCGGCATCTCCAGCATGTGGTTCCAGCATGCCCTGCAGGTGATTCCGGAGTGTCCGGCATGTGGTTCTGGCACCTCTGAGAGGTGGTTCCGGCATGCCCGGCAGGTGATACCGGAGTCTCCGGCATGTGGTTCTGGCACCTCTGAGAGGTGGTTCCGGCTGCCTGGCCTGTGATTCCGGAGTGTCTGCCGGCTGGTTCTGGCGTAGTCGGCAGGTGATTCTGGCGTGTCCACTAGGTGGTTCCTGGGAGTGGATCAGCTGGTTCCGGCATACTCTGCAGGTGGTACCGGCGTGTCCAGAACATGGTTCTGGCAAGTCTGAGAGGTGGTTCCGGCACGCCCGACAGGTGATTCCGGAGCGTCCGCCCAGTGTTTCTGGCCTACCCGGCAGGTGATTTTGGCATGTCCGACAGGTGTATCTTGCGAGTCGAGCAGGTGGCTCAGGCATGCTCAGCTGGTGCTTCCGGCGTCTATGGCACGTGGTTCTGGTGTGTCTGAGAGCTGGTTCTGGCATGTCCGGCAGATGATTCCGGAGTGTCCACCAAGTGGTTCTGATATACCTGGCAGGCGATTTTGGTATGTCAGGAAGTTGGTTCCGGCTAGTTGAGCAGCTGGATCAGGCGTGCTTGCCAGGGGCTTCAGGCGGGACTGGCAGGTGGTTTCGGTCTGTTCGGGGAGTGGTTCCGCCATCTCAGGCTCATGGTTCTGGCACGTCTGAGAGGTGATTCCGGCCAGCCCGACAGGTGTTTCCATGGTGTCCGCCAAGTGGTTCTGGCACAGCTGGCAGGTGATATTGGCGTGACCGGCAGGTGGTTCCACCCAGCCCGGCAGGTGATTCCGGAATGTCTGCCGTGTGGTTCTGGCGTAGCCGGCACATGATTTTGGCCTGTCCAGCAGGTGGTTCCGGCGAGCTCGGCAGGTGGTACCAGCGTGTCCAGAACATGGTTCTGGCACGTCTGAGAGATGGTTCCGGCATGCCCGGCAGGTGATTCGGGAGTGTATGGCATGTGGTTCTGGCACCTCTGAGAGGTGGTTCCGGCATGCCAGGCAGGTGATTCTGGAGTGTTCGGCAAGTGGTTCTGGAACCTCTGAGAGGTGGTTCCGGCATGCCCGGCAGGTGGTTCCGGAGTGTCTGCCGAGTGGTTCTGGCGTAGTCGGCAGGTGATTTTGGCGTTTCCAGCAGGTGGTTCCGGCGAGCTCGGCAGGTGGTTTCGGATGTCCGGAACATGGTTCTGGCACGTCTGAGAGATGGTTCCGGCATGCCCGGCAGGTGATTCCGCAGTGTCCGTCATGTGGTTCTGGCACCTCTGAGAGGTGGTTCCGGCATGCCCGGCAGTTGGTTATGGAGTGTCTGCCGAGTGGTTCTGGCGTAGTCGGCAGGTGATTCTGGCGTATCCAGCAGGTGGTTTTGGGGAGTGGATCAGGTGGTTCCGGCATACTCGGCAGGTGGTACCGGCGTGTCCAGAACATGGTTCTGGCAAGTCTGAGAGGTGGTTCCGGCATGCCCGACAGGTGATTCCGGAGTGTTCGCCAAGTGGTTCTGGCGTAGCCGGCAGGTCATTTTGCATGTCCGGCGGTGGTTCCGGCGAGTCGAGCCGGTGGTTCCTGCGTGTCCAGCAAGTGTTTCCGGTCTGTCCGGCAGGTGGTTCTGGCGTGACCGGCACGAGGTTCTGGCACGTCTGAGAGTTGGTTCCGGCATGCCCGACAGGTGATTCCGGAGTGTCTGCCACGTGGTTCTGGCGTACCCGGCAGGTGATTTTGGCGTGTCTGGCAGGTGTTTCTTGCAAGTCGAGCATTTGGCTCAGGCATGCTCAGCAGGTGCTTCCGGCGTGTCTGGCACGTGGTTGTGGTGTGTCTGAGAGCTGGTTCTGGCATGTCCGGCAGATGATTCCGGAGTGTCCACAAAGTGGTTGTGGCATACCCGGCAGGTGATTTTAGCGTGTCAGGTAGGTGGTTCCAGCGAGTCGAGTAGGTGGTTCCAGCGTGCTCGGCAGGTGGTTCAGGCGGGTCTGGCAGGTTGTTTCGGTCTCTTCGGGGTGTGGTTCCGGCATCTCAGGCACATGGTTCTGGCACGTCTGAGAGGTGGTTCCGGCCGGCCCGACAGGTGTTTCCATGGTGTCCGCCAAGTGGTTCGGGCATAGCTGGCAGGTGATGTTGGCGTGACCGGCAGGTGATTCCAGAAAACCCGGCAGGTGATTCCGAAGAGTTCACCAAATGGTTGTGGCGTAGCCGGCAGGTGATTTTGGCGTGTCCAGCAGGTGGTTTTGGCGAGTCGAGCAGGTGGTTCTGGCGTGCTCGGCAGGTGCTTCCGGAGTCATTGGCATGTGGTTCCGGCATGTCTGACAGGCAGGTCATGTTGCATGCCCGGCAGGTGATTCCGGAGTGTTCGCCAAGTGGTTCTGGCGTAGCCGGCAGGTGATTTTGCATGTCCGGCAATAGTTCCGGCGAGTCGAGCCGGTGGTTCCGGCATGTCCGGCAGGTGATTCCTGCATGTCCAGCAGGTGGTTCCAGCATGCCCGGCAGGTGATTCCGGAGTGACCGGCATGTGGTTCTGGCACCTCTGAGAGGTGGTTCCAGCATGCCTGGCAGGTGATACCGGAGTCTCCGGCATTTGGTTCTGGCACCTGTGAGAGGTGGGTCCGGAATGCCTGGCATGTGATTCCGGAGTGTCTGAGGTGTGGTTCTGGCGGAGCTGGCAGGTGATTTTGGCGTGTCCAGCAGGTGGTTCCAGCGAGCTCGGCAGGTGGTACCAGCGTTTCCGGATCATGGTTCTGGCACGTCTGAGAGATGGTTCCGGCATGCCCGGCAGGTGATTCGGGAGTTTCCGGCATGTGGTTCTGGCACCTCTTAGAGGTGGTTCCTGCATGCCCGGCAGGTGATTCCGGAGTGTTCGGCATGTGGTTCTGGCACCTCTCAGAGGTGCTTCCGGCATGCCCGGCAGGTGGTTCCGGAGTGTCTGCCGAGAGGTTCTTGCGTAGTCGGCAGGTGATTCTGGCGTGTCCAGCAGGTGGTTCTGGGGAGTGGATCAGGTGGTTCCGGCATACTCGGCAGGTGGTACCGGCGTGTCCGGAACATGGTTCTGGCAAGTCTGAGAGGCGGTTCCAGCATGCCCGACATGTGATTCCGGGGTGTTCGCCAAGTGGTTCTGGCGTAGCCGGCAGTTCATTTTGCATGTCCGGCGGTGGTTCCGGCGAGTCGAGCCGCTGGTTCCGGAGTGTCCGGAGGTGGTTCTGGCGTGACCGGCACGAGGTTCTGGCACGTCTGAGAGTTGGTTCCGGCATGCCCGACAGGTGATTCCGGAGTGTCCGCAACGTGGTTCTGGTGTACCCGGCAGGTGATTTTGGCGTGTCTGGCAGGTGTTTCTTGCAAGTCGAGCATTTGGCTCAGGCATGCTCAGCAGGTGCTTCCGGCGTGTCTGGCACGTGGTTCTGGTGAGTCTGAGAGCTGGTTCTGGCATGTCCGGCAGATGATTCCGGAGTGTCCACCAAGTGGTTGTGGCATACCCGGCAGGTGATTTTAGCGTGTCAGGTAGGTGGTTCCAGCGAGTCGAGTAGGTGCTTCCGGAGTGCTCGGCAGGTGGTTCAGGCGGGTCTGGCAGGTGGTTACTTGTGTTCGGGGTGTGGTTCCGGCATCTCAGGCACATGGTTCTGGCACGTCTGATAGGTGGTTCCGGCCGGCCCGACAGGTGTTTCCATGGTGTCCGCCAAGTGGTTCTGGCATAGCTGGCAGGTGATGTTGGCGTGACCGGCAGGTGGTTCCAGCCAGCCCGGCAGGTGATTCCGAAGCGTTCACCAAATGGTTGTGGCGTAGCCGGCAGGTGATTTTGGCGTGTCCAGCAGGTGGTTTTGGCGAGTCGAGCAGGTGGTTCTGGCGTGCTCGGCAGGTGCTTCCGGTGTCATTGGCATGTGGTTCTGGCATGTCTGAGAGGTGGTTCCGGCATCCCCGTCAGGTGGTTCCGGAGTGTCTGCCGAGTGGTTCTGGAGCCAGCCCGGCAGGTGATTCCGAAGAGTTCACCAAATGGTTGTGGCGTAGCCGGCAGGTGATTTTGGCGTGTCAGGAAGGTGGTTCCGGCTAGTTGAGCAGGTGGATCAGGCGTGCTCGCCAGGGGGTTCAGGCGGGTCTGGCAGGTGGTTTCGGTCTGTTCGGGGAGTGGTTCCGGCATCTCAGGCACATGGTTCTGGCACGTCTGAGAAGTGGTTCCGGCCGGCCGGAGAGGTGTTTCCGGAGTGTCCGCCAAGTGGTTCTGGCGTAGCTGAAAGGTGATTTTGGCGTGACCGGCAGGTGGTTCCAGCCAGCCCGGCAGGTGATTCCGGAGTGTCTGCCGTGTGGTTCTGGCGTAGCTGGCAGGTGATTTTGGTGTGTCCAGCAGGTGGTTCCGGCGAGCTCGGCATGTGGTACCAGCGTGTCCGGAACATGGTTCTGGTACCACTGAGAGATGGTTCCTCCATGCCAGGCAGGTGATTCCGGAGTGTCCGGGATGTGGTTCTGGCACCTCTGAGATGTGTGTCCGGCATGCCCGGCAGGTGGTTCCGGAGTGTCTGCCGAGTGGTTCTGGCGTAGTCGGCAGGTGATTCTGGCGTGTCCAGCAGGTGGTTCTGGGGAGAGGATCAGGTGGTTCCGGCATACTCGGCAGGTGGTTTTGGCGTGACCGGCACGAGGTTCTGGCACGTCTGAGAGTTGGTTCCGGCATGCCCGACAGGTGATTCTGGAGTGTCCGCCACGTGGTTCTGGCGTACCCGGCAGGTGATTTTGGCGTGTCTGGCAGGTGTTTCTTGCAAGTCGAGCATTTGGCTCAGGCATGCTCAGCAGGTGCTTCCGGCGTGTCTGTCACGTGGTTCTGGTGTGTCTGAGAGCTGGTTCTGGCATGTCCGGCAGATTTTTCCGGAGTGTCCACAAAGTGGTTGTGGCATACCCGGCAGGTGATTTTAGCGTGTCAGGTAGGTGGTTCCAGCGAGTCGAGTAGGTGGTTCCAGCGTGCTCGGCAGGTGGTTCAGGCGGGTCTGGCAGGTTGTTTTGGTCTCTTCGGGGTGTGGTTCCGGCATCTCAGGCACATGGTTCTGGCACGTCTGAGAGGTGGTTCCGGCCGGCCCGACAGGTGTTTCCATGGTGTCCGCCAAGTGGTTCTGGCATAGCTGGCAGGTGATGTTGGCGTGACCGGCAGGTGGTTCCAGACAGCCCGGCAGGTGATTCCGAAGAGTTCACCAAATGGTTGTGGCGTAGCCGGCAGGTGATTTTGGCGTGTCCAGCAGGTGGTTTTGGCGAGTCGAGCAGGTGGTTCTGGCGTGCTCGGCAGGTGCTTCCGGAGTCATTGGCATGTGGTTCCGGCATGTCTGAGAGGCAGGTCATTTTGCATGCCCGGCAGGTGATTCCAGAGTGTCTGCCGAGTGGTTCTGGCGTAGCCGGCAGTTGATTCTGGCGTGTCCAGCAGGTGGTTCTGGGGAGAGGATCAGGTGGTTCCAGCATACTCGGCAGGTGGTTCTGGCGTGACCGGCACGAGGTTCTGGCACGTCTGAGAGTTGGTTCCGGCATGTCCGACAGTGGATTCCGGAGTGTCCGCCACGTGGTTCTGTCGTACCCGGCAGGTGATTTTGGCGTGTCTGGCAGGTGCTTCTTGCAAGTCGAGCATTTGGCTCAGGCAGGCTCAGCAGGTGCTTCCGGCATGTCTGGCACGTGGTTCTGGTGTGTCTGAGAGCTGGTTCTGGCATGTCCGGCAGATGATTCCGGAGTGTCCACCAAGTGGTTGTGGCATACCCGGCAGGTGATTTTAGCGTGTCAGGTAGGTGGTTCCAGCGAGTCGAGTAGGTGGTTCCGGCGTGCTCGGCACGTGGTTCAGGCGGGTGTGCCAGGTGTTTTCGACTGTTCGGGGTGTGGTTCCGGCATCTCAGGCACATGGTTCTGGCACGTCTGACAGGTGGTTCCGGCATGCCCGGCAGGTGATTCGGCAGTGTCCGGCATGTCGTTCTGGCACCTCTGAGAGGTGGTTCCGGCATGCCCGGCAGGTGATTCCGGAGTGTCCGGCATGCGGTTCTGGCACCTCTGAGAGGTGGTTCCGGCATGCCCGGCAGTTGGTTACGGAGTGTCTGCCAAGTGGTTCTGGCGTAGCCGGCAGGTAATTTTGCATTTCCAGCGGTGGTTCCGGCGAGTCGAGCCGGTGGTTCCGGCGTAACCGGGAGTTGATTTTGGCGTGTCCACTAGGTGGTTCTTGGGAGTGGATCAGCTGGTTCCGGCATACTCGGCAGGTGGTACCGGCATGTCCAGAACATGGTTCTGGCAAGTCTGAGAGGTGGTTCCGGCACGCCCGACAGGTGATTCCGGAGCGTCCGCCAAGTGTTTCTGGCGTACCCGGCAGGTGATTTTGGCATGTCCGACAGGTGTTTCTTGCGAGTTGAGCAGTTGGCTCAGGCATGCTCAGCTGGTGCTTCCGGCGTCGCTGGCACGTGCTTCTGGTGTGTCTGAGAGCTGGTTCTGGCATGTCCGGCAGATGATTCCGGAGTGTCCACCAAGTGGTTCTTGTATACCTGGCAGGTGATTTTGGCGTGTCAGGAAGTTGGTTCCGGCTAGTTGAGCAGGTGGATCAGGCGTGCTCGCCAGGGGGTTCAGGCGGGTCTGGCAGGTGGTTTCGGTCTGTTCGGGGAGTGGTTCCGGCATCTCAGGCACATGGTTCTGGCACGTCTGAGAGGTAGTTCCGGCCGGCCCGACAGGTGTTTCCGGAGTGTCCGCCAAGTGGTTCCGGCGTAGCTGAAAGGTGATGTTGGCGTGACCGGCAGGTGGTTCCAGCCAGCCCGGCAGGTGATTCCGGAGTGTCAGCCGAGTGGTTCCGGTGTAGCCGGCTGGTGATTTTGGCGTGTCCAGCAGGTGGTTCCGGCGAGCTCGGCAGGTGGTACCAGCGTGTCCGGAACATGGTTCTGGCATGTCTGAGAGATGATTCCGTCATGCCAGGCAGGTGATTCCAGAGTGTCCGGCATGTGGTTCTGGCACCTCTGAGAGGTGGTTCCGGCATGCCCAGCAGGTGATTCCGGAGTGTCCGGCATTTGGTTCTGGAACCTCTGATAGGTGGTTCCGGCATGCCCGGCAGGTGGTTCCGGAGTCTCTGCCAAGTGGTTCTGGCGTAGTCGGCAGGTGATTCTGGCGTGTCCCGCTGGTGGTTGTGGGGAGTGGATCAGGTGGTTCCGGCATACTCGGCAGGTGGTACCGGCGTGTCCGGAACATGGTTCTGGCAAGTCTGAGAGGCGGTTCCGGCATGCCCGACAGGTGATTCCGGAGTGTTCGCCAAGTGGTTGTGGCGTAGCCGGCAGGTCATTTTGCATGTCCAGCGGTGGTTCCGGCGAGTCGAGCCGGTGGTTCCGGCGTGTCCGGCAGGTGGTTCTGGCGTGATCAGCACGAGGTTCTGGCACGTCTGAGAGTTGGTTCCGGCATGCCCGACAGGTGATTCCGGAGTGTCCGCCACATGGTTCTGGCGTACCCGGCAGGTGATTTTGGCGTGTCTGACAGGTGTTCTTGCAAGTCGAGCATTTGGCTCAGGCATGCTCAGCAGGTGCTTCCGGCGTGTCTGGCACGTGGTTCTGGTGTGTCTGAGAGCTGGTTCTGGCATGTCCGGCAGATGATTCCGGAGTGTCCACCAAGTGGTTGTGGCATACCCGGCAGGTGATTTTAGCCTGTCAGGTAGGTGGTTCCAGCGAGTCGAGTAGGTGGTTCAGGCGTGCTCGGCAGGTGGTTCAGGCGGGTCTGGCAGGTGGTTTCGGTCTGTTCGGGCAGTGGTTCCGGCATCTCAGGCACATGGTTCTGGCACGTCTGATAGGTGGTTCCGGCCGGCCCGACAGGTGTTTCCATGGTTTCCGCCAAGTGGTTCTGGCACAGCTGGCAGGTGATGTTGGCGTGACCGGCAGGTGGTTCCAGCCAGCCCGGCAGGTGATTCCGAAGTGTTCACCAAATGGTTGTGGCGTAGCCGGCAGGTGATTTTGGCATGTCCAGCAGGTGGTTTTGGCGAGTCGAGCAGGTGGTTCTGGCGTGCTCGGCAGGTGCTTCCGGTGTCATTGGTGTGTGGTTCCGGCATGTCTGATAGGTGGTTCCGGAATGCACGGGAGGTGGTTACGGAGTGTCTGCCGAGTGGTTCTGGAGCCAGCCCGGCAGGTGATTCCGAAGATTTCACCAAATGGTTGTGGCGTAGCCGGCAGGTGATTTTGGCGTGTCCAGCAGGTGGTTCCGGCGAGCTCGGCAGGTGGTACCAGCGTGTCCGGAACATGGTTCTGGCACGTCTGAGAGATGGTTCCGGCATTCCCGGCAGGTGATTCGGGAGTGTCCGTCATGTGGTTCTGGCACCTCTGAGAGGTGGTTCCGGCATGCCAGGCAGTTGGTTATGGAGTGTCTGCCGAGTGGTTCTGGCGTTGCCGGCAGGTGATTCTGGCGTATCCAGCAGGTGGTTTTGGGGAGTGGATCAGGTGGTTCCGGCATGATCGGTAGGTGGTACCGGCGTGTCCGGAACTTGGTTCTGGCAAGTCTGAGAGGTGGTTCCGGCATGCCCGACAGGTGATTCCGGAGTGTTCGCCAAGTGGTCCTGGCGTAGCCGGCAGGTCATTTTGCATGTCCGGCGGTGGTTCCGGCGAGTCGAGCCGGTGGTTCCGGCGTGTCCAGCAGGTGTTTCCGGTCTGTCCGGCAGGTGGTTCTGGCGTGACCGTCACGAGGTTCTGGCACGTCTGAGAGTTGGTTGCGGCATGCCCAACAGGTGATTCCGGAGTGTCCGCCACGTGGTTCTGGCGTACCCGGCATGTGATTTTGGCGTGTCTGGCAGGTGTTTCTTGCAAGTCGAGCATTTGGCTCAGGCATGCTCAGCAGGTGCTTCCGGCGTGTCTGTCACGTGGTTCTGGTGTGTCTGAGAGCTGGTTCTGGCATGTCCGGCAGATTTTTCCGGAGTGTCCACAAAGTGGTTGTGGCATACCCGGCAGGTGATTTTAGCGTGTCAGGTAGGTGGTTCCAGCGAGTCGAGTAGGTGGTTCCAGCGTGCTCGGCAGGTGGTTCAGGCGGGTCTGGCAGGTTGTTTCGGTCTCTTCGGGGTGTGGTTCCGGCATCTCAGGCACATGGTTCTGGCACGTCTGAGAGGTGGTTCCGGCTGGCCCGAAAGGTGTTTCCATGGTGTCCGCCAAGTGGTTCAGGCATAGCTGGCAGGTGATGTTGGCGTGACCGGCAGGTGGTTCCAGAAAGCCCGGCAGGAGATTCCGAAGAGTTCACCAAATGGTTGTGGCGTAGCCGGCAGGTGATTTTGGCGTGTCCAGCAGGTGGTTTTGGTGAGTCGAGCAGGTGGTTCTGGCGTGCTCGGCAGGTGCTTCCGGAGTCATTGGCATGTGGTTCCGGCATGTCTGACAGGCAGGTCATGTTGCATGCCCGGCAGGTGATTCCGGAGTGTTCGCCAAGGGGTTCTGGCGTAGCCGGCAGGTGATTTTGCATGTCCGGCAATAGTTCCGGCGAGTCGAGCCGGTGGTTCCGGCATGTCAGGCAGGTGATTCCTGCATGTCCAGCAGGTGGTTCCAGCATGCCCGGCAGGTGATTCCGGAGTGACCGGCATGTGGTTCTGGCACCTCTGAGAGGTGGTTCCAGCATGCCCGGCAGGTGATACCGGAGTCTCCGGCATTTGGTTCTGGCACCTGTGAGAGGTGGGTCCGGAATGCCTGGCATGTGATTCCGGAGTGTCTGAGGTGTGGTTCTGGCGGAGCTGGCAGGTGATTTTGGCGTGTCCAGCAGGTGGTTCCAGCGAGCTCGGCAGGTGGTACCAGCGTTTCCGGATCATGGTTCTGGCACGTCTGAGAGATGGTTCCGGCATGCCCGGCAGGTGATTCGGGAGTTTCCAGCATGTGGTTCTGGCACCTCTTAGAGGTGGTTCCTGCATGCCCGGCAGGTGATTCCGGAGTGTTCGGCATGTGGTTCTGGCACCTCTCAGAGGTGCTTCCGGCATGCCCGGCAGGTGGTTCCGGAGTGTCTGCCGAGAGGTTCTTGCGTAGTCGGCAGGTGATTCTGGCGTGTCCAGCAGGTGGTTCTGGGGAGTGGATCAGGTGGTTCCGGCATACTCGGCAGGTGGTACCGGCGTGTCCGGAACATGGTTCTGGCAAGTCTGAGAGGCGGTTCCAGCATGCCCGACATGTGATTCCGGGGTGTTCGCCAAGTGGTTCTGGCGTAGCCGGCAGTTCATTTTGCATGTCCGGCGGTGGTTCCGGCGAGTCGAGCCGCTGGTTCCGGAGTGTCCGGAGGTGGTTCTGGCGTGACCGGCACGAGGTTCTGGCACGTCTGAGAGTTGGTTCCGGCATGCCCGACAGGTGATTCCGGAGTGTCCGCAACGTGGTTCTGGTGTACCCGGCAGGTGATTTTGGCGTGTCTGGCAGGTGTTTCTTGCAAGTCGAGCATTTGGCTCAGGCATGCTCAGCAGGTGCTTCCGGCGTGTCTGGCACGTGGTTCTGGTGAGTCTGAGAGCTGGTTCTGGCATGTCCGGCAGATGATTCCGGAGTGTCCACCAAGTGGTTGTGGCATACCCGGCAGGTGATTTTAGCGTGTCAGGTAGGTGGTTCCAGCGAGTCGAGTAGGTGCTTCCGGAGTGCTCGGCAGGTGGTTCAGGCGGGTCTGGCAGGTGGTTACTTGTGTTCGGGGTGTGGTTCCGGCATCTCAGGCACATGGTTCTGGCACGTCTGATAGGTGGTTCCGGCCGGCCCGACAGGTGTTTCCATGGTGTCCGCCAAGTGGTTCTGGCATAGCTGGCAGGTGATGTTGGCGTGACCGGCAGGTGGTTCCAGCCAGCCCGGCAGGTGATTCCGAAGCGTTCACAAAATGGTTGTGGCATAGCCGGCAGGTGATTTTGGCGTGTCCAGCAGGTGGTTTTGGCGAGTCGAGCAGGTGGTTCTGGCGTGCTCGGCAGGTGCTTCCGGTGTCATTGGCATGTGGTTCTGGCATGTCTGAGAGGTGGTTCCGGCATCCCCGTCAGGTGGTTCCGGAGTGTCTGCCGAGTGGTTCTGGAGCCAGCCCGGCAGGTGATTCCGAAGAGTTCACCAAATGGTTGTGGCGTAGCCGGCAGGTGATTTTGGCGTGTCAGGAAGGTGGTTCCGGCTAGTTGAGCAGGTGGATCAGGCGTGCTCGCCAGGGGGTTCAGGCGGGTCTGGCAGGTGGTTTCGGTCTGTTCGGGGAGTGGTTCCGGCATCTCAGGCACATGGTTCTGGCACGTCTGAGAAGTGGTTCCGGCCGGCCGGAGAGGTGTTTCCGGAGTGTCCGCCAAGTGGTTCTGGCGTAGCTGAAAGGTGATTTTGGCGTGACCGGCAGGTGGTTCCAGCCAGCCCGGCAGGTGATTCCGGAGTGTCTGCCGTGTGGTTCTGGCGTAGCTGGCAGGTGATTTTGGTGTGTCCAGCAGGTGGTTCCGGCGAGCTCGGCATGTGGTACCAGCGTGTCCGGAACATGGTTCTGGTACCACTGAGAGATGGTTCCTCCATGCCAGGCAGGTGATTCCGGAGTGTCCGGGATGTGGTTCTGGCACCTCTGAGATGTGTGTCCGGCATGCCCGGCAGGTGGTTCCGGAGTGTCTGCCGAGTGGTTCTGGCGTAGTCGGCAGGTGATTCTGGCGTGTCCAGCAGGTGGTTCTGGGGAGAGGATCAGGTGGTTCCGGCATACTCGGCAGGTGGTTTTGGCGTGACCGGCACGAGGTTCTGGCACGTCTGAGAGTTGGTTCCGGCATGCCCGACAGGTGATTCTGGAGTGTCCGCCACGTGGTTCTGGCGTACCCGGCAGGTGATTTTGGCGTGTCTGACAGGTGTTTCTTGCAAGTCGAGCATTTGGCTCAGGCATGCTCAGCAGGTGCTTCCGGCGTGTCTGTCACGTGGTTCTGGTGTGTCTGAGAGCTGGTTCTGGCATGTCCGGCAGATTTTTCCGGAGTGTCCACAAAGTGGTTGTGGCATACCCGGCAGGTGATTTTAGCGTGTCAGGTAGGTGGTTCCAGCGAGTCGAGTAGGTGGTTCCAGCGTGCTCGGCAGGTGGTTCAGGCGGGTCTGGCAGGTTGTTTCGGTCTCTTCGGGGTGTGGTTCCGGCATCTCAGGCACATGGTTCTGGCACGTCTGAGAGGTGGTTCCGGCCGGCCCGACAGGTGTTTCCATGGTGTCCACCAAGTGGTTCTGGCATAGCTGGCAGGTGATGTTGGCGTGACCGGCAGGTGGTTCCAGACAGCCCGGCAGGTGATTCCGAAGAGTTCACCAAATGGTTGTGGCGTAGCCGGCAGGTGATTTTGGCGTGTCCAGCAGGTGGTTTTGGCGAGTCGAGCAGGTGGTTCTGGCGTGCTCGGCAGGTGCTTCCGGAGTCATTGGCATGTGGTTCCGGCATGTCTGAGAGGCAGGTCATTTTGCATGCCCGGCAGGTGATTCCAGAGTGTCTGCCGAGTGGTTCTGGCGTAGCCGGCAGGTGATTCTGGCGTGTCCAGCAGGTGGTTCTGGGGAGAGGATCAGGTGGTTCCAGCATACTCGGCAGGTGGTTCTGGCGTGACCGGCACGAGGTTCTGGCACGTCTGAGAGTTGGTTCCGGCATGTCCGACAGTGGATTCCGGAGTGTCCGCCACGTGGTTCTGTCGTACCCGGCAGGTGATTTTGGCGTGTCTGGCAGGTGCTTCTTGCAAGTCGAGCATTTGGCTCAGGCATGCTCAGCAGGTGCTTCCGGCATGTCTGGCACGTGGTTCTGGTGTGTCTGAGAGCTGGTTCTGGCATGTCCGGCAGATGATTCCGGAGTGTCCACCAAGTGGTTGTGGCATACCCGGCAGGTGATTTTAGCGTGTCAGGTAGGTGGTTCCAGCGAGTCGAGTAGGTGGTTCCGGCGTGCTCGGCACGTGGTTCAGGCGGGTGTGGCAGGTGGTTTCGACTGTTCGGGGTGTGGTTCCGGCATCTCAGGCACATGGTTCTGGCACGTCTGACAGGTGGTTCCGGCATGCCCGGCAGGTGATTCGGCAGTGTCCGGCATGTCGTTCTGGCACCTCTGAGAGGTGGTTCCGGCATGCCCGGCAGGTGATTCCGGAGTGTCCGGCATGCGGTTCTGGCACCTCTGAGAGGTGGTTCCGGCATGCCCGGCAGTTGGTTACGGAGTGTCTGCCAAGTGGTTCTGGCGTAGCCGGCAGGTGATTTTGGCGTGTCCAGCAGGTGGTTTTGGCGAGTCGAGCAGGTGGTTCTGGCGTGCTTGGCAGGTGCTTCCGGTGTCATTGGCATGTGGTTCCGGCATGTCTGAGAGGCGGGTCATTTTGCATGCCCGGCAGGTGATTCCGGAGTGTTCGCCAAGTGGTTCTGGCGTAGCCGGCAGGTGATTTTGCATGTCCGGCAATGGTTCCGGCGAGTCGAGCCGGTGGTTCCGGAATGTCCCGAAGGTGGTTCCGGCATGCCCGGCAGGTGATTCCGGAGTGTCCTGCATGTGGTTCTGGCACCTCTGAGAGGTGGTTCCAGCATGCCCGGCAGGTGATACTGGAGTCTCCGGCATTTGGTTCTGAACCACTGAGAGGTGGTTCCGGAATGCCTGGCATGTGATTCCGGAGTGTCTGCCGTGTGGTTCTGGCGTAGCTGGCAGGTGATTTTGCCGTGTCCAGCAGGTGGTTCCAACGAGCTCGGCAGGTGGTACCAGCGTGTCCGGATCATGGTTCTGGCACGTCTGAGAGATGGTTCCGGCATGCCCGGCAGGTGATTCGGCAGTGTCCGGCATGTGGTTCTGGCACCTCTGAGAGGTGGTTCCGGCATGCCCGGCAGGTGATTCTGGAGTGTCTGGCATGCGGTTCTGGCACCTCTGAGAGGTGGTTCCAGTATGCCCGGCAGTTGTTTACGGAGTGTCTGCCGAGTGGTTCTGGAGTAGCCGGCAGGTGATTCTGGCGTATCCAGCAGGTGGTTCTGGGGAGTGGATCAGGTGGTTCCGGCATACTCGGCAGGTGGTACCGGCGTGTCTGGAACATGGTTCTGGCAAGTCTGAGAGGTGGTTCCGGCAGGCCCGGCAGGTGATTCCGGAGTGTTCGCCAAGTGGTTCTGGCATAGCCGGCAGGTCATTTTGCATGTCCGGCGGTGGTTCCGGCGAGTCGAGCCGGTGGTTGCAGCGTATCCACCAGGTGTTTCCGGTCTGTCCGGCAGGTGGTTCTGGCGTGACCGGCACGTGGTTCTGGCAAGTCTGAGAGGTGGTTCCGGCATGCCCGACATGTGATTCCGGAGTGTCCGCCCAGTGTTTCTGGCGTACCCAGCAGGTGATTTTGGCATGTCCGACAGGTGTATCTTGCGAGTCGAGCAGGTGGCTCAGGCATGCTCAGCAGGTGCTTCCGGCGTCTCTGGCACGTGGTTCTGGTGTGTCTGAGAGCTGGTTCTGGCATGTCCGGCAGATGATTCCGGAGTGTCCACCAAGTGGTTCTGGTATACCTGGCAGGTGATTTTGGAGTGTCAGGAAGTTGGTTCCGGCTTGGTGAGCAGGTGGATCAGGCGTGCTTGCCAGGGGCTTCAGGCGGGTCTGGCAGGTGGTTTCGTTCTGTTCGGGGAATGGTTCGGCCATCTCAGGCTCATGGTTCTGGCACGTCTGAGAGGTGGTTCCGGCCGGCCCGACAGGTGTTTCCATCGTGTCCGCCAAGTGGTTCTGGCACAGCTGGCAGGTGATATTGGCGTGACCGGCAGGTGGTTCCAGCCAGCCCGGCAGGTGATTCCGGAACATGGTTCTGGCACGTCTGAGAGATGGTTCCGGCATGCCCGGCAGGTGATTCGGGAGTGTCCGGCTTGTGGTTCTGGCACCTCTGAGAGGTGGTTCCGGCATGCCAGGCAGGTGATACTGGAGTGTTCGGCAAGTGGTTCCGGAACCTCTGAGAGGTGGTTCCGGCATGCCCGGCAGGTGGTTCCGGAGTGTCTGCCGAGTGGTTCTGGCGTAGTCGGCAGGTGATTCTGGCGTGTCCAGCAGGTGGTTCTGGGGAGTGGATCAGTTGGTTCCGGCATACTCAGCAGGTGGTACCGGCGTGTAAGGAACATGGTTCTGGCAAGTCTGAGAGGCGGTTCCGGCATGCCCGACAGGTGATTCCATGGTGTCCGCCAAGTGGTTCTGGCATAGCTGGCAGGTGATATTGGCGTGACCGGCAAGTGGTTCCAGCAAGCCCGGCAGGTGATTCCGAAGACTTCACCAAATGGTTGAGGCGTAGCCGGCAGGTGATTTTGGCGTGTCCAGCAGGTGGTTTTGGCGAGTCGAGCAGGTGGTTCTGGCGTGCTCGGCAGGTGCTTCCGGTGTCATTGGCATGTGGTTCCGGCATGTCTGAGAAGTGGTTCCGGCATGCCCGGCAGGTGGTTCCGGAGTGTCTGCCGAGTGGTTCTGGAGCCAGCCCGGCAGGTGATTCCGAAGAGTTCACCAAATGGTTGTGGCGTAGCCGGCAGGTGATTTTGGAATGTCAGGAAGTTGGTTCCGGCTAGTTGAGCAGGTGGATCAGGTGTGCTCGCCAGGGGGTTCAGGCGGGTCTGGCAGGTGGATTCGGTCTGTTCGGGGAGTGGTTCCGGCATCTCAGGCACATGGTTCTGGCACGTCTGAGAGGTGGTTCCGGCCGGCCCGACAGGTGTTTCCGGAGTGTCCGCCAAGTGGTTCTGGCGTAGCTGAAAGGTGATGTTGGCGTGACCGGCAGGTGGTTCCAGCCAGCCCGGCAGGTGATTCCGGAGTGTCTGCCGTGTGGTTCTGGCGTAGCTGGCAGGTGATTTTGGCGTGTACAGCAGGTGGTTCCGGCGAGCTCGGCAGGTGGTACCAGCATGTCCGGAACAAGGTTCTTGCACGTCTGAGAGATGGTTCCGGCATGCCCGGCAGTTGATTCGGGAGTGTCCGGCATTTGGTTCTGGCACCTCTGAGAGGTGGTTCCCGGCATGCCCGGCAGGTGATTCCGGAGTGTTCGGCATGGGGTTCTGGCACCTCTGAGAGGTGGTTCCGGCATGCCCGGCAGGTGGTTCCGGAGTGTCTGCCGAGTGGTTCTGGCGTAGTCGGCAGGTGATTCTGGCGTGTCCAGCAGGTGGTTCTGGGGAGTGGATCAGGTGGTTCCGGCATACTCGGCAGGTGGTACCGGCGTGTCCGGAACATGGTTCTGGCAAGTCTGAGAGGCGGTACCGGCATGCCCGACAGGTGATTCCGGAGTGTCCGCCACGTGGTTCTGGCGTACCCGGCAGGTGATTTTGGCGTGTCTGACAGGTGTTTCTTGCAAGTCGAGCATTTGGCTCAGGCATGCTCAGCAGGTGCTTCCGGCGTGTCTGGCACGTGGTTCTGGTTTGTCTGAGAGCTGGTTCTGGCATGTCCGGCAGATGATTCCGGAGTGTCCACCAAGTGGTTGTGGCATACCCGGCAGGTGATTTTAGCGTGTCAGGTAGGTGGTTCCAGCGAGTCGAGTCGGTGGTTCCGGCGTGCTCGGAAGGTGGTTCAGGCGGGTCTGGCAGGTGGTTTCGTCTGTTCGGGGTGTGGTTCCGGCATCTCAGGCACATGGTTCTGGCACGTCTGAGAGGTGGTTGTGGCCGGCCCGACAGGTGATTCCGGAGTGTCCGCCACGTGGTTCTGGCGTAGCTGAAAGGTGATGTTGGCGTGACCGGCAGGTGGTTCCAGCCAGCCCGGCAGGTGATTCCGGAGTGTCTGCCGTGTGGTTCTGGCATAGCTGGCACGTGATTTTGGCGTGTCCAGCAGGTGGTTCCGGCGAGCTCGGCAGGTGGTACCGGCGTGTCCGGAACATGGTTCTGGCACATCTGATAGATGGTTCCGGCATGCCCGGCATGAGATTCCGGAGTGTCCGGCATGTGGTTCTGGCACCTCTGAGAGGTGGTTCTGGCATGCCCGGCAGGTGGTTCCGGAGTGTCTGCCGAGTGGTTCTGGCATAGCCGGCATGTGATTCTGGCGTGTCCAGCAGGTGGTTCTGTGGAGAGGATCAGGTGGTTCCGGCATGCCCGGCAGGTGATTCCGGAGTGTCCGGCATTCGGTTCTGGCACCTCTGAGAGGTGGTTCCAGCATGCCCGGCAGTTGGTTACGGAGTGTCTGCCGAGTGGTTCTGGAGTAGCCGGCAGGTGATTCTGGCGTATCCAGCAGGTGGTTCTGGGGAGTGGATCAGGTGGTTCCGGCATACTCGGCAGGTGGTACCGGCGTGTCCGGAACATGGTTCTGGCAAGTCTGAGAGGTGGTTCCGGCAGGCCCGGCAGGTGATTCCGGAGTGTTCGCCAAGTGGTTCTGGCATAGCTGGCAGGTCATTTTGCATGTCCGGCGGTGGTTCCGGCAAGTCGAGCCGGTGGTTGCGGCGTATCCAGCAGGTGTTTCCGGTCTGTCCGGCAGGTGGTTCTGGCGTGACCGGCACGAGGTTCTGGCACGTCTGAGAGTTGGTTCCGGCATGCCCGACAGGTGATTCCGGAGTGTCCGCCACGTGGTTCTGGCGTACCCGGCAGGTGATTTTGGCGTGTCAGGCAGGCGTATCTTGCGAGTCGAGCAGGTGGCTCAGGCATGCTCAGCTGGTGCTTCCGGCGTCTCTGGCACGTGGTTCTGGTGTGTCTGAGAGCTGGTTCTGGCATGTCCGTCAGATGATTCCGGAGTGTCCACCAAGTGGTTCTGGTATACCTGGCAGGCGATTTTGGCGTGTCAGGAAGTTGGTTCCGGCTAGTTGAGCAGGTGGATCAGGCGTGCTTGCCAGGGGCTTCAGGCGGGTCTGGCAGGTGGTTTCGGTCTGTTCGGGGACTGGTTCTGCCATCTCAGTCTCATGGTTCTGGCACGTCTGAGAGGTGGTTCCGGCCGGCCCGACAGGTGTTTCCATGGTGTCCGCCAATTGGTTCTGGCACAGCTGGCAGGTGATATTGGCGTGACCGGCAGGTGGTTCCAGCCAGCCCGGCAGGTGATTCCGGAGTGTCTGCCGTGTGGTTCTGGCGTAGCTGGCAGGTGATTTTGGCGTGTCCAGCAGGTGGTTCCGGCGAGCTCGGCAGGTGGTACCAGCGTGTCCGGGACATGGTTCTGGCACGTCTGAGAGATGGTTCCGGCATGCCCAGCAGGTGATTCGGGAGTGTCCGGCATGTGGTTCTGGCACCTCTGAGAGGTGGTTCCGGCATGCCAGGCAGGTGATTCCGCAGTGTCCGGCATGTGGTTCTGGAACCTCAGAGAGGTGGTTCCGGCATGCCCGGCAGGTGGTTCCGGAGTGTCTGCCGAGTGGTTCTGGCATAGTCAGCAGGTGATTCTGGCGTGTCCAGCAGGTGGTTCTGGGGAGTGGATCAGTTGGTTCCGGCATACTCGGCAGGTGGTACCGGCGTGTAAGGAAC
Organism: Equus caballus; assembly: GCF_041296265.1. Lineage (NCBI taxonomy): Eukaryota > Metazoa > Chordata > Mammalia > Perissodactyla > Equidae > Equus > Equus caballus. The sequence goes on along the minus strand of NC_091707.1, from coordinate 8,216,716 downwards.
ATGGTTCTGGCAAGTCTGAGAGGCGGTTCCGGCATGCCTGACAGGTGATTCCGGAGTGTTCGCCAAGTGCTTCTGGTGTAGCCGGCAGGTCATTTTGCATGTCCGGCGGTGGTTCCAGCGAGTTGAGCCGGTGGTTCCGGCGTGCTCGGCAGGTGGTTCAGGCGGGTCTGGCAGGTGGTTTCGGTCTGTTCGGGGATTGGTTCCGGCATCTCAGGCACATCGTTCTGGCATGTCTGATAGGTGGTTCCGGCCGGCCCGACAGTTGTTTCCGGAGTTTCCGCCAAGTGGTTCTGGAGTAGCTGAAAGGTGATGTTGGCGTGACCGGCAGGTGGTTCCACCCAGCCCGGCAGGTGATTCCGGAGTGTCTGCTGAGTGGTTCTGGCGTAGCCGGCAGGTGATTTTGGCCTGTCCAAAGGGTGGTTTTGGCGAGTCGAGCAGGTGGTTCAGGCGTGCTCGGCAGGTGCTTCCGGTATCATTGGCATGTGGTTCCGGCATTTCTGAGAGGTGGTTCCGCCATGCCCGGCAGGTGATTCCGGAGTGTTCGCCAAGTGGTTCTGGCGTAGCCGGCAGGTGATTTTAGATGTCCGGCAATGGTTCCGGCGAGTCGAGCCGGTGGTTCCGGCATGTCCAGCAGGTGGTCCCGGCATGCCCGGCAGGTGATTCCGCAGTGTCAGGCATGTTGTTTGGCACCTCTGAGAGGTGGTTCCGGAATGCCTGGCCTGTGATTCCAGAGTGTCTGCCGAGTGGTTCTGGCGTTGCCGGCAGTTGATTTTGGCGTGTCCACTAGGTGGTTTTGGGGAGTGGATAAGCTGGTTCCGGCATACTCGACAGGTTGTACCGGCGTGTCCAGAACATGGTTCTGGCAAGTCTGAGTGGTGGTTCCGGCACGCCCGACAGGTGATTCCGGAGCGTCCGCCAAGTGTTTCTGGCGTACCCGGCACGTGATTTTGGCATGTCCGACGGGTGTTTCTTGCGAGTCGAGCAGGTGGCTCAGGCATGCTCAGCTGGTGCTTCCGGCGTCTCTGGCACGTGCTTCTGGTGTGTCTGAGAGCTGGTTCTGGCATGTCCGGCAGATGATTCTGGAGTGTCCACCAAGTGGTTCTTGTATACCTGGCAGGTGATTTTGGCGTGTCAGGAAGGTGGTTCCGGCTAGTTGAGCAGGTGGATCAGGCGTGCTTGCCAGGGGCTTCAGGCGGGTCTGGCACGTGGTTTCGGTCTGTTCGGGGAGTGGTTCCAGCATCTCAGGCACATGGTTCTGGCACGTCTGAGAGGTGGTTGCGGCCGGCCCGACAGGTGTTTCCGGAGTGTCCGCCAAGTGGTTCTGGCGTAGGTGAAAGGTGATGTTGGGGTGACCGGCAGATGGTTCCAGCCAGCCCGGCAGGTGATTCCGGAGTGTCTGCCGAGTGGTTCTGGTGTAGCCGGCAGGTGATTTTGGCGTGTCCAGCAGGTGGTTTTGGCGAGTCGAGCAGTTGGTTCTGGCGTGCTCGGCAGGTGCTTCCGGTGTCATTGGCATGTGGTTCCGGCATGTCTGAGAGGTGGTTCCGCCATGCCCGGCAGGTGATTCCGGAGTGCTCGCCAAGTGGTTCTGGCGTAGCCGGCAGGTGATTTTGCATGTCCGGCAATGGTTACGGCTAGTCGAGCCGGTGGTTCCGGCATGTCCAGCAGGTGGTTCTGGCATGCCCGGCAGGTGATTCCGGAGTGTCCGGCATGTGGTTCTGGCACCTGTGAGAGGTGGTTCCGGAATGCCCGGCATGTGATTCCGGAGTGTCTGCCGAGTGGTTCTGGCATAGCTGGCAGGTGATTTTGGCGTGTGCAGCAGGTGGTTCCGGCGAGCTCGGCAGGTGGTTCCGGCTTGTCCGGGACATGGTTCTGGCACGTCTGACAGATGGTTCCGGCATGCCCGGCAGGTGATTCCGGAGTGTCCGTCATGTGGTTCTGGCACCTCTGAGAGGTGGTTCCGGCATGCCCGGCAGTTGGTTATGGAGTGTCTGCCGAGTGGTTCTGGCGTAGCCGGCAGGTGATTCTGGCGTATCCAGCAGGTGGTTTTGGGGAGTGGATCAGGTGGTTCCGGCATACTCGGCAGGTGGTACCGGCGTGTCCGGAACTTGGTTCTGGCAAGTCTGAGAGGTGGTTCCAGCATGCCCGACAGGTGATTCCGGAGTGTTCGCCAAGTGGTTCTGGCGTAGCCGGCAGGTCATTTTGCATGTCCGGCGGTGGTTCCGGCGAGTCGAGCCAGTGGTTCCGGCGTGTCCAGCAGGTGTTTCCGGTCTTTCCGGCAGGTGGTTCTCGCGTGACCGGCACGCGGTTCTGGCACGTCTGAGAGTTGGTTCCGGCATGCCCGACAGGTGATTCCGGAGTGTCCGCCACGTGGTTCTGGAATACCCGGCAGGTGATTTTGGCGTGTCTGGCAGGTTTTTCTTGCAAGTCGAGCATTTGGCTCAGGCATGCTCAGCAGGTGCTTCGGGGTGTCTGTCACGTGGTTCTGGTGTGTCTGAGAGCTGGTTCTGGCATGTCCGGCAGATTTTGCCGGAGTGTCCACAAAGTGTTTGTGGCATACCCGGCAGGTGATTTTAGCGTGCCAGGTAGGTGGTTCCAGCGAGTCGAGTAGGTGGTTCCAGCGTGCTCGGCAGGTGCTTCCGGAGTCATTGGCATGTGGTTCCGGCATGTCTGAGAGGCAGGTCATTTTGCATGCCCGGCAGGTGATTCCGGAGTGTCTGCCGAGTGGTTCTGGCGTAGCCGGCAGGTGATTCTGGCATGTCCAGCAGGTGGTTCTGGGGAGAGGATCAGGTGGTTCCAGCATACTCGGCAGGTGGTTCTGGCGTGACCGGCACGAGGTTCTGGCACGTCTGAGAGTTGGTTCCGGCGTGCCCGACAGTGGATTCCGGAGTGTCCGCCACGTGGTTCTGTCGTACCCGGCAGGTGATTTTGGCGTTTCTGGCAGGTGCTTCTTGCAAGTCGAGCATTTGGCTCAGGCATGCTCAGCAGGTGCTTCCGGCATGTGTGGCACGTGGTTCTGCTGTGTCTGAGAGCTGGTTCTGGCATGTCCGGCAGATGATTCCGGAGTGTCCACCAAGTGGTTGTGGCATACCCGGCAGGTGATTTTAGCGTGTCAGGTAGGTGGTTCCAGCGAGTCGAGTAGGTGGTTCCGGCGTGCTCGGCAGGTGGTTCAGGCGGGTCTGGCAGGTGGTTTCGTCTGTTCGGGGTGTGGTTCCGGCATCTCAGGCACATGGTTCTGGCACGTATGACAGATGGTTCCGGCATGCCCGGCAGGTGATTCGGGAGTGTCCGGCATGTCGTTCTGGCACCTCTGAGAGTTGGTCCCGGCATGCCCGGCAGGTGATTCCGGAGTGTCCGGCATGTGGTTCTGGCACCTCTGAGAGGTGGTTCCGGCATGCCCGGCAGTTGGTTAGGGAGTGTCTGCCAAGTGGTTCTGGAATAGCCGGCAGGTGATTCTGGCGTATCCAGAAGGTGGTTCTGGGGAGTGGATCATGTGGTTCCGGCATACTCGGCAGGTGGTACCGGCGTGTCCTGAACATGGTTTTTGCAAGTCTGAGAGGTGGTTCGGGCAGGCCCGACAGGTGATTCCGGAGTGTTCGCCAAGTGGTTCTGGCATAGCTGGCAGGTGATGTTGGCGTGACCGGCAGGTGGTTCCAGCCAGCCCGGCAGGTGATTCCGAAGCGTTCACCAAATGGTTGTGGCGTAGCCGGAACGTGATTTTGGCGTGTCCAGCAGGTGGATTTGGCGAGTCGAGCAGGTGGTTCTGGCGTGCTCGGCAGGTGCTTCCGGTGTCATTGGCATGTGGTTCCGGCATGTCTGAGAGGTGGTTCCGCCATGCCCGGCATGTGATTCCGGAGTGTCCGGCATGTGGTTCTGGCAGCTCTGAGAGGTGGTTCCGGCATGCCCGGCAGGTGATACCGGAGTGTTCGCCAAGTGGTTCTGGCGTGGCCGGCAGGTGATTTTGCAAGTCCGGCAATGGTTCTGGCGAGTCGAGCCTGTGGTTCCGGAATGTCCCGAAGGTGGTTCCGGCATTTCCGGCAGGTGGTTCCGGCATGTCCAGCACGTGGTTCCAGCCAGCCCGGCAGGTGATTCCGGAGTGCCCGGCATTTGGTTCTGGCACCTCTGATATGTGGTTCCGGCATGCCCGGCAGGTGGTTCCGGAGTGTCTGCCGAGTGGTTCTGGCGTAGTCGGCAGGTGATTCTGGCGTGTCCAGCAGGTGGTTCTGGGGAGTGGATCAGGTGGTTCCGGCATTCTCGGCAGGTGGTACCGGCGTGTCCGGAACATGGTTTTGGCAAGTCTGAGAGGCGGTTCCGGCATGCCCGACAGGTGATTCCGGAGTGTTCGCCAAGTGGTTCTGGCGTAGCCGGCAGGTCATTTTGCATGTCCAGCGGTGGTTCCGGCGAGTCGAGCCGGTGGTTCCGGCGTGTCAGGCAGGTGGTTCTGGCGTGACCGGCACGAGGTTCTGGCACGTCTGATAGTTGGTTCCGGCATGCCCGACAGGTGATTCCGGAGTGTCCGCCACATTGTTCTGGCGTACCCGGCAGGTGATTTTGGCGTGTCTGACAGGTGTTCTTGCAAGTCGAGCATTTGACTCAGGCATGCTCAGCAGGTGCTTCCGGCGTGTCTGTCACGTGGTTCTGGTGTGTCTGAGAGCTGGTTGTGGCATGTCCGGCAGATGATTCCGGAGTGTCCACCAAGTGGTTGTGGCATACCCGGCAGTTGATTTTAGCGTGTCAGGTAGGTGGTTCCAGCGAGTCGAGTAGGTGGCTCCGGCGTGCTCGGCAGGTGGTTCAGACGGGTGTGGCAGGTGGTTTCGGTCTGTTCGGGGAGTGGTTCCGGCATCTCAGGCTCATGGTTCTGGCATGTCTGATAGGTGGTTCCGGCCGGCCCGACAGGTGTTTCCCTGGTTTCCGCCAAGTGGTTCTGGCATAGCTGGCAGGTGATGTTGGCGTGACCGGAACGTGGTTCCAGCCATCCTGGCAGGTGATTCCGAAGTGTTCACCAAATGGTTGTGGCGTAGCCGACAGGTGATTTTGGCGTGTGCAGCAGGTGGTTTTGGCGAGTCGAGCAGGTGGTTCTGGCGTGCTCGGCAGGTGCTTCCGGTGTCATTGGTATGTGGTTCCGGCATGTCTGATAGGTGGTTCCGGCATGCACGGCAGGTGGTTCCGGAGTGTCTGCCGAGTGGTTCTGGAGCCAGCCTGGCAGGTGATTCCGAAGAGTTCACCAAATGGTTGTGGCGTAGCCGGCAGGTGATTTTGGCGTGTCCAGCAGGTGGTTCCGGCGAGCTCGGCAGGTGGTCCCAGCGTGTCCGGAACATGGTTCTGGCACGTCTGAGAGATGGTTCCGTCATGCCAGGCAGGTGATTCGGGAGTGTCCGGCATGTGGTTGTGGCACCTCTGAGATGTGGTTCTGGCATGACCGTCAGGTGATTCCGGATTGTTCGCCAAGTGGTTCTGGCGTAGCCGGCAGGTGATTTTGCATGTCCGGCAATGGTTCCGGCGAGTCGAGCCGGTGGTTCCGGCATGTCCAGCAGGTGGTTCCGGCATGCCCGGCAGGTGATTCCGGAGTGGCAGGCATGTTGTTCTGGCACCTCTGAGAGGTGGTTCCGGCATGCCCGGCAGGTGATACCGGAGTCTCCGGCATTTGGTTCTGGCACCTCTGAGAGGTGGTTCCGGAATGCCTGGCATGTGATTCCGGGGTGTCTGCCGAGTGGTTCTGGCATAGCCGGCAGGTGATTTTGGCGTGTCCAGCAGGTGGTTCCGGCGAGCTCGGCAGGTGGTTCCGGCATGTCCGGGACATGGTTCTGGCACGTCTGAGAGATTGTTCCGGCATGCCCGGCAGGTGATTCGGGAGTGTCCGGCATGTGGTTCTGGCACCTCTGAGAGGTGGTTCCGGCATGCCCGGCAGGTGGTTCCGGAGTGTCTGCAGAGTGGTTCTGGCGTAGTCGGCAGGTGATTCTGGCGTTTCCAGCAGGTGGTTCTGGGGAGTGGATCAGGTGGTTCCGGCATACTCGGCAGGTGGTACCGGCGTGTCCGGAACATGGTTCTGGCAAGTCTGAGAGGCTGTTCTGGCATGCCCGACATGTGATTCCGGAGTGTTCGCCAAGTGGTTCTGGCATAGCCGGCAGGTCATTTTGCATGTCCTGCGGTGGTTCCGGCGAGTCGAGCCGGTGGTTGTGGCGTATCCAGCAGGTATTTCCGGTCTGTCCGGCAGGTGGTTCTGGCATGACCGGCACGAGGTTCTGGCACGTCTGAGAGTTGGTTCCGGCATGCCCGACAGGTGATTCCGGAGTGTCCGCCACGTGGTTCTGGCGTACCCGGCAGGTGATTTTGGCGTGTCTGACAGGTGTTCTTGCAAGTCGAGCATTTGACTCAGGCATGCTCAGCAGGTGTGGCATGTCCGGCAGATGATTCCGGAGTGTCCACCAAGTGGTTGTGGCATAACCGGCAGGTGATTTTAGCGTGTCAGGTAGGTGGTTCCGGCGAGTCGAGTAGGCGGTTCCGGTGTGCTCGGCAGGTGGTTCAGACGGGTCTGGCAGGTGGTTTCGGTCTGTTCGGGGTGTGGTTCCGGCATCTCAGGCACATGGTTCTGGCACGTCTGATAGGTGGTTCCGGCCGGCCCGACAGGTGTTTCCATGGTGTCCGCCAAGTGGTTCTGAAATAGCTGGCAGGTGATGTTGGCGTGACCGGCAGGTGGTTCCAGCCAGCCCGGCAGGTGATTCCGAAGCGTTCACCAAATGGTTGTGGCGTAGCCGGCAGGTGATTTTGGCGTGTCCAGCAGGTGGATTTGGCGAGTCGAGCAGGTGGTTCTGGCGTGCTCGGCAGGTGCTTCCGGTGTCATTTGAATGTGGTTCCGGCATGTCTGAGAGGTGGTTCCGCCATGCCCGGCAGGTGATTCTGGAGTGTTCGCCAAGTGGTTCTGGCGTAGCCTGCAGGTGATTTTGCATGTCCGGGAATGGTTCCGGCGAGTCGAGCCGGTGGTTCCGGCATATCCGGCAGGTGGTTCCGGCATGCCCGGCAGGTGATTCCGGAGTGTCCGGCATGTGGTTCTGGCACCTCTGAGATGTGGTTCCGGCATGCCCGGCAGGTGATACCGGAGTGTTCGCCAAGTGGTTCTGGCGTAGCCGGCAGGTGATTTTGCATGTCCGGCAATGGTTCCGGCCAGTCGAGCCGGTGGTTCCGGAATGTCCCGAAGGTGGTTCCGGCATGTCCGGCAGGTGGTTCCGGCATGTCCAGCACGTGGTTCCAGCATGCCCGGCAGGTGATTCCGGAGTGTCCGGCATGTGGTTCTGGCACCTCTGAGAGGTGGTTCCGGAATGCCTGGCCTGTGATTCCGCAGTTTCTGACGAGTGGTTCTGGCGTAGCCGGCAGTTGATTTTGGCGTGTCCAGCTGGTGGTTCCGGCGAGCTCGGCAGGTGGTACCAGCGTGTCCGGAACATGGTTCTGGCACCTCTGAGAGATGGTTCCTGCATGCCAGGCAGGTGATTCCGGAGTGTCCGGCATTTGGTTCTGGCACCTCTGAGATGTGGGTCCGGCATGCCCGGCAGGTGGTTCCGGAGTTTCTGCCGAGTGGTTCTGGCGTAGTCGGCAGGTGATTCTGGCGTGTCCAGCAGGTGGTTCTTGTGAGAGAATCAGGTGGTTCCAGCATACTCGGCAGGTGGTACCGGCGTGTCTGGCACGTGGTTCTGGTGTGTCTGAGAGCTGGTTGTGGCATGTCCGGCAGATGATTCCGGAGTGTCCACCAAGTGGTTGTGGTATACCCGGCAGGTGATTTTAGCGTGTCAGGTAGGTGGTTCCAGCGAGTCGAGTAGGTGGTTCTGGCGTGCTCGGCAGGTGGTTCAGGCGGGTCTGGCAGGTGGTTTCGGTCTGTTCGGGGAGTGGTTCCGGCATCTCAGGCTCATGGTTCTGGCACGTCTGATAGGTGGTTCCGGCCGGCCCGACAGGTGTTTCCATGGTTTCCGCCAAGTGGTTCTGGCACAGCTGGCAGGTGATGTTGGCGTGACCGGCAGTTGGTTCCAGCCAGCCCGGCAGGTGATTCCGAAGTGTTCACCAAATGGTTGTGGCGTAGCCGGCAGGTGATTTTGGCGTGTTCAGCAGGTGGTTTTGGCGAGTCGAGCAGGTGGTTCTGGCGTGCGCCGCAGGTGCTTCCGGTGTCATTGGTATGTGGTTCCGGCATGTCTGAGAGGTGGTTCCGGCACGCCCGACAGGTGATTCCGGAGGGTCCGCCAAGTGTTTCTGGCGTTCCCAGTGGGTGATTTATGCCTGTCTGACAGGTGTATCTTGCCAGTCGAGCAGGTGGCTGAGGCATGCTCAGCAGGTGCTTCCGGCGTCTCTGGCACGTGGTTCTGGTGTGTCTGAGAGCTGGTTCTGGCATCTCCGGCAGATGATTCCGGAGTGTCCACCAAGAGGTTCTTGTATACCTGGCAGGTGATTTTGGCGTGTCAGGAAGTTGGTTCCGGCTAGTTGAGCAGGTGGATCAGGCGTGCTCGCCAGGGGGTTCAGGCGGGTCTGGCAATGGTTTAAGTCTGTTCGGGGAGTGGTTCTGGCATCTCAGGCTCATGGTTCTGGCACGTCTGAGAGGTGGTTCCGGCCGGCCCCACGGGTGTTTCCATGGTGTCCGCCAAGTGGTTCTGGCATAGCTGGCAGGTGATGTTGGCGTGACCGGCAGGTGGTTCCAGCAAGCCCGGCAGGTGATTCCGAAGATTTCACCAAATGGTTGTGGCATTGCCGGCAGGTGATTTTGGCATGTCCAGCAGGTGGTTTAGGCGAGTCGAGCAGGTGGTTCTGGCGTGCTTGGCAGGTGCTTCCGGTGTCATTGGCATGTGTTTCCGGCATGTCTGAGAGGTGGTTCCGGCCGGCCGGAGAGGTGTTTCCGGAGTGTCCGCCAAGTGGTTCTGGCGTAGCTGAAAGGTGATGTTGGCGTGACCGGCAGGTGGTTCCTGCCAGCCCGGCAGGTGATTCCGGAGTGTCTGCCGTGTGGTTCTGGCGTAGCTGGCAGATGATTTTGCATGTCCGGCAATCGTTCCGGCGAGTCGAGCCGGTGGTTCCGGCATGTCCGGCAGGTGATTCCGGCATGTCCTGCAGGTGGTTTCGGCATTCCCGGCAGGTGATTCTGGAGTGTCTGCCGAGTGGTTCTGGCGTAGACGGCAGGTGATTCTGGCGTGTCCAGCAGGTGGTTCTGGGGAGTGGATCAGGTGGTTCCGGCATACTCGGCAGGTGGTACCGGCGTGTCCGGAACATGGTTCTGGCAAGCCTTATAGTTGGTTCCGGCATGCCCGGCAGCTGATTCGGGAGTGTTCGCCAAGTGTATCTGTCGTAGCCGGCAGGTGATTTTGCATGTCCGGCGGTGGTTCCGGCGTGTCCGGCAGGTGGTTCTGGCGTGTCCGGCACGAGGTTCTGGCACGTCTGAGAGGTGGTTCTGGCATGCCCGACAGGTGATTCCGGAGTGTCCGCCACGTGGTTGTGGCGTACCCGGCAGGTGATTTTGGCGTGTCTGGCAGGTGTTTCTTGCAAGTCGAGCATGTGGCTCAGGCATGCTCATCACGTGCTTCCGGCGTGTCCGGCACGTGGTTCTGGTGTGTCTGAGATCTGGTTCTGGCATATCCGGCAGATGATTCCGGAGTGTCCACCAAGTGGTTCTGGCATACCCGGCAGGTGATTTTGGCATGTCAGGTAGGTGGTTCCGGCGACTCGAGTAGGTGGTTCCGCCGAGCTCGGCAGGTGGTTCAGGTGGGTCTTTCAGGTGGTTTCCGTCTGTTCGGGGAGTGGTTCCGGCATCTCAGGCACATTGTTCTGGCACGTCTGATAGGTGGTTCCAGCCGGCCCGACAGGTGTTTCCATGGTGTACGCCAAGTGGTTCTGGCATAGCTGGCAGGTGATGTTGGCGTGACCAGCAGGTGGTTCCAGCCAGCCCGGCAGGGGATTCCGAAGCGTTCACCAAATGGTTGTGGCGTAGCCGGCAGGTGATTTTGGCGTGTCCAGCAGGTGGTTTTGGCGAGTCGAGCAGGTGGTTCTGGCGTGCTAGGCAGGTGCTTCCGGTGTGATTGGCATGTGGTTCCGGCATGTCTGAGAGGTGGTTCCGCCATGCCCGGCCGGTGATTCCGGAGTGTTCGCCAAGTGGTTCTGGCGTAGCCGGCAGGTGATTTTGCATTTCCGGCAATGGTTCCAGCGAGTCAAGACGGTGGTTCCGGCATGTCCGGCAGGTGGTTCCGGCATGCCCGGCAGGTGATTCCGGAGTGTCCGGCATGTGGTTCTGGCACGTCTGAGAGGTGGTTCCGGCCGGCCCGACAGGTGTTTCCGGAGTGTCCGCCAAGTGGTTCTTTCGTAGCTGAAGGGTGATGTTGGCGTGACCGGCAGGTGGTTCCAGCCAGCCCGGCAGGTGATTCCGGAGTGTCTGCCGAGTGGTTCTGGCATAACCGGCAGGTGATTTTGGTGTGTCCAGCAGGTGGTTTTGGCGACTCGAGCAGGAGGTTCTGACGTGCTCGGCAGGTGCTTCCGGTGTCATTGGCATGTGGTTCCGGCATGTCTGAGAGGTGGTTCCGCCATGCCCGGCAGGTGATTCCGGAGTGTTCGCCAAGTGGTTCTGGCGTAGCCGGCAGGTGATTTTGCATGTCCAGCAATGGTTCCGGCGAGTCGAGCCGGTGGTTCCGGCATGTCCGGCAGGTGGTTCCGGCATGCCCGGCAGGTGATTCCGGAGTGTCCGGCATGTGGTTCTGGCACCTCTGAGAGGTGGTTCCGGCATGCCCGGCAGGTGATACCGGAGTGTCCGGCATGTGGTTCTGGCAAGTCTGAGAGGTGGTTCCCGCACGCCCGACAGGTGATTCCGGAGCGTCCGTCAAGTGGTTCTGGCATAGCTGGCAGGTGATGTTTGCGTGACCGGCAGTTGGTTACAGCCAGTCAGGCAGGTGATTCCGAAGTGTTCACAAAATGGTTGTTGCGTCTCCGGAAGGTGATTTTGGCCGGTCCAGCACGTGGTTTTGGCGAGTCGAGCAGGTGGTACTGGCGTGCTCGGCAGGTGCTTCCGGTGTCATTGTCATGCGTTTCCGGCATGTCTGAGAGGCGGTTCCGGCACGCCCGACAGGTGATTCCGGAGCGTCCGCCAAGTGTTTCTGGCACACCCGGCAGGTCATTTTGGCATGTCCGACAGGTGTTTCTTGCGAGTCGAGCAGGAGGCTCAGGCATGCTCAGCTGGTGCTTCCGGCGTCTCTGGCACGTGGTTCTGGTGTGTCTGAGAGCTGGTTCTGGCATGTCCGGCAGATGATACCGGAGTGTCCACCAAGTGGTTCTGGTATACCTGGCAGGTGATTTTGGCGTGTCAGGATGGTGGTTCCGGCTAGTTGAGCAGGTGGATCAGGCGTGCTCGCCAGGGGGTTCAGGCGGGTCTGGCAGGTGGTTTCGGACTGTTCGGGGAGTGGTTCCGGCATCTCACAACATGGTTCTGGCACGTCTGAGAGGTGGTTCCGGCCGGCCCGACAGGTGTTTCCGGAGCGTCCGCCAAGTGGTTCTGGCGTAGCTGAAAGGTGATGTTGGCGTGACCGGCAGGTGGTTCCAGCCAGCCCGGCAGGTCATTCCGGAGTGTCTGCCGAGTGGTTCTGGCGTAGCCGGCAGGTGATTTTGGCGTGTCCAGTAGGTGGTTCCGGCGAGCTCGGCAGGTGGTACCGGCGTGTCCGGAACATGGTTCTGGCACGTCTGAGAGATGGTTCCGGCATGCCCGGCAGGTGATTCCGGAGTGTCCGGCATGTGGTTCTGGCACCTCAGAGACGTGGTTCCGGCATGCCCGGCAGGTGGTTCCGGACTGTCTGCCGAGTGGTTCTGGCGTAGCCGGCAGGTGATTCTGGCGTGTCCAGCAGGTGGTTCTGGGGAGTGGATCAGCTGGTTCCGGCATACTCGGCAGGTGGTACCGGCGTGTGCGGAACTTGGTTCTGGCAAGTCTGAGAGGTGGTTCCGGCATGCTGGACAGGTGATTCCGGAGTGTTCGCCAAGTGGTTCTGGCGTAGCCGGCAGGTCATTTTGCATCTCCGGCGGTGGTTCCGGCGAGTCGAGCCGGTGGTTCCGGCGTGTCCGGCAGGTGGTTCTGGTCTGTCCGGCAGGTGGTTCTGGCGTGTCCGGCACGAGGTTCTGGCACGTCTGAGAGTTGGTTCCGGCATGCCCGACAGGTGATTCTGGAGTGTCCGCAACGTGGTTCTGGCGTACCCGGCAGGTGATTTTGGCGTGTCTGGCAGGTGTTTCTTGCAAGTCGAGCATTTGGCTCAGGCATGCTCAGCAGGTGCTTCCGGCGTGTCTGTCACGTGGTTCTGGTGTGTCTGAGAGCTGGTTCTGGCATGTCCGGCAGATTTTTCCGGAGTGTCCACAAAGTGGTTGTGGCATACCCGGCAGGTGATTTTAGCGTGTCAGGTAGGTGGTTCCAGCGAGTCGAGTAGGTGGTTCCAGTGTGCTCGGCAGGTGGTTCAGGCGGGTCTGGCAGGTTGTTTTGGTCTCTTCGGGGTGTGGTTCCGGCATCTCAGGCACATGGTTCTGGCACGTCTGAGAGGTGGTTCCGGCCGGCCCGACAGGTGTTTCCATGGTGTCCGCCAAGTGGTTCTGGCATAGCTGGCAGGTGATGTTGGCGTGACCGGCAGGTGGTTCCAGACAGCCCGGCAGGTGATTCCGAAGAGTTCACCAAATGGTTGTGGCGTAGCCGGCAGGTGATTTTGGCGTGTCCAGCAGGTGGTTTTGGCGAGTCGAGCAGGTGGTTCTGGCGTGCTCGGCAGGTGCTTCCGGAGTCATTGGCATGTGGTTCCGGCATGTCTGAGAGGCAGGTCATTTTGCATGCCCGGCAGGTGATTCCAGAGTGTCTGCCGAGTGGTTCTGGCGTAGCCGGCAGGTGATTCTGGCGTGTCCAGCAGGTGGTTCTGGGGAGAGGATCAGGTGGTTCCAGCATACTCGGCAGGTGGTTCTGGCGTGACCGGCACGAGGTTCTGGCACGTCTGAGAGTTGGTTCCGGCATGTCCGACAGTGGATTCCGGAGTGTCCGCCACGTGGTTCTGTCGTACCCGGCAGGTGATTTTGGCGTGTCTGGCAGGTGCTTCTTGCAAGTCGAGCATTTGGCTCAGGCATGCTCAGCAGGTGCTTCCGGGATGTCTGGCACGTGGTTCTGGTGTGTCTGAGAGCTGGTTCTGGCATGTCCGGCAGATGATTCCGGAGTGTCCACCAAGTGGTTGTGGCATACCCGGCAGGTGATTTTAGCGTGTCAGGTAGGTGGTTCCAGCGAGTCGAGTAGGTGGTTCCGGCGTGCTCGGCACGTGGTTCAGGCGGGTGTGGCAGGTGGTTTCGACTGTTCGGGGTGTGGTTCCGGCATCTCAGGCACATGGTTCTGGCACGTCTGACAGGTGGTTCCGGCATGCCCGGCAGGTGATTCGGCAGTGTCCGGCATGTCGTTCTGGCACCTCTGAGAGGTGGTTCCGGCATGCCCGGCAGGTGATTCCGGAGTGTCCGGCATGCGGTTCTGGCACCTCTGAGAGGTGGTTCCGGCATGCCCGACAGGTGATTCCGGAGTGTCCGGCATGCGGTTCTGGCACCTCTGAGAGGTGGTTCCGGCATGCCCGGCAGTTGGTTACGGAGTGTCTGCCAAGTGGTTCTGGCGTAGCCGGCAGGTAATTTTGCATTTCCAGCGGTGGTTCCGGCGAGTCGAGCCGGTGGTTCCGGCGTAACCGGGAGTTGATTTTGGCGTGTCCACTAGGTGGTTCTGGGGAGTGGATCAGCTGGTTCCGGCATACTCGGCAGGTGGTACCGGCATGTCCAGAACATGGTTCTGGCAAGTCTGAGAGGTGGTTCCGGCACGCCCGACAGGTGATTCCGGAGCGTCCGCCAAGTGTTTCTGGCGTACCCGGCAGGTGATTTTGGCATGTCCGACAGGTGTTTCTTGCGAGTTGAGCAGTTGGCTCAGGCATGCTCAGCTGGTGCTTCCGGCGTCGCTGGCACGTGCTTCTGGTGTGTCTGAGAGCTGGTTCTGGCATGTCCGGCAGATGATTCCGGAGTGTCCACCAAGTGGTTCTTGTATACCTGGCAGGTGATTTTGGCGTGTCAGGAAGTTGGTTCCGGCTAGTTGAGCAGGTGGATCAGGCGTGCTCGCCAGGGGGTTCAGGCGGGTCTGGCAGGTGGTTTCGGTCTGTTCGGGGAGTGGTTCCGGCATCTCAGGCACATGGTTCTGGCACGTCTGAGAGGTAGTTCCGGCCGGCCCGACAGGTGTTTCCGGAGTGTCCGCCAAGTGGTTCCGGCGTAGCTGAAAGGTGATGTTGGCGTGACCGGCAGGTGGTTCCAGCCAGCCCGGCAGGTGATTCCGGAGTGTCAGCCGAGTGGTTCCGGTGTAGCCGGCTGGTGATTTTGGCGTGTCCAGCAGGTGGTTCCGGCGAGCTCGGCAGGTGGTACCAGCGTGTCCGGAACATGGTTCTGGCATGTCTGAGAGATGATTCCGTCATGCCAGGCAGGTGATTCCAGAGTGTCCGGCATGTGGTTCTGGCACCTCTGAGAGGTGGTTCCGGCATGCCCAGCAGGTGATTCCGGAGTGTCCGGCATTTGGTTCTGGAACCTCTGATAGGTGGTTCCGGCATGCCCGGCAGGTGGTTCCGGAGTCTCTGCCGAGTGGTTCTGGCGTAGTCGGCAGGTGATTCTGGCGTGTCCCGCTGGTGGTTGTGGGGAGTGGATCAGGTGGTTCTGGCATACTCGGCAGGTGGTACCGGCGTGTCCGGAACATGGTTCTGGCAAGTCTGAGAGGCGGTTCCGGCATGCCCGACAGGTGATTCCGGAGTGTTCGCCAAGTGGTTGTGGTGTAGCCGGCAGGTCATTTTGCATGTCCAGCGGTGGTTCTGGCGAGTCGAGCCGGTGGTTCCGGCGTGTCCGGCAGGTGGTTCTGGCGTGATCAGCACGAGGTTCTGGCACGTCTGAGAGTTGGTTCCGGCATGCCCGACAGGTGATTCCGGAGTGTCCGCCACATGGTTCTGGCGTACCCGGCAGGTGATTTTGGCGTGTCTGACAGGTGTTCTTGCAAGTCGAGCATTTGGCTCAGGCATGCTCAGCAGGTGCTTCCGGCGTGTCTGGCACGTGGTTCTGGTGTGTCTGAGAGCTGGTTGTGGCATGTCCGGCAGATGATTCCGGAGTGTCCACCAAGTGGTTGTGGCATACCCGGCAGGTGATTTTAGCCTGTCAGGTAGGTGGTTCCAGCGAGTCGATTAGGTGGTTCAGGCGTGCTCGGCAGGTGGTTCAGGCGGGTCTGGCAGGTGGTTTCGGTCTGTTCGGGGAGTGGTTCCGGCATCTCAGGCACATGGTTCTGGCACGTCTGATAGGTGGTTCCGGCCGGCCCGACAGGTGTTTCCATGGTTTCCGCCAAGTGGTTCTGGCACAGCTGGCAGGTGATGTTGGCGTGACCGGCAGGTGGTTCCAGCCAGCCCGGCAGGTGATTCCGAAGTGTTCACCAAATGGTTGTGGCGTAGCCGGCAGGTGATTTTGGCGTGTCCAGCAGGTGGTTTTGGCGAGTCGAGCAGGTGGTTCTGGCGTGCTCGGCAGGTGCTTCCGGTGTCATTGGTGTGTGGTTCCGGCATGTCTGATAGGTGGTTCCGGAATGCACGGGAGGTGGTTCCGGAGTGTCTGCCGAGTGGTTCTGGAGCCAGCCCGGCAGGTGATTCCGAAGATTTCACCAAATTGTTGTGGCGTAGCCGGCAGGTGATTTTGGCGTGTCCAGCAGGTGGTTCCGGCGAGCTCGGCAGGTGGTACCAGCGTGTCCGGAACATGGTTCTGGCACGTCTGAGAGATGGTTCCGGCATTCCCGGTAGGTGATTCGGGAGTGTCCGTCATGTGGTTCTGGCACCTCTGAGAGGTGGTTCCGGCATGCCAGGCAGTTGGTTATGGAGTGTCTGCCGAGTGGTTCTGGCGTTGCCGGCAGGTGATTCTGGCGTATCCAGCAGGTGGTTTTGGGGAGTGGATCAGGTGGTTCCGGCATGATCGGTAGGTGGTACCGGCGTGTCCGGAACTTGGTTCTGGCAAGTCTGAGAGGTGGTTCCGGCATGCCCGACAGGTGATTCCGGAGTGTTCGCCAAGTGGTCCTGGCGTAGCCGGCAGGTCATTTTGCATGTCCGGCGGTGGTTCCGGCGAGTCGAGCCGGTGGTTCCGGCGTGTCCAGCAGGTGTTTCCGGTCTGTCCGGCAGGTGGTTCTGGCGTGACCGTCACGAGGTTCTGGCACGTCTGAGAGTTGGTTGCGGCATGCCCAACAGGTGATTCCGGAGTGTCCGCCACGTGGTTCTGGCGTACCCGGCATGTGATTTTGGCGTGTCTGGCAGGTGTTTCTTGCAAGTCGAGCATTTGGCTCAGGCATGCTCAGCAGGTGCTTCCGGCGTGTCTGTCACGTGGTTCTGGTGTGTCTGAGAGCTGGTTCTGGCATGTCCGGCAGATTTTTCCGGAGTGTCCACAAAGTGGTTGTGGCATACCCGGCAGGTGATTTTAGCGTGTCAGGTAGGTGGTTCCAGCGAGTCGAGTAGGTGGTTCCAGCGTGCTCGGCAGGTGGTTCAGGCGGGTCTGGCAGGTTGTTTCGGTCTCTTCGGGGTGTGGTTCCGGCATCTCAGGCACATGGTTCTGGCACGTCTGAGAGGTGGTTACGGCTGGCCCGAAAGGTGTTTCCATGGTGTCCGCCAAGTGGTTCAGGCATAGCTGGCAGGTGATGTTGGCGTGACCGGCAGGTGGTTCCAGAAAGCCCGGCAGGAGATTCCGAAGAGTTCACCAAATGGTTGTGGCGTAGCCGGCAGGTGATTTTGGCGTGTCCAGCAGGTGGTTTTGGTGAGTCGAGCAGGTGGTTCTGGCGTGCTCGGCAGGTGCTTCCGGAGTCATTGGCATGTGGTTCCGGCATGTCTGACAGGCAGGTCATGTTGCATGCCCGGCAGGTGATTCCGGAGTGTTCGCCAAGGGGTTCTGGCGTAGCCGGCAGGTGATTTTGCATGTCCGGCAATAGTTCCGGCGAGTCGAGCCGGTGGTTCCGGCATGTCCGGCAGGTGATTCCTGCATGTCCAGCAGGTGGTTCCAGCATGCCCGGCAGGTGATTCCGGAGTGACCGGCATGTGGTTCTGGCACCTCTGAGAGGTGGTTCCAGCATGCCTGGCAGGTGATACCGGAGTCTCCGGCATTTGGTTCTGGCACCTGTGAGAGGTGGGTCCGGAATGCCTGGCATGTGATTCCGGAGTGTCTGAGGTGTGGTTCTGGCGGAGCTGGCAGGTGATTTTGGCGTGTCCAGCAGGTGGTTCCAGCGAGCTCGGCAGGTGGTACCAGCGTTTCCGGATCATGGTTCTGGCACGTCTGAGAGATGGTTCCGGCATGCCCGGCAGGTGATTCGGGAGTTTCCGGCATGTGGTTCTGGCACCTCTTAGAGGTGGTTCCTGCATGCCCGGCAGGTGATTCCGGAGTGTTCGGCATGTGGTTCTGGCACCTCTCAGAGGTGCTTCCGGCATGCCCGGCAGGTGGTTCCGGAGTGTCTGCCGAGAGGTTCTTGCGTAGTCGGCAGGTGATTCTGGCGTGTCCAGCAGGTGGTTCTGGGGAGTGGATCAGGTGGTTCCGGCATACTCGGCAGGTGGTACCGGCGTGTCCGGAACATGGTTCTGGCAAGTCTGAGAGGCGGTTCCAGCATGCCCGACATGTGATTCCGGGGTGTTCGCCAAGTGGTTCTGGCGTAGCCGGCAGTTCATTTTGCATGTCCGGCGGTGGTTCCGGCGAGTCGAGCCGCTGGTTCCGGAGTGTCCGGAGGTGGTTCTGGCGTGACCGGCACGAGGTTCTGGCACGTCTGAGAGTTGGTTCCGGCATGCCCGACAGGTGATTCCGGAGTGTCCGCAACGTGGTTCTGGTGTACCCGGCAGGTGATTTTGGCGTGTCTGGCAGGTGTTTCTTGCAAGTCGAGCATTTGGCTCAGGCATGCTCAGCAGGTGCTTCCGGCGTGTCTGGCACGTGGTTCTGGTGAGTCTGAGAGCTGGTTCTGGCATGTCCGGCAGATGATTCCGGAGTGTCCACCAAGTGGTTGTGGCATACCCGGCAGGTGATTTTAGCGTGTCAGGTAGGTGGTTCCAGCGAGTCGTGTAGGTGCTTCCGGAGTGCTCGGCAGGTGGTTCAGGCGGGTCTGGCAGGTGGTTACTTGTGTTCGGGGTGTGGTTCCGGCATCTCAGGCACATGGTTCTGGCACGTCTGATAGGTGGTTCCGGCCGGCCCGACAGGTGTTTCCATGGTGTCCGCCAAGTGGTTCTGGCATAGCTGGCAGGTGATGTTGGCGTGACCGGCAGGTGGTTCCAGCCAGCCCGGCAGGTGATTCCGAAGCGTTCACCAAATGGTTGTGGCGTAGCCGGCAGGTGATTTTGGCGTGTCCAGCAGGTGGTTTTGGCGAGTCGAGCAGGTGGTTCTGGCGTGCTCGGCAGGTGCTTCCGGTGTCATTGGCATGTGGTTCTGGCATGTCTGAGAGGTGGTTCCGGCATCCCCGTCAGGTGGTTCCGGAGTGTCTGCCGAGTGGTTCTGGAGCCAGCCCGGCAGGTGATTCCGAAGAGTTCACCAAATGGTTGTGGCGTAGCCGGCAGGTGATTTTGGCGTGTCAGGAAGGTGGTTCCGGCTAGTTGAGCAGGTGGATCAGGCGTGCTCGCCAGGGGGTTCAGGCGGGTCTGGCAGGTGGTTTCGGTCAGTTCGGGGAGTGGTTCCGGCATCTCAGGCACATGGTTCTGGCACGTCTGAGAAGTGGTTCCGGCCGGCCGGAGAGGTGTTTCCGGAGTGTCCGCCAAGTGGTTCTGGCGTAGCTGAAAGGTGATTTTGGCGTGACCGGCAGGTGGTTCCAGCCAGCCCGGCAGGTGATTCCGGAGTGTCTGCCGTGTGGTTCTGGCGTAGCTGGCAGGTGATTTTGGTGTGTCCAGCAGGTGGTTCCGGCGAGCTCGGCATGTGGTACCAGCGTGTCCGGAACATGGTTCTGGTACCACTGAGAGATGGTTCCTCCATGCCAGGCAGGTGATTCCGGAGTGTCCGGGATGTGGTTCTGGCACCTCTGAGATGTGTGTCCGGCATGCCCGGCAGGTGGTTCCGGAGTGTCTGCCGAGTGGTTCTGGCGTAGTCGGCAGGTGATTCTGGCGTGTCCAGCAGGTGGTTCTGGGGAGAGGATCAGGTGGTTCCGGCATACTCGGCAGGTGGTTTTGGCGTGACCGGCACGAGGTTCTGGCACGTCTGAGAGTTGGTTCCGGCATGCCCGACAGGTGATTCTGGAGTGTCCGCCACGTGGTTCTGGCGTACCCGGCAGGTGATTTTGGCGTGTCTGGCAGGTGTTTCTTGCAAGTCGAGCATTTGGCTCAGGCATGCTCAGCAGGTGCTTCCGGCGTGTCTGTCACGTGGTTCTGGTGTGTCTGAGAGCTGGTTCTGGCATGTCCGGCAGATTTTTCCGGAGTGTCCACAAAGTGGTTGTGGCATACCCGGCAGGTGATTTTAGCGTGTCAGGTAGGTGGTTCCAGCGAGTCGAGTAGGTGGTTCCAGCGTGCTCGGCAGGTGGTTCAGGCGGGTCTGGCAGGTTGTTTTGGTCTCTTCGGGGTGTGGTTCCGGCATCTCAGGCACATGGTTCTGGCACGTCTGAGAGGTGGTTCCGGCCGGCCCGACAGGTGTTTCCATGGTGTCCGCCAAGTGGTTCTGGCATAGCTGGCAGGTGATGTTGGCGTGACCGGCAGGTGGTTCCAGACAGCCCGGCAGGTGATTCCGAAGAGTTCACCAAATGGTTGTGGCGTAGCCGGCAGGTGATTTTGGCGTGTCCAGCAGGTGGTTTTGGCGAGTCGAGCAGGTGGTTCTGGCGTGCTCGGCAGGTGCTTCCGGAGTCATTGGCATGTGGTTCCGGCATGTCTGAGAGGCAGGTCATTTTGCATGCCCGGCAGGTGATTCCAGAGTGTCTGCCAAGTGGTTCTGGCGTAGCCGGCAGGTGATTCTGGCGTGTCCAGCAGGTGGTTCTGGGGAGAGGATCAGGTGGTTCCAGCATACTCGGCAGGTGGTTCTGGCGTGACCGGCACGAGGTTCTGGCACGTCTGAGAGTTGGTTCCGGCATGTCCGACAGTGGATTCCGGAGTGTCCGCCACGTGGTTCTGTCGTACCCGGCAGGTGATTTTGGCGTGTCTGGCAGGTGCTTCTTGCAAGTCGAGCATTTGGCTCAGGCAGGCTCAGCAGGTGCTTCAGGCATGTCTGGCACGTGGTTCTGGTGTGTCTGAGAGCTGGTTCTGGCATGTCCGGCAGATGATTCCGGAGTGTCCACCAAGTGGTTGTGGCATACCCGGCAGGTGATTTTAGCGTGTCAGGTAGGTGGTTCCAGCGAGTCGAGTAGGTGGTTCCGGCGTGCTCGGCACGTGGTTCAGGCGGGTGTGGCAGGTGGTTTCGACTGTTCGGGGTGTGGTTCCGGCATCTCAGGCACATGGTTCTGGCACGTCTGACAGGTGGTTCCGGCATGCCCGGCAGGTGATTCGGCAGTGTCCGGCATGTCGTTCTGGCACCTCTGAGAGGTGGTTCCGGCATGCCCGGCAGGTGATTCCGGAGTGTCCGGCATGCGGTTCTGGCACCTCTGAGAGGTGGTTCCGGCATGCCCGGCAGTTGGTTACGGAGTGTCTGCCAAGTGGTTCTGGCGTAGCCGGCAGGTCATTTTGCATTTCCAGCGGTGGTTCCGGCGAGTCGAGCCGGTGGTTCCGGCGTAACCGGGAGTTGATTTTGGCGTGTCCACTAGGTGGTTCTGGGGAGTGGATCAGCTGGTTCCGGCATACTCGGCAGGTGGTACCGGCGTGTCCAGAACATGGTTCTGGCAAGTCTGAGAGGTGGTTCCGGCACGCCCGACAGGTGATTCCGGAGCGTCCGCCAAATGTTTCTGGCGTACCCGGCAGGTGATTTTGGCATGTCCGACAGGTGTTTCTTGCGAGTTGAGCAGTTGGCTCAGGCATGCTCAGCTGGTGCTTCCGGCGTCGCTGGCACGTGCTTCTGGTGTGTCTGAGAGCTGGTTCTGGCATGTCCGGCAGATGATTCCGGAGTGTCCACCAAGTGGTTGTGGCATACCCGGCAGTTGATTTTAGCGTGTCAGGTAGGTGGTTCCAGCGAGTCGAGTAGGTGGTTCCGGCGTGCTCGGCAGATGGTTCAGGCGGGTCTGGCAGGTGGTTTCGGTCTGTTCGGGGAGTGGTTCCGGCATCTCAGGCTCATGGTTCTGGCACGTCTGATAGGTGGTTCCGGCCGGCCCGACAGGTGTTTCCCTGGTTTCCGCCAAGTGGTTCTGGCATAGCTGGCAGGTGATGTTGGCGTGACCGGAACGTGGTTCCAGCCATCCTGGCAGGTGATTCCGAAGTGTTCACCAAATGGTTGTGGCGTAGCCGACAGGTGATTTTGGCGTGTGCAGCAGGTGGGTTTGGCGAGTCGAGCAGGTGGTTCTGGCGTGCGCCGCAGGTGCTTCCGGTGTCATTGGTATGTGGTTCCGGCATGTCTGATAGGTGGTTCCGGCATGCACGGCAGGTGGTTCCGGAGTGTCTGCCGAGTGGTTCTGGAGCCAGCCTGGCAGGTGATTCCGAAGAGTTCACCAAATGGTTGTGGCGTAGCCGGCAGGTGATTTTGGCGTGTCCAGCAGGTGGTTCCGGCGAGCTCGGCAGGTGGTTCCGGCATGTCCGGGACATGGTTCTGGCACGTCTGAGAGATTGTTCCGGCATGCCCGGCAGGTGATTCGGGAGTGTCCGGCATGTGGTTCTGGCACCTCTGAGAGGTGGTTCCGGCATGCCCGTCAGGTGATTCCGGAGTGTTCGCCAAGTGGTTCTGGCGTAGCCGGCAGGTGATTTTGCATGTCCGGCAATGGTTCCGGCGAGTCGAGCCGGTGGTTCCGGCATGTCCAGCAGGTGGTTCCGGCATGCCCGGCAGGTGATTCCGGAGTGGCAGGCATGTTGTTCTGGCACCTCTGAGAGGTGGTTCCGGCATGCCCGGCAGGTGATACCGGAGTCTCCGGCATTTGGTTCTCTCACCTCTGAGAGGTGGTTCCGGAATGCCTGGCATGTGATTCCGGGGTGTCTGCCGAGTGGTTCTGGCATAGCCGGCAGGTGATTTTGGCGTGTCCAGCAGGTGGTTCCGGCGAGCTCGGCAGGTGGTTCCGGCATGTCCGGGACATGGTTCTGGCACGTCTGAGAGATTGTTCCGGCATGCCCGGCAGGTGATTCGGGAGTGTCCGGCATGTGGTTCTGGCACCTCTGAGAGGTGGTTCCGGCATGCCCGGCAGGTGGTTCCGGAGTGTCTGCAGAGTGGTTCTGGCGTAGTCGGCAGGTGATTCTGGCGTGTCCAGCAGGTGGTTCTGGGGAGTGGATCAGGTGGTTACGGCATACTCGGCAGGTGGTACCGGCGTGTCCGGAACATGGTTCTGGCAAGTCTGAGAGGCTGTTCTGGCATGCCCGACATGTGATTCCGGAGTGTTCGCCAAGTGGTTCTGGCATAGCCGGCAGGTCATTTTGCATGTCCTGCGGTGGTTCCGGCGAGTCGAGCCGGTGGTTGTGGCGTATCCAGCAGGTATTTCCGGTCTGTCCGGCAGGTGGTTCTGGCGTGACCGGCACGAGGTTCTGGCACGTCTGAGAGTTGGTTCCGGCATGCCCGACAGGTGATTCCGGAGTGTCCGCCACGTGGTTCTGGCGTACCCGGCAGGTGATTTTGGCGTGTCTGACAGGTGTTCTTGCAAGTCGAGCATTTGACTCAGGCATGCTCAGCAGGTGTGGCATGTCCGGCGGATGATTCCGGAGTGTCCACCAAGTGGTTGTGGCATACCCGGCAGGTGATTTTAGCGTGTCAGGTAGGTGGTTCCGGCGAGTCGAGTAGGCGGTTCCGGTGTGCTCGGCAGGTGGTTCAGACGGGTCTGGCAGGTGGTTTCGGTCTGTTCGGGGTGTGGTTCCGGCATCTCAGGCACATGGTTCTGGCACGTCTGATAGGTGGTTCCGGCCGGCCCGACAGGTGTTTCCATGGTGTCCGCCAAGTGGTTCTGAAATAGCTGGCAGGTGATGTTGGCGTGACCGGCAGGTGGTTCCAGCCAGCCCGGCAGGTGATTCCGAAGCGTTCACCAAATGGTTGTGGCGTAGCCGGCAGGTGATTTTGGCGTGTCCAGCAGGTGGATTTGGCGAGTCGAGCAGGTGGTTCTGGCGTGCTCGGCAGGTGCTTCCGGTGTCATTTGAATGTGGTTCCGGCATGTCTGAGAGGTGGTTCCGCCATGCCCGGCAGGTGATTCTGGATTGTTCGCCAAGAGGTTCTGGCGTAGCCTGCAGGTGATTTTGCATGTCCGGGAATGGTTCCGGCGAGTCGAGCCGGTGGTTCCGGCATATCCGGCAGGTGGTTCCGGCATGCCCGGCAGGTGATTCCGGAGTGTCCGGCATGTGGTTCTGGCACCTCTGAGAGGTGGTTCCGGCATGCCCGGCAGGTGATACCGGAGTGTTCGCCAAGTGGTTCGGGCGTAGCCGGCAGGTGATTTTGCATGTCCGGCAATGGTTCCGGCCAGTCGAGCCGGTGGTTCCGGAATGTCCCGAAGGTGGTTCCGGCATGTCCGGCAGGTGGTTCCGGCATGTCCAGCACGTGGTTCCAGCATGCCCGGCAGGTGATTCCGGAGTGTCCGGCATGTGGTTCTGGCACCTCTGAGAGGTGGTTCCGGAATGCCTGGCCTGTGATTCCGCAGTTTCTGACGAGTGGTTCTGGCGTAGCCGGCAGTTGATTTTGGCGTGTCCAGCTGGTGGTTCCGGCGAGCTCGGCAGGTGGTACCAGCGTGTCCGGAACATGGTTCTGGCACCTCTGAGAGATGGTTCCTGCATGCCAGGCAGGTGATTCCGGAGTGTCCGGCATGTGGTTCTGGCACCTCTGAGATGTGGGTCCGGCATGCCCGGCAGGTGGTTCCGGAGTTTCTGCCGAGTGGTTCTGGCGTAGTCGGCAGGTGATTCTGGCGTGTCCAGCAGGTGGTTCTTGTGAGAGAATCAGGTGGTTCCAGCATACTCGGCAGGTGGTACCGGCGTGTCTGGCACGTGGTTCTGGTGTGTCTGACAGCTGGTTGTGGCATGTCCGGCAGATGATTCCGGAGTGTCCACCAAGTGGTTGTGGTATACCCGGCAGGTGATTTTAGCGTGTCAGGTAGGTGGTTCCAGCGAGTCGAGTAGGTGGTTCTGGCGTGCTCGGCAGGTGGTTCAGGCGGGTCTGGCTGGTGGTTTCGGTCTGTTCGGGGAGTGGTTCCGGCATCTCAGGCTCATGGTTCTGGCACGTCTGATAGGTGGTTCCGGCCGGCCCGACAGGTGTTTCCATGGTTCCGCCAAGTGGTTCTGGCACAGCTGGCAGGTGATGTTGGCGTGACCGGCAGTTGGTTCCAGCCAGCCCGGCAGGTGATTCCGAAGTGTTCACCAAATGGTTGTGGCGTAGCCGGCAGGTGATTTTGGCGTGTTCAGCAGGTGGTTTTGGCGAGTCGAGCAGGTGGTTCTGGCGTGCGCCGCAGGTGCTTCCGGTGTCATTGGTATGTGGTTCCGGCATGTCTGAGAGGTGGTTCCGGCACGCCCGACAGGTGATTCCGGAGCGTCCGCCAAGTGTTTCTGGCGTTCCCAGTGGGTGATTTATGCCTGTCTGACAGGTGTATCTTGCCAGTCGAGCAGGTGGCTGAGGCATGCTCAGCAGGTGCTTCCGGCGTCTCTGGCACGTGGTTCTGGTGTGTCTGAGAGCTGGTTCTGGCATCTCCGGCAGATGATTCCGGAGTGTCCACCAAGAGGTTCTTGTATACCTGGCAGGTGATTTTGGCGTGTCAGGAAGTTGGTTCCGGCTAGTTGAGCAGGTGGATCAGGCGTGCTCGCCAGGGGGTTCAGGCGGGTCTGGCAATGGTTTAAGTCTGTTCGGGGAGTGGTTCTGGCATCTCAGGCTCATG